>NC_046658.1:162034353-162049535 GCF_010883055.1 Belonocnema kinseyi | reverse complement strand
GAGGGAGCTCTTCTTAATATTTTGACACCAAAATCATGTCGATACACCTTACCGACTGCGAGTAAAGCCACCCACGCTTTAACTTGACAGACTGTAAGATCAAATTTTTAAGATTCACATGTATTTTCCTTTCGCAGTAGGAGGAAGAAGACAGAAATAAAATACAATTGTCAATGTGCCTTATAAAAGTTTTGCCTCCAAAAGGATTCATGATATCCTTCAATAAGAGAATATTCTTCAAATAAAATTGATCCTTCATTTCTTCTTGCAAAATTTAGATTACAATCTGTCACCGATTAATCTGATACTCCCCGCCCGAGTCGTTTACAACCTTCTCTTTCCCGAATCCAAATAAGCAAGTGGAATTTCCCCCTATCTATCCCTGACCTATTTAAAAGTCTGACGCTCTGTAGCTTACGGAAAGTCACATCTAAATAAAATGCCTGAAAATAATGTTTATTAACAACACAGGCCGACAAAATTTGACAAAGGTCCGGAACCAGAGACCAGACCTAGTATACCCGAAGGTTTTTGCTGCGCTGAATCCGAATCCGACCTCAGAAAAATTCCATCACCCTCAGTTTTCGAGATATTGTAACCTAAAGTGATCGTATTCGATCGAAAAAATCTATATATAGGTTTTTGAGGTTGCTCATTAAGAATAAGAAGTCAGATTTTGAAAATTCAATATGGCTGCCATTTTGGATCCGTAGGGGTTTAAGCTCAATGATACGCACGTAACCGGGTTTGGGGGTAGAGGAAATCGGATTATGGGAGTCTCAGGTTATGGGCTCGAAAGTTACCGGGCTTGGGGGTGAAATTTTTCATATTTGAATCCGCCATATCTCGGCGCAGCAAAAACCTTCGGGTATAGTAGGTCTGGTCTCTGGTTCTGAGAATTGTTGGCCTGTGTAATCAGCTGATTTGAATTCATAAATTTTGTAACCAACATGCCTGATGATAATGTATCATTTAAATTAGTGAAGAATAAGTGCTTTTTACCAATTGTTAAGAATTAAATTTTGTTAGAGAATGCAGATTTGTACTATTTCTTGACGAACAGGCGTGACATTTTTCACAGTCAATTACAAATAACATAACATAAAAAATGTTTAATCATTTATTAGATTTTAAACATGGTTTGAGTAATTTATGAACAGCTGCTTATCTTAACATATGGCAAGCGTAAGTTAATATCAGATAAATTACGTGCAAAATATATGAATTTGAAGTACCTAATTTTGTCCAAATATAATAAAACTATATTATGATGTAAAAAAATATCTCAGAAAAATAAAATTGGAGCCCACATAATCTATAAAGAAGGACTTTATTAGATCAGTTGCGCAAAAAAGTTACATTATACACAGTTAAACATAGCCTTTTCTCTAATTATAAAATATGAAAATCTTCTATACTTTGGTTTTATATCTAGTGGTTCATTATTTTGGTTAGTATAATAATATAATTTTATATAATATAGTTTTTAAAACATTTTTAACCTCATGCTGTCATTCTTTTCAAAACTCAGAGTACACATGACAATTTTAATAAATCACTTTTTATCGTATGAATGATAAGACTGATGTCAATATAATACAGTAAATAATTCTATTAGTAAGTATTATAGTATAATATCAATTTTAGAACATTTTTTAGCTTGTCGCAAATAATGATTCGTCTGATTCATTTTGCATTATATCCCAATGTATATATTCTCACATTTGTTAATACCGGCTGTCTACTTTCTCGCGAAGATACCATATCACAGAATACTCTAAAAAAGCAAAACTTTTATTTAACAACAAATTTCAGCTTTTTAATGTAACTCATCAGTGATGCCATTCCTTTTAAGAATTTCAAATTCATTTCAAAGTCATAAATTATAATGATAGGTAACTGAAAATGATACCTTGTTAAAAAGATTATGCAACGTAATAAAAAAATACCTTCCTGTTGATTATACCTAGAAAAAGCATTGTCATTTATAAAAAAAGATCATGAAAATCATTTAAGAATTTAACTGCCCTGCTAGGCGATCATTTTCCGTAAATGTTATTATTTCCCAATCTGTGATAGTCTTAGATGTGCACACATATAAATTGTTACAATAATATCAAAGACGTTGACGTCTTCAAATTTAAGTAAAGGTGCCCAGAAAAGATCACTTCTCAAAAATAAATACATTTTAGATTCCGAAAGGAGGAGAAGCTGTTATATTCAATAATATCCACGATTTTCACATGTACTACTAGTAATACGGTCATCGTTTATTTTGATGACTTTACGGCATTTAAGACTTCACATTATTTTGCAAAATCCTTTTTCCCAGTGATATATTAAAATGACGGTCGGGGCATACCAAAAACAATATTATGTTTCATTTAAAAAGTATGGAAATAATATTTAAAAAAATAATAATTACGTTTTTCTTTTAATCGCTTAGAACTTTTGACTTTTTTCGGGTCACCGTCAGACCTTATCTAAAAACCGCCACCAATTAGCCAGAATAAGCGATCTACCAGTTTTAGGGGCAAAATAAGCTTCAACAACGTTATCTTATGTTTTTTTAATTTGCCAAGTGTGGATCCGTATTTTTCTTTCTCGAAAAGGTCCAAGTTCATTCCTAACCTCAAAATATTCTCTTCTAAAATTGCCAAAGTCGTCCGTTTTGTTATTCTAATAGGACCAAAGACCAAATTTTTATTTTTTTTTTACGCCACTTTGATTGATCCTATCTTTCCTCGTATCACTTTGTGTCATAAATCATGACTAACATAAAGAATTCGAACATAACCTCAAAACACTCCTTAACTCTAATATACTAGTTATTGGATCATCCTGGCCATTTCTCCTTCTCGACTGAACAGATCGGCTAGACTCGCGTGTTGAAGTTATTTTTGAGGTTATGTTTGACTTTTTTAAGGTTAGCCATGATTTATAGCACAAAGGAATACAAGAAAGATAAGATCAATCAAAGTAACCTGTAAAAAATGTGCTTGATCAATTCAGCGACCCAATAAATATAAGATCACTTTTCTGGGCTTATTTTTGCCTCTACACCTAGAATGTTGTTTATTCAAGCTAATTTAAGGCAGTTTCAAGGTAAAGTTTAAACGTTTTGAGGTTAG
Organism: Belonocnema kinseyi; assembly: GCF_010883055.1. NCBI lineage: Eukaryota > Metazoa > Arthropoda > Insecta > Hymenoptera > Cynipidae > Belonocnema > Belonocnema kinseyi. The sequence goes on along the minus strand of NC_046658.1, from coordinate 162,046,404 downwards.
GAGCAGAATGACTCTAAACAGGGATTTATCAACATTATACTCAAATTCAGCAACCCAAACGACGGGTAAAAATGTGGTCGGGTCACAGTTTATATAAATAAAAAGGGCTATTTGGACTATTCTTGGGTGTTTTTTGAGGTAAGAAAAAATCCTGACCTAATGGAGCCAAATTAAATAAAGTTTCTTCTATTGATGAAGTGTAAATCTGTCTAATTCTTTTAAATCTACTTTTTTAGTCAGAAAAATGAAGGAGGAGTCATAATAAGGGGAGTCATAATTAAAGAGTGTTCCTTACATTTTTTTAATTCATAAAATCTCTTTGTTTCTGGACCAAAGACACGAATAAATATTATGTGATGGCTGACTGATTATAAAATCTTTTTACCCGTGGAATGGAAATTTCCATTGGACGATAAATGCGCGATTTATCGAATGTGTTAATTTCTTATCATCTTCTTTTTGACGAAATGTATATTTTACCTCTCTAAATAAAGATTAAAAATAAATTTGATTATAAATTTTTTTAGTTTTTCCTACTAAGCGACGCAAATGATTCATTATTTAGTTTTCGAATACTTTTAGAGTGTTCATAACAGCACATCTTACTGTCATTATTCAATAACTGTATCAACAATGTTGTATTGTAGTAAACATTTATTTAAAGAGCGCTGGATATAAGATACGGAACATCGAGCCAACTTGCCGAATGAGGATGGCAATGACCTAAACGCGAAATTTGAATCAAAAATGAAAATTACGCTCGGATGAATTCTTGAATTCAAAAACAAAAACTATAAATATACTGCGTTTGCAGCGAAGCATATTAATGGTCGCTCACATCGCTCATCGGTCACGGACACAAACAATGAAGAATATAAAATAATACGTCATTAATCCTGAATTGTACTATTAGAAGTGGAGCTCAGTGCACAACGAGAATTAGAATGATCAATTTGAAAAATGGGTTGCAGGATTGCCCAGATCCAGCAAAGACGCAACAAACACGAGACATTTTTCGTTGCCAAAGCTAGATCTCCTCGTTTTTTCCGTGGTTACAAGTATTTAAGAGCTTATCTCAAAGAAGAATCGATTGGCATTTTTGGCAGTTTAGAGACTTCTAATAATTCCTATGACGAACCCTGTGATCTTTTAAAAGGAAGAAATGACCATGAACATATAATCCTTTATTAATGCACAGTCTAATTAAACCTGTTTCTATCGTAATAAGAATCATTTTCTTTAAGCTTGTTCAGAGTTTTCTCAATTATCGATCCAAGCTAGAAAAGAAGCTGTTACAAAGAAGGGACTCTGTTTTAACTGCGTTTGAACGAAATCATCTTATCTTTGAATGTAAACAAGAAAAATTCACAATTTGCAATAAACCGCTTCATTCTCTGTTAGATTTTGAATCTGAGACAGAGGCTACTTTTAACCAAACTAAAGAAAAGGATAACACGACTCAGTTCTCATAAATTTCCCTCGTAGATATGTTTGACACTAAGAGACGTTAACAGACATATATGATTCTTCTTGGCAGAAGCTCGCAACCTAATATTATTAAGCAAATGGAACCGAATAAGTAATCGTGAGACTTGAGTTTGAAAACACTAGTTGTTCTGCGAAATTTTGGTTCTTGGTGCTCCCTCAAATTAGCATTTCTCATCCCAGTATTTCTATTAATAAACAAATCCTAAAAATACGTAACTATATAGGATTGTCTGATCCTGAAATTAAGAAAGCAGTGAAGATAAATGCTTTTATATGAAATAGGCAGAATTAGCGTACTTTATCTGCCCGCGGAGCGGCAGTAAAATAGAAATTTATTCTACTGTGACTAGCAATACGTGAAGTGACAGCAAGGAGGAAGAAGTGAATGAGAAGTGAAAACAGTGATAGAAATAATGAGAAGAATTCGTTTTAAACCTAAGTTTAACTACGAAGTGGATTTTGGGCTTCTAACGTTACCCCACGCGCGTGCGTATGCGGTGCAATCAAGTACCGTTTTTCAGAAAAAGAGCTATTATTGCACCTATTTTAGATCAAGTATTGTATGCATCACGGCAGTAAAGTTGTTTTATACTTTACTGGCCGAGTACATAATATACTAAAAGCACGAAAGTCGGATGGATTGTGGCTAAAAGGATCGACGATGTCCATACAAGTTTTCTTAAAATTTGATCAGGGGTTTAATCAGTAACAAATTAGAAGGTTTTTAGAGAATTAAGTAACTGGCTGAAAACGCTACTTTCTGGTAAAAGAAGAGCCTTGTGAAGAATATTATTAAAGGAGTGCCCAGCGCTTAAGGTGCTTCACTATAATCTTACCTCTGACCAACATAATTTACAAATAAAAAGTGAACTGGTAGAGCAGGAAATCTGGTGGCATTTTATTCCTCTTCGAACTCCACATGTTGGTAGATTATGGGAGGCCAGTGTGAAGTCTCTTGAAAATCACATGCGAAGAACATTAGGTGAAACTCTAGACACTTACAAAGAATATGTGACTGATATTTGCGAAATTAGGGCTGTCTTAAATTGCCGACTGCTCACTCCAATGGCATCGGTCCCAAATTGTGTGCTTGTATTGACTCCGGGAAACTTCCTGATAGGACATTCCTTATAAACCATTCCAACACAAGATTTCTCATAGATTTCGACAAATCGTTCACCGCCGTGGCTACATATCCAAAAAATGTAACTTGATCTGTGGAAGTATTGGTATAATAAGTATCTTAACGAAGTAAATGTAAAAATTAAGTAGTGAACTGGTGATACAAATATTGTTAAAGTAAGTACTCCAGTTACCATGAGGGACGATAACTTGCCTCCTTTGAAATGGACTATACGTCGCAAAGGAAAATTGTAGTTTCAAAATGAAGTAATTGATAACTGCTGACATTGGCATGAATCTCAATTAGATTTGTAATTGTAATTGAAAAGGCTCTTCGGACTTCAGAAGTGTGAGACACCTTGCGCGAACGACACCGTCGGCATCGGTAGACACTAGCTCACCAGCAATTGTCATTATACTTCCCACTATAAGAAAATAATGTTTATAAGAATTATTTAAACAGTATTTTTCACAGAGAAATATTGACAATAGAAAACTGTGAAAAAAATAAGCGTAATTCTGGTTAGCCAAATCTAAGTTATAATTTGTTGTGTTTTCGACAAACACTTTTTCTTGAAGAAGCTCTTGAGAGATTCACTGAATGAAGTTAGTCACAAATTTGCCAAAACTGTGATTTTTATGCTTCTTAATGCTTTTCTTAGTAACACCGGAGTAAATCAGTAAGAAAAATGGTATATAACGTTTAAAGATAGCTCATAAACAAAATAACTTGTTTCTTACTTCGCAATGATGAGTTGCTATGAATTCATAGATTTTGTAACTAACATATCTGATAATACTATGCGCTTGCAACTAGTTAATATAAGATCTATCACATGCAAAATATATGAATTTATGGTGGTTAATCACGAAAAAATTAATTCTGTTTCGTTTGTTTGTAAAATTGAACAAATATTTTATACTCTAACCTGCAGAAATAATTTAAGTGAGTTATACCAAGACACTTATTAGCGTTAAAAAAACATCAGAATCCAGATATAATTTCAGTAACAGGCAACTTTTGTCAAAATATGATAAAAATATAATATAATGTAAAAGATTATCTGATAAAGATCAAATTTATGCGCATACAGTCCTAGGAATAACACGTTATCAAACCAGATTAGTACAAGAATACACATTATTCACTAGGCTTACTATTACTGTTTATCTACTTAGAAAATATGGAAATCGCCTACACTCTAATTTTGTTCTTGGACATAAGTTATATTGGTAACTATAATAATATATTGTATAGTCTTGAAAAAATTTGTTTGCTTTTGACAAATCAACATCCATCTGATTTACTCAGCATCCTACTCCAACGCATTTTTCGCCAAATTTTATCTGTTTCTCCAAAATGAGTACGAATTTAATCTGAATCTATTCCAGACATCCGTGCACGACTGGATTTCAAAGTGTGATTTTTAACATTCTTTTGAAGGTCGCGGGAAATTAAGCAAACTGTGAATTTACCCACATGATTTACTTGCAAGGATTCTTTAGTATTAATTGCTAATTCGTAACTCATTTTTTGTGATGCTTGCTTACCTATAGCACATTTTTCAAAATCCAGTAGTAATGTTTAAACGGCTGTGTTCACTGTATATCTTTGAGACGATCAACAAATCGTCCTTATATAAATTTCAGGATGAAATAATTTGTACAGACTGAACAATTGTGTATCCCCTATGAAATGGCCAAGCCGTCCCCCAATAGCAGGGCCATTTTACCACTCTATTGTTTTCGTTATTCGGACAAATCTATTGGGATAGATAAACGTTTATTTTACAGCCTTTGAGCCTTAAAAAGAACATGTCCCTTCTTTTTCTTGCTTTGCCTCGCGTTTACAACATCTGCCTCCGTGGCTTATACCTAATACTTATCTACTATTCAAAATATTTACAATTTTCTCACACCTACTTCCTCTCCTTTTTACAATCGTTACTCCTCTATTCCTCTTCATTCGTTCTTAACCAGCCAGTGCTAAACTTTTGCAACCCCCTCCCCGCACAATTTACAAATCCTTTTCTCTTAATAAACCCAGAAACTATTATAATACTTTATGCACCCATATCTCATTCTCGCTATAAGTTCTTGACTTCTTTTCTCTACTTTCTCAGGTCAAAATATTGTGCTATCTCCCTTGGCATAATCCATACATAGTTCATGTTGAACCTCAAATCCATCTGAAGTCTCCTTCTTCTAAAATACCTTACCATTTTAAGCTCCATCTTCCACTCTTACGTCTGTTCTCAGTCTCCCATCAACACACCACGACAAGCTTACTTCACCCTTCTACAAAAATTCCCCCCTATATTTATACGCTCGACTATCTGTTACATTCGCTGAACTCATCCTTCCTGTATTCCTGCTTAAATTATAGTTAGGCTTATTCCTTGCCAACCCCAGTGCTTACTTTACATTTACCTTACATCGGCATAATAACCGCGATTGCCCTTCTTACTCTCTCTTTAACATGACCATCCATTCCCTTATTCCAGAAAAAAATTAATACAAGGTACATAAACTCTTTTAACTTTTGCGCCGCCTTCCCTTTCTGCCTCAACTTCCCTTTCTGAACTCACACATCTCCTTTCCTGAACACCGTAAACTTGGACTTTTCCGCATGTAACTATATCCTATTGTTATGCAAGTATCTTCTCCACATTTTTGTTATCTACTTTGAAGCCTCTTCATTTTTTGTTAGGCGCACTATGTCATCTGCATGTATGATTTAACATATCCTTACTCCTTCTACCCTAACTCCTTCTACCACTCCAGCCTCTAGCACCTGTCTCTCATAGACTCCCACAACCTTACTCCATCCACCGAAGTGAACGCGCCTCCAGCAATAATTATTTGTCCTCAACATTCCTCCGCAGCCTATCCACCAACATTATCTCCTATACTTTTTACGCTGTAATAATTAGCGTAATCCCTCTAAGAATTTCTAGCCTCAACCTGTTCTCTTTTGTATACTAATCCCTCCACAAAATACTTAAAGTGTTACAATGCAGGCATAAGAACTCAGAGAATCTCGATAAAATACTGATGCTCGATCATTGAGAAACTATTGTTGCAAACTATACCGTTATAAAATACTTGTATTCAGGAGTTTAATCATATGAGTTTATTTATACTTTCACCCATTTGAACTTACAACAAAGCTAAATTCGAAAATGTAACCGGAAGTCTCTGATTAGAGCTATTAAGTATGGTTAAGCTAACATGCAATACTCGTACCCCTCAAAGGTCAAGAGTAGAAAAGCGCGATCACAAAGCGCCGCGACTAGCGATAGTTATTAGTCATCGTATACCATAGCGAGGCACGTGGTTATCAAATAACATGTAACTGATCCAGAGAAGAAACAACCGAGTGTACAACCGGAAGTATCAGTCGACGGAATATGAATAATCTGCAAGTGAAATGCAATTTTACGAACATACGTGCTTCGCGGAAACTCATCCGGAACGTGTCTTTTGAAAAATCATCAGGAAGGTGCTCGCAAATGTAAATCTATCTCTTAACATGAGGAGTAAGGACCCTATAAACACTGATTCTCCCCTGTATCTTTGTAGTTAGTTCCAAGCTGTTGTGCTAAAAACATCTCACGTATTCAGCATCACACCAACAACTTTGAAATACGAATCTCGTACTTTAAATCTTTTGAGAACCTAGTAACGAATCTTTAAGTTTTCGAGTCTTTTGGCAGTCATACTAACTAATTCTTCACACGAATCACTTGCTGCCAGTCTTTTGAGAACTTAGTAACAAATCACCGTCTTATGAACTGAAGTCCGGTCGCCTGAGGATTTTGGTCGTCGTTAACTCAGTCGTTCCCGAAGAAAGTCCGCTCGTACCATCATATCAAATGTATAATACATTTCATGTAAAAAATATCATATAAAGAAATTCGTGATATCGTAACATACAAGTTTTTTCTCAACACGACAAAAATAATTCTTTGTTCCTTCTTGCAGAATTAAGTTTACAATCCGGTCGTGATTGCGTTGATAGTCCCCGCCCAAGTCATTGGCAGCCTTCCACTTGTAATCGAACATCTCAGTCTCCTACCCCGGCCGATCATTCTCTGCGTTCCAGGTCCAGGTCTCCTTGTGACAGGCTTTCTCGTACGACGCCTCCTGTGGATCAGATACTTGGATACGGCCTTGGACAACTTGGACTAATTCGGCTTATTCCTTACAAGAATTCGTACAGGCAATTCGAATTTCGAAAATACAGTTTTGATCCGACTTCACTACTTTTTTTGCGAGAAAAGGGTGCTCGTACGGAGCCTTTAGATTCAGAACGAATTGTATTAGCAACATCGAATGCTGTAGTTTTTGCAATATTGGAGAATTGCGGAATTCTTAGGGGAATATATAGTTCCCGTATAGGATGGCCCAGGGTTAAAGTTAACATGCGAAGCGGCGTTCATACGAAGATGACACCAGAGGAAGTTAGGGAATCTCCAGTGGGCTCTAGATGCCTTATAAATACCTATTACCATATAGTAGTTGCACAACAGGATTCTCTCCAAATTAACCAATAATTTATTTAAAAAAAGTATAAACCTTCACTCACTGATGCACGGACACAAAAATGTCCTTTATGGGAATAATTTTTAAGAGAATTCTTTTTTGTTATCGCATTCTGCGTCAAACAATGGCTTACTAGGGGTTGTGCTCTTTCTTACCTGGTGCAAGTTTTTTCGCCGTATTTCTCTAGCTGCCTTTGGATAGTGCAGGCCAAATTATTACTTATTGTATTAATATCTTCATGTATGTCTGCAACTGCAAAGTTTTTGCACATATAATGAACATAAAAAATAAATACTTTTCCACCTTAACAGTTTATTTGTAGTTATTGATTTCGCTATTGGGTTAAGGTTTTCAAATTCTCCAGTTGGAAAATAACTACGGAAGGCAGGTGATCTTAGAAGGTAACAATTTTTAATAGTTCGAATTTAAATCAAAAATGGCCATTATTCGAACTGAGAAGAGAAAGAGGAAAGTTTTCTTATTAAACCAAATAAGAGAAGGCCACGAATGACAATTTATTCATAACAGTTATTATAACAAGGATTATTTTTTTGTAAGCAGCAATCTATCTTGTCAGTATATTATTCACAAAATGAGAGAAATGACTCAGGAGCAAGGAGACATGTTCTTTATTCTAAACTGTTAATAAATCTATTTTTGTATGATAATTGCTCGCCAAAATTGTTTATATCTATGAAAATTGTTTTCGGAAGCGAATATATCATGAAAATACCTTTTTCAGCTAAAAATAAATATTTTCGCAGTAGAGAAACTTTTACTAAATATCTTTGCAAATCTAATTATATCTAATTCTAAAGCTACGAGATTCCTTGCATGCGTTACTTTTCCTTTAGAATTATTCATCGTCAAAGTAAATATTTCAAGGAGGCAACAGTGAATTATGTAGAACTTCCTTTTCTGCGGGTTATAATTAATTCGCGTAACACAAAAACATATTTGCGATAAAGTAAGTACCTACTTATCAGCAAAATATGTAAATATAAGATAGAATCGCCGGAAAAGGTTTCATTGATCTAATATTATTATCCATTGAAAATGAAACGCAATTAAAATATGGAGCTGCCTTTTTCGTATTTTGACAGTTTCACCTGAAGTCGGATTTTTATATTTTAAATAACGTGCATATTTTTTCGATATGACACAATTTACACAATTCACGCAAAATATTGTCACTATTCTTTGGAGTTACTAACTCAATTTAAGGGAGATTTGGGGGAGGAAGTAAAAAAAATACTTTTTTTGCGAATTTTTTTAGAGATAATGGTTACGTCAATTTATTGTCATATTTCACACATTACGAAGCATCATTCGGAGAATATTTTGTCCAATTTTGGTTGAAAATTATTAAAAAATAAGCCGATGATAAAGCATTATATAGGATTTCCCCTAGGCTTATCGTAGAATTACCGGAAACCAAAATGCAAAGAAATTCTGTTTGAATGTAAGGTTTTCCTACTCTCTACGCAATTTTTTATTCAAATTTTAAAGAAAAAATCTCTGTTGGTCATATGAAGCGAAAACAGCGTTTTTTACAAACGATTTCGCCATTTAATTTGTTTAAAAAAGTTAAAAAAAAAAATTTTAGCTAAACTGTCGACATTTATCCAGGATCAATCTACAAATATGTTTAGAAACAACGCGACGATATTAGCCATCCAATAACAAATGACCGCTAATATTTTACTCTGAACTGAAGCAGAGCCTTTTTATTCAACAAAAATATAGCTTCTTTTGTGTAACTTATCAGTGATACCATTCCTTTCAAGAATTTCAAATTTATTTTAGAACGGCTTGAATTAATGTGATAAATAACTAAAAATAACCGCCAGTTTGTACAAGTCTGCAACCTATTCCACAAACATTTTTTTCTGTTAGTTTTACCTAGAAAAAGCATAATCATTTATTAAAAAAACATTGAGAGGTTTTAAGAAGTTTGCTATAATTCTGGGCGATCTTTGTCAAAAAATGATTCGTAGTCTTTATTTTTGACAATTTTATGGCTTCGATCTTTCAGTCCTATTTATGACAACTAGATACACACAAGGGCTTCCGATACTTAGACTTACATTTCTTAATCGCTAACTTCAGTTGTTTTTCTGCAACTTTATATTCAACAGTTTCTTTTAAAAAGTTCTGTCACTTTTTTGGTCCTTTGCGCTTAGCGCCTCAATTTAAAGCATAGCTTCCTAACCGGGGAAGTTTTTAAATTCCACCAATACGCTCCATACGAATTACATTTGACTAAATGCAAATACAATTTCTAATTACAAAGGACAATCTGAGAAAGATAAAATTGCGAGCCACATGGTTTATGAGAAAAGAACGTCGTACTGTAACGAAGAAAAGGGATATACTGCATTTACACTGAAATTCGGATCACTTATCAAAGTAAAAAATTATCAGTAATTCTAATAGAGAAGTATAGTTTTCTTTTAACTTGTTTTTACATTTCATCTAAAATATATGTATCTCTCCGTACAATATTCATTTAAGATAGCGAAGATCGGCTTGATTTTGTCTAGTTAAGCGCTCAGCAAACTGCTGAGATCTTTACTATAAGTAATGAAATCAGTTGCTTGAAGGTGCCTATACCTTTGAAGCTCAGGTCTACAGAACTATCATGAATTCCTTATACAGAGTTGTTAGGTATACCTCTAACTTTCACATTGTAAGTTGGCCAGAAAATTTGAGTGCTCTGGCTTTAACGTTACGAAAGTAAATGAAGCAAAAATGGTAGCTTAATGAAATACGTTTGAAGGCCAGAGTGACGCTCGGAGGCACAAGTTGGGTAAGTCATGCTGAGAAACTCCGAGGACGATCCCCTGAAAAAATGGCACCACGCTTGTTTCTGGCAGCAAAGATTTTTAAAATTTAAGCAAATTGAATATATTATGTTGCGCGATGAAATTATTTGCTTGTGAGACTCTTTAAATCAACCAAGGACACGAATAAATACTATGTGATCGGTGAGTAATCATAACATTTTTTTTAGCTTGGATTAGAAATATCTACGAAGCTGAAGATTCAAGATTTCTCGCTCTCTTAAATTTATATTTCGTAATCATTCTTTGAAATACAAAATTTGACGTTGAGAAATAAACATGAAAAATACATTTAATTTTAAATTTTCTTGAATTTTTTGTTTAAACGCGCAGCTGAATGATTAGTAATTCTTTAAATCATTTCAAGCTGCCTTTCGCCAAAAATATCACTATCAAGATTTACTGGCTCCGTCAACAGTAAAATAAATAGTAAATAGTAATTTATAAGGAATCTATCATGATAAGATACCTATTTTGCTGAAAGAAGAAGGGCTATTCTTATCATGAATAGCGGAGAAAACAGAGCAATCAATTGTAGTAAATCAATCCACATGTAGTTTGCACTGGAGCAATGGAGAAGAGTGCATACGATAGATAAATAAAGCCGTATGTCTGCAACTTGAAAATTTAGTTCGGTTCTGAATACTTCTCTTAAACCAGCTAATAAAACCACAGCACGTACTATTTTTGGATTAATAAGTGGTCGAACAGTGACTCTAGAAGGAGAAACCGAAGCATTAGCGTTGAAATGACCAAAGTAATAAAAACGAGAGACAAAAAAATAAGAAGAATTAGAAATACGATTAAAATAAAAAGCTCTGCATTTTAAGGACTTAAAAGCTTTGTAACAACATTAAGTAGACAGAAAGAAGGCGTTTGGAGAAAAGTTTGGAGTTATAATAAGATAAAAGTCAATAAGATCTTAGTTTTCTTTAGCTGACAGCTTCTGAGCTTCTGGGTCTAGTTACGATCCTGATTTTGTTGCGAGATTTTTTTTCACTACATATGACTGGATCAGCTGATTAATAGGAAGAAAAGCTGATCGAATGATATCTCCACCATGCAACAAGCTTTCATGCACACGAATGCATGTGAAATTATTTGTAATATTGAAAATACAGTTTGGCAGTCTTTAAACATTACAAGTCAAACTTGCCTGGGCGTGTGCTTTTTTCTGTCAGCTCTGTATCTTAAAAGAATCTGCGCGAAGTGTTTCCACCAAGCCACTGCCTGGCTTTAGACGCTTAACAATTAAGACCATTTTCTATAAACTTTGCTTGAATGGACGTCTTCCTTTAAGTCATCAGCCTTTTTTTATGCTATAGTGTCATCTAGCTGTTTTTAAATTCTAGGCGATACTCTATGCAGGTATTTTCTCAACATTTTTTTAATTCGTTTATTTCTGAACAATACTTTTTGATTATGTGAAGGGGAAGAAAAATGATTTGAAAAAATTAATGATAGAGTACGAGGTGTGTTCTGATAATCATTTTGTGGTATAGCCTTGAGTTCTTTCAGCGATGCAGTTTTTATCTCCTCAATCGTTTAAAATCGATGTACTTTCATGGGTCTCTTCAGTTTTGGGAAAAGAAAAAAGTCACTGGGGGCTAAATTCGGTGAATATAAAGGCTGAGGCATGACTGTGGTGCTGTTTGTGATCAGAAAATCTTTCACAAGCAACGATGAATGAGCAGGTGCATTATCGTGATGCAAAAGCCACGAATTGTTTTTCCAAAGTTCCGGACGTTTTTTGAGTGTCGCCTCTCGCAAACAGAAAACCATCTCTGATGGTAATTCGGCGATTTTTCAACTCCATTTCTTTCACTGCTTGAACGTTTTCATCTGTTGTTAACATGCGTGGACGTCCAGGGCGAGGCTCGTCTTCGACATCCTCTCGGCCTTTTTGGAACAGCTTGTACTACTTATACACATTTTTCTTAATCAGAGTAGTCTCACCGTACGCAACTGTCAACATTTCAAGAGTTTTAGAGCACTGGATTCCATTTTTCACACAAAATTTAATGCAAACTCTTTGCTCCATTTTTTTCGAAAG
>NC_046658.1:162032208-162034253 GCF_010883055.1 Belonocnema kinseyi | reverse complement strand
GACGAGTGTACCAACACAACAAAACAAAAAATTTAAAACTTGAATGTACGTAGCCCGCGAAGATTGAAAAGTCACCTTACTTTTTGAACACACCTCGTACATAAGAGGCTAACACCCAGCAAAACCCTTGCGACAAATAGTCAACAATGGGACATTAAATGTATCTGCTGAAGATTTTTTAGCTTGTGTCCGCGAATTCCAGTCAATCACCTCGACAGAAATACCGCGGAAGAAAATAAAGTGAAATAGAGAAGTTTAATGCAAAGTATCATCATATACAGAAAGTTGCAGCCAGGGATCTTCTTACTAAGGTGGAAAACATCAAGTTTGATATTAATAACTGGGAAGCCCAAGCAGGAGGTATTAATGGATAGGTTTATTCAGCAAAGGAAAACTTCGAAAATGAACATCAGTCACAAGAAGCTGCACCACAAGGTTAGTCAGGAACCTGTGAAGCAACACACGACCATCATCTCCTAAATCCTATTGATGTTCTCGTGCAATTACATGATGATCTAGTACCACTAAGTCTTGCAGAATCTAATGGCCTGATTTAACGAAAGACTAACGTGCCAAGATGAGGTCAGGGTGGTGCTGCTTGATAAATTTAAAACTTCACTTTGTAGATTACCATCTGGATAAGTTTCCAGAAAATGTTGGTGATTTCAGCGAAGAACAAGGAGAACGTTTTCATCAAGACATAAAAGTAATGGAACAACGATATCAGGGTAGATGGGACGAGGTCATGATGGCTTATTTTTGCTAGATATTGAAAAGGGAAACGAATGTAGGTGTTAAACGTAAGAATAACCCTTTCCATTGTTCCTTCGGAGAAAAAAGGACACGTTATAGCAGGCATAAAATAGACTGAAGTAGGTCTATAAATAAATTTAATTACGATAAAAAGCCAGATAAAATGTAAACACAAAAGGTAGTATAAATATATCGCTCAAGTTTAAGGAAAGGAGTAAGAAAGAAATGTTGAATAAAACTCTTATTAATTTGATTGTTTAAGTTACAGTTCTACATTTTAATTGATGCAAACATTGTCAGGTTAATTGAAATGGGGTCAATTCTACTTGTAGTTCTAAGTTTCTCCTCTTAAGTTAAGTTGTGTTGCGTTAAGCAAAATTTCGTGAGGTTCTGTTAAGTTAGATTATTTTGTAGTTTAAGATCAAGTTAACCCTTTAACTATAACACACATTTAAGTCTGAGAACCGTACACTTACATAGCTACACGTATGGTTAAATTTCATTCGGCTAGGTTATGTGAGGTCAGGTTTTGTTAGGTTAGGATAGGTTATACCTCTATTTTGGTGAAGCCGAAGCTGAATGAAACGCTACCGCAAACACAACGGGACAACACAATGAGTTTCATTGTGTTACGTGAAGTTAAGTTAGGAAAGGTTTGGTTAGGTCAGCTTTTTTAGGTTAGGATAGGTTTGACCTCTTTGCAAGTTAAGCCCAAGCTGATTCAAACGGTACCGCAAACACAACGGGACAACACCATCAGTTTAATTGTGTTTCGTGAGGTTAGTTTAGGTTAGATTAGGCTAGGTTAGGCTGTCCCGTCTGAAAATTCTGTATGTAGCAGGTCCTGATCTCCTCCTGCCATGTATTCTCCTGCCAGGCCTTCTGATTATTGCATGCTTGGATATGGACCTGGGCAACTGGGAATAATTCGGCTGATTCCGGACGCGAATTCGAACCGACGATTCAAATTTCGAAGATACACTTTTCATCAAAATTTACCACTTGTACGGCCCGTCAGCAAACATCTATTTACGTCTCTTCCAATTCTAGAACAAATTGCATTATCAACATCCACAGGAGACACTTATGCAATACTGGAGATTAATGGTACTCTTACTGGAATTTATAGTAAGCGTAGAGGCAGGCCTTGGGTATTCAAAAAGTTCCGGGACAGACAAATAAATCTTTACGTACAATTTTTTTTAAAAGGTTGAGGTCATTCTTGAAGTAACTTTCAGTGAGAAATCCAGAGGTGATCTACGTTTGGTACTTGACCATGACCTTCATGGTTA
>NC_046658.1:162017676-162032108 GCF_010883055.1 Belonocnema kinseyi | reverse complement strand
TTATCAGTATCTTCTTTCATCTCTAGTGATCTCGGGATCTTGTACAACTCCCTCCGAAAACTCTCTACCTCATTGGGCTTGGGTGGATTTTTGAAAGAAGCCAGGTGAACGCTGAAGAGGCGCGATGGTTCAGCAAGAAATAGTTGATTTACCCTAATCCATCTGCCCTCTTTTGCGTTCTCCTTCTTGTATAAGATTACACCCACACCTTGTCAATAATATGCTGCTTGATTTTCAGCCGCTTTCACTTGTTCAGTGTGTGATTGAAGATCTTCAGTTTTTAGGCGAACTTTCAAACCATATCCTTTAAAGGTCTACCAGGTTTTACGCAGTTACTCACACACTAAACACGGGACGAAGTCTGTCTTGCCTATTCAATTTGTTTGTTCGGTTGATGCAAGCGTCTTTTGGTATTTTTATCCATCGTCAATTTTAGCCTTGGATTTGTATCAGCCAAACCTCTCACAGCACAATAAACTTAAAAACTGATGGTTTACAGATCAGACTCTTCCGAGATGTCCTCACGAAGTTGTGTGTGTCGCTTCCTCATCTTCATTTGTAGCTTCTTCAAGTTTCGATACGTGCCGAAGCTGTGGGTGTTTCTGGCAACAGGGATAATTCATACGCGCCATAAAATCGCTGTGAAGAGGAATAATTCTGGCATCGTAGCATTCTAGCAAGTCATTTTTGAGTAGATTTCTTCAGTCAATGGGGGCGTTCCCTGGTTCATCATCGTGTTTCAATATAAACTATTTTCAGCACACCTAACTCTAGGGTTATCGGCACTATTCAAAACTTTTTGGTTGTTTTCTGGTGTCATTGATGCTTCCACAAGCAGCTGGGAAAAGATTCGTCCATCATTATAGAGCCCAGCATATATGGATAAGGCTGCATATTCTCAAACGTTCCCCAGTTTCCCAGAGTAACCGTGTAAGAGACCTCAGTCAGGTGAAATTCAGCATACGGCACGGTTGTTGCGTCTCATGTTAGGGGTTATTCCTTTAGCACTGTTCCTTGAAAATTGTCCGCGACTACTTTTAATTATGATTACCATATAAATCAAAAACCCTTTGTATAGGAACGGTAATCCTGGGACACGTACGGTGGGTTTTTCATAGGCCCTTCGGTTCGATGCCAAAGAAATCGAAAGTAGTGTATAGATAAAGGGTGCTCCTGACCTCCACCTCAAGTCAGTATTTTAATTTTCACCAGAATCCACAAAATTTCTAATCAAAGTAAAGTTTTCCAAGGTTGTCACTCTCACTTGTTCAGTGCACACAACATCTTCTCATCTGTTGGGAGCAACGGACATTTATGCAAATGATACCGGCTTCCAGTAGCATAAAGTTTGTTTTGAAGGGAGCAGCTTTCTTAATCTGTCAGAAAATAGCTTAGTTTCAAATTGACATGCTGAGAAGTGTGAAACTGTAAAAGGTTAATTGTCCCCGGGCTTGTCTGTTAGAAATCCTTGGAAAATGCCTTCGCACTGATATACTCAAGTAACTAAAAGCGAAAAAATTAGGTAAACGAAAACGATTTCGCAGTAAAGGAGTTTTCTGTGAGTATCTGTGCAGAAGCGAATTTTACAAAAATGATTAACAACTGTTTAAAACTTAACATGCTTTCGGTAAATCAAGAAATGTTGAAGTTATTTCATTGGCCGATTAAAAAAATATGTGATTCAAAAGTCCAAAGGTTTTCCTGAAAGATAATCGTTTGAAAATCTTGCATTCAACTTCTAGATCTATTCGATTGTTTGAAAAAATTGACCAACTGAACACAAATTTCTGAGAAGCTAAATATACAAGTTTCGTCGCGTTTTATTATAATTTTAATCATAATCATATGAAATGTATGATACACTTTTTATACAGAATATCGTATAAAGGAATTCATGGTGTGATAAAGTATGAGTGTTTTCTCAAAAACAACAAAATAATCCTCTACTTCTTCTTGCAGAAATCAGTTCACAGTCCAGCAGTGATTGTCCTAATATACCTCGCCCAGGTAATTGGCGGCCTTCCACTACTGATCGCATTCCTCAGTCTCTTACCCAGTCAGAGCATTATCTTCGTGCCAGGTCCAGGAAACCTTGTGCCAGGCCGTCTCTTGCCAGAACTTCTCCTTCTAGTCCTCCTGTTGAACTAGTTCTTGGATATGAGCTTGGACAACTTAAGCTTATTCGGCTTATTCCCTACAGGAATAAGGATCGGTAATACGAATTTCGAAGATACACTTCTGATTCCAATTCCCGACTTGTACATCAAGAAAGATATGTTAATGCGTATTTACCATTCCGAGAATACATTGGATTACCAACATCTTCTGGTGAAGTTTTCGCAATATAAGAAAATAGCGGTATTCTTAGAGGTATACATTGTGCTCGGAGAGGTTTGCCCCAGGTGAAAGTTAACATACGAAGCGGTATGGTTATAAAAAAGGACACCAAGCTAACTTAGGGAATGTCCAGTAGGGGCAACTTGCTCAATAAATTTGTGTTACCGCATTGAAGTTGCACAGCAGGATTCTCTACAGATAAACCAATAATTTGTTGGGAAAGAATAAAGAACTTTTACTCAGTGATGCACAAAAGAAATTTATAGCCAAACCAGCGATATTATTCTTGATTTAGCTACCAATATTCTTAGAAGCAAACTGGCGATATTTGTAAAACTTTAAAAGCAAGGATTTGCAGCGGAGTTGATTGAAATTATTATTATTAATGTATCATGTATATAACGCTTGAAATGAATACCTGAATGAATCATATGCTAGTCATTATTGAAAGAAAGATCATGGACATGAGATTCAAAAGTACTAAAGGTTATTTTGAAAACTTTCACGGATTGCAGATTTGTTTTATTTTGCCCATAGACTTTATAATAATGATTTACAGCAATTCTTCATGAAAATTCTTTCTAAGGTTGCTAAAAGATATGGTTCCGCAGTAGAAACCTTTTTGAATATCTGCAAATTACAGTTATTTTATTACACGATTTAAAAATGTATAGCTTCAAAGTCCAAAGTTTTTCGTCCAAAGAATTGTTTTAAAATATTACGCTGAACATGATGGCCGAGGAATCATAAAAAATATTTACCCGTGGACTGGAAATATCTACAAAGTTAATGATACGAGATTCGTCGCCTGCTTTGATTGGTTATCAAGCTGCCTTTCACCATAAGCATCGCTCCTAATATTTATTAACTGCGTCAATAATTAAACAAAAAAGGCCCTTTTATTTGTAGGGCCTAAGGTTTTAGAGTAGAGAATATTCAAATACGATTTTTGGTCCTGCTTTAGATTTCTAAGGGACACACACTAAGATACACACTAAGATCAAATTTTTAAGATTCACATGTATTTTCCTTTCGCAGTAGGAGGAAGAAGACAGAAATAGAATACAATTGTCAATGTGCCTTATAAAAGTTTTACCTCCAAAGGGATTCATGATATCCTTCAATAAGAGAATATTCTTCAAATAAAATTGATCCTTCATTTCTTTTTGCAAAAACAAGATTACAATCTGTCACCGATTAATCTGATACTCCCCGCCCGAGTCGTTTGCAACCTTCTCTTTCCGGGCCATCTTATACGTGATCTTCTGTTTCTCAAATACTTGGATATAGAGAATGGACAACTAGAAATTATCCGACAAATTTCCTACCGAAGTCAGGACAGGCGATTTAAATTTCGAAGATACACTTCTGATCCCAATCCACGACTTTTATTGCAAGAAGAGACTTTCAGCGGAATTTATCGAAAGTATTATTATTGAATCATATACTCAAACTCCAAAGACACAAGCTCGAAAGATACGATTACCTCACAGATACAAGCGTCCCGAATCCAAATAAGCAAGTGGAATTTCCCCACGTATCCCCACGTATCGCTTCCGAAATCTCAGCGTCGAAGGAGTGGGTGCCCTTTTCACGGTCGTATCTTTGGAGTTTCTGATTCCTGAACTTCTCGTATCATTAGAGTTTGAGTATATATAACACAGTATAAATGATACAACGCTGCCCAATTAAGAATATTGGAACTCTGAATGAGATACATTTTTTTAAATTTCATATTGTATTTATAAGCCAAGATGCTCTGTAGCTTACGGAAAGTCACGACTAAATAAAATGCCTAAAAATAATGTTTATTAATAATCAGCTGATTTGAATTCATAAACTTTGTAACCAACATGCCTGATGATAATATATCATTTAAATTAGTAAAGAGTAGGTGCTTTTTACCAATGGTTAAAAATAAAATTTTGGTAAAGAATGCACATTTGTACTATTTCTTGACGTACAGGCATGACTTTATTTCGCAGTCAATTACAAACAACATAACATAAAAAATGTTTAATTATTTATTTTATTTTAAACATGGTTTGGATAATCTACGAACAGCTGCTTATCTTAACATGTAGCAAGCATAAGTTAATATCAGATAAATAACATGAAAAATATATGAATTTGAAGTACCTAATTTTGTCCAAATATAATAAAACTATATTATAATGTAAAAAAATATCTGAGAAAGATAAAATTGGAGGCCATATCATCTATAAAAAAGGACATCATTAAATCAGTTGAGCAAAAAAGATACATTATACACAGTTAAACATCGCCTTTTCTCTAACTAGAAAATATGAAAATCTTCTATACTCTGGTTTTATGCCTAGTGGTGCATTATATTGGTTAGTATACTAATATAATTTTATAATTTTAAAATGGTTAATATTCGAGTTCATAGTTGTAAAATGTTATACACATTTTTGAGAATTATGTTACTACAAAAAGTTTTTCTCATTTTATACTTGTTGGTTAATTTTATTGGTAATAATACTAACATAATATAGTTTTTAAAACATTTTAACCTCATGCTATCATTCTTTTCAAAACTCAGAGGACATAGGAGAAGCTTAATAAATCACTTTTTCTCTTAAAAATTAGATCATGAAAGACAAATAACTTTTCCAATCATAAAAGATAATCTATGAATGATAAGACTGATGTCAATTTAATATAGCAAATAATTCTATTAGTAAGTATTATGTACAATATCAATTTTAGAATATTTTTAAGCTCTGTTAAAGAGCTTAAAAGCAAAATGACTCTAAACTGGGATTCATCAACATTATACTTAAATTTAGCAACCCAAAAGACGGGCAAAAATGTGGTCAGGTCACATTTTATACAAACAAAAAGGGCCATTTGCACTATTTTTGGGTGTTTTTTGTGGTAGAAAAAAATCCTGACCTAATGGACCCAAACGGCTACCGGATTCTGATTCAGCGACCTCGAAAACACAAGACCAACATTGTCTCATCAAAAGTTTAGAGAACTTTTTTTTGTGTGCCTGTTTAATCAAACAATTTTTCTTGCTGTAATTAACATTAAAATTATACCATGTTAAATAAAGTTTCTTCCATTGATGAAGTGTAAATCTGTCTAATTCTTTTAATTCTACTTTTTTAGTCAGAAAAATGCAAGGGGAGGCTCTTTCACAGCCTACGCCTTTTCTATTTCAAAACATTATCAATGTTGTCTATTCTTGACAATTTGATAACTGTATCTTAAAATTCTTTTTGAAAATGTTATTTATATAAACTGTTATAAAAAACTCTGAGACACTATTAGTGTATAAAGGCTAAGAATGTGAAGTTTTTGCAATAATTATTTAATTTTGTTCTAATACGAGTGCAGAGAGTTATTCTACGACATTCAATTAACAACCGTATAAACATTTGCGTTCTAGAGTTTCTTTGGCCAATATTGAAATTATTCTATTCGACCATTAAAAAATACATGTCTATACGAATAAATATTATGTGATCGCTGAGTGATTATAAAATCTTTTTACCCACGGAATGGAAATTTCCATTGGACGATAAATGCGTGATTTATCGAATGTGTTAATTTGTTATCATCTTTTTTTGACGAAATAAATATTTTACCTCTCTAAATAAAGATTAAAAATAAATTTTAATATAATTTTTTTTAGCTTTTCCTATTAAGAGACGCAAATAATTCATTATTTAGTTTTCAAATAATTTTATAGTGTCCATAACAGCACATCTTATTGTTATTATTCAATAACTGCATCAACAATGTTGTATTGCATAGAACATTTATTTAAAGAGCGCTGGGCATGAGAAACGGAACATCGAGCCAACTTGCCGAGTGAGGATGACAATGACCTAAACGCGAAATTTTAATCAAAAATGAAAATTACGCTTGGATGAATTCTAAATGTCTTTCAGATACTTTAAAGGAGTTTCTTTAAGTCTAATCAATAATATGAGGGTTTTAATAATAAATTGATTCTATCGACTGGATCTTGAATTCAAAAACAAATACTTTAAATATACTGCGTTAGCAGCGAAGCTTATTAATGGTCGCTCACATCGCTAATCGATCACGGACACAAACAATGAAGAATATAAAATAATACGTCATTTATCCTCAATTGTACTATTAGAAGTGGAGCTCAGTGCGCAACGAGAATTAGAATGATCAATTTGAAAAATGGGTTGCACGATTGCCCACATCCAGCGAAGACGCAACAAACACGAGACATTTTTCGTTGCCAAAGCTACATCTCCTTGCTTTTTTCCGTGGTTACGAGTATTTAAGAGCTTATGTCAAAGAAGAAGCGGCTCGTATTATTTCCTCAATTATCGATCCAAGATAGAAAATAAACTGTTAAAAGGAAGGGACTCTGTTTTAACTGCGTTTAAACGAAATCAGCTTATCTTTGATTGTAAACCAGATTGTAAACCAGAATAAACCGCATCATTCTCTGTTAGATTTTGAATCTAAGACAGAGGCTACTTCTAATAAAATTAAAGAAAATGATAACACGACTCAGTTATCGTAAATTTTCCTCGTAGATATGTTTGACACTAAGAGACGTAAACAGACATATATGATTCTTCTTGGCAGGAGTTCGCAACCTAATATTATGAAGCAAATGGAACCGAATGAGTAATCGTCAGATTTGAGTTTGAAAACACTAGCTATTCTGCGAAATTTTGGTTCTTAGTGCTCCCTCAAATTACCATTTATCATCCCAGTATTTCTATAAATAAACAAATCCTAAAAATACGTAACTATATAGGATTGTCTGATCCTGAAATTAAGAAACCAGTGAAGATAAATGCTTTTATTTGAAGTAGGCAGAATAAGCTCACTTTATCTGCCCGCGGAGCGGCAGTAAAATAGAAATTTATTCTGCTGCGACGAGCGGCACGTGAAGTGGCAGCAAGGATGAAGAAGTGAATGAGAAGTGAAAACAGTGATAGAAAGAATGAGAATAATTCATTTTAAACCTAAATCTACGAAGTGAATTTTGGACTTCTAACGTTACCCCACGCCCGTAAGTACTCCTGTTACCATATGGGACGATAACTTGCCTCCTTCAAAATGGACTATACATCGCAAAGGAAACTTGTAATTTTGAAATGAAGTAATTGATAACTGCTGACATTTGCCTGAATCTCAAATAGATTTGTAACTGTAATTGAAAAGGCTCTTCGGACTTCAGACGTGTGAGACAACTTGCGCGAGCAACACCGTCGGGATCGGTAGACACTATAAGAATTATTTAAACAGTATTGTTTCACAGCGAAATATTGCCGATAGAAAACTGTGGAAAAAATAAGCGGAATTCTGGTTAGCCAAATTTAAGTAATAATTTCTTGTGTTTCCGAAAAACACTTTTTCTTGAAGAAGCTCTTGAGAGATCCACTGAATGAATTTAGTCACAAATTTGCCAAAACTGTGATTCTTTATGCTTCTTAATGCTTTTCTTAGAAATACCGGTGCAAATCAGAAAGAAAAATGGTATATAACGTTTAAAAATATCTCATAAACAAAATAACTTGTTTCTTACTTCGCAATGATGATATAATCATATAATATGAATGATATAATGATATAATATAGTGTAAAAGATTATCTGATAAAGATGAAATTTATTCGCATACAGTCCTAGGAATAACACGTTATAAAACCAGTTTAGTACAAGAATACACATTATTCACTGGGCTTACAATCGCTTTTTCTCCACTTAGAAAATATGGAAATCGCCTACACTCTAATTTTCTTCTTGATCATAAATTATATTGGTAAGTATAATAATATATTGTATAGTCTTTAAAAAATTTGTTTGCCTTTGACAAATCAGAATCCATCTGATTTACTCAGCATCCTGCTCTAATGCATTTTTCTCCAAACTTTATCTGTTTCTCCAAAATAAGTACGAATTTAATCTGAATCTATTCTAGACATCCGTGCACGTCTGAATTTCAAAGAGTGATTTGCTTACCCATAGCCCATTTTTTCTAAATGAAATAGTAATGTTTAAACGGCTTTGTTCACTGTATGCCTTTGGGTCGATCAACAAATCGTCCTTATATGAATTCCAGGATAAAATCATTAGTACAGACAGACCAATTGTGTATCCCCTATAAAATGGCCAAGCCGTCCCCCAATAGCAGCGCCATTTTACCACTCTATTCTTTTCGTTATTCGGAAAAATCTATGTGGATAGATAAACGTTTATTTTTCAGCCTTTTAGCCTCAAAAAAGACATATCCCTTCTTTCTTGCCTTGCCTCGCGTTTACAACATCTGCCTGCGTGGCTTATGCCTAATACTTATCTACTATTCACAATATTCACAATTTTCTCACACCTACTTCCTCTTCTATTTACAATCGTTACTCCTCTATTCCTCTTCATCCTTTCTTATCCAACCAGTGCTCAACTTTTGCAACCCCCTCCGCGCACAATTTACAAATCCTTTTCTCTTAACAAAGCCAGCACCTATTATAATACTTAATGCATACTTTATGCCCCGATCGATTCAGAAACGCTCGGAGATTATCTCACCTCAGCTCCCCTTACCCTATCTTATGTTCCTTCATTTACCCCCTTACCCTTTCACTCAGGCCTCTCTCCACTCACCTGTCTTTGATAGATTCCCACAACCTTACTCTATCCACCGAAGTGAACGCGCCTCCGGCAATAATTATTTGTCCTCAACATTCTTCCGCAGCCTATCCGTCAACATCATCGCGTATACTATTTACGCCGTAATGCTTAGCATAATCCCTTTACGAATTTCCAGCTTCAACCTATTCTCTTTTGTATACTACTCCCTCCAGCCTTTCCCTTACCTCTTGTGTACCAAACAACCACACTTCGTTATCTAGCTCGTCCCGCCCTGCTGCTTTGACCTTTTTAACTTTCTTATATGCTTCCCTGCCTCCTCGCCATTCAGCTCCTGTCCACCTACCTTCCTCGTCCTTCTAATCCCCTTATCTCTCTTCAATGTATCAGAGCACTTGAATGAATCTTTCTAGATGGCTTTTCTTGAACACATCCTATTACTTTCTCTTTAAGCTCGTCCCGTACACCTTCCACTGCAAATTTCCCTGTCTCTTCCCACCCTTGCATATTCATGATCACATTGTCTATCATTGATATCCCATCTTTTTCAAATATGTGTATTCTCCCTCATGGTCCCGTGTTACTATAAAAAATGCTTTAATATTTGAATTACTGAAGAAACTTAAAATTATAAAAACATTTTTCTGCAATTACTAAATATTAAAAGGAATATATAACGTAGTGTGACTCAAAAACAAGATATTATTTTTTAGCTGAAAAAAAATTATTCCGCAGTACAGAATCTTTTTAATGATGGTACGAAAAAAATCTGTAAAGCTAAATGACAACTGTTCAAAACTTGAGATTAAAAAGAATATGTGGTTTCAAACTCCAAAATTTTTCGAGACAAATGGTCGTCTTGTTACATCCCTAAATTTCCCAATTTTGATGTAACGCCTGAGACTAGGCGCAACCTACCTTACTCCATATCAAAGAGTGTCAGTGGGCTACAAAAATAAGGACGTCTTAGAGACGTCTTTGGGACATTCCTAAGACGTCTTTTACAACATGTCTTTTGGACGACCTAGGGATGCTCTTAAAACGTCTAATGTCAATACGAAAGACGTCCCGCGAATGTCCATGTCTTTAAAACGTCTTTAGGTCATCTTTAGGACGTTGGACGTCTTAGAGACGTTAATTGGACTGACATAAGACGTACTAGGAACGTCCCAAAGACGTTCTTGGGACTTTCATAATTATGTGCCCAGTGGGATGTAACGCCACTAATTATAAAAGAGCGCATCACCCACCTTGTCTAAGTTTGAACCTAACTATGGTAACTGTACTGCGGTCGGTAAGATAGAAACCACAAGATACTTAAAGTGTTACAGTGGAGGGATAAAAACTCATAGAATCCCGATAAAATACTGATGCTCGATCATTGAGAAACTACAGTTGCAAACTGTAATGTTATAAAATACTTATATTTAGGATTTTAATCATATGAGTGTATTTATACTTTCACCTATTTAAACTTACAACAAAGCCTAATCTAAAAATGTAACCGAAAGTGTCTGATTACAGCTATTTAGTATGGTTATGTTAACATGCAATACTCGTACCCGTGAAAGGTCAAGAGTAGAGAAGCGCGATCACAAAACGCCGCGACTAGCGATAACTACTAGTAATCGTATACCATAGCGAGGCTCGCGGTTATCAAATAACATGTAACCGATCCAGAGAATACACAACCGAGTGTACCACCGGAAGTATCAGTCGACGGGATATGAATAATCTGCAAGTGAAATGCAATTATACGAACATACGTGCTTTGCGAAAACTCATCCGGAACGTTCCTTTTGAAAAATCAGTCGGTAAGTGTCTCTTGAAAAATCATCAGGAAGGTGCTCGCAAATATAAATCCATCCCTTAACATAAGGACGAAGGACCCTATAAACACTGATGCTGCCCTGTATCTTTGTATTTAGTTCCAAACTGTCCTACTAAATACATCTCACGTACTCAGCTTTACGCCGACAACTTTGATATACGAATCGCGTACTTTAACGCTTTTGAGAACCTAGTAACAAATCTTTAAGTTTTCGAGAATCTCGGCAGTCATACTAACTAATTCTGCACACGAATCGCTTGCTTCCAGTCTTTTGAGAATGTAGTAAAAAATCACCGTCTTATGAACTGTAGTCCGGTCGCCTGAAACTTTTGGTCGTCGTTAACTTAGTCCTTTCCAAATAGAGTCCGTTGTGTTAACGTTCGTGAAAAGAACTTAAGTGTGGATGAGGCAGCTATTTTAGAGTCTTGTATTGCAATATCCCTTGTGAAACGTACTCGTGCATTTTTCTGATATTACTGCATTATAAAACATTACACTGATATTATTACTTGTGCACTATTTTCTGATTACCATAATATCAAATGTATAATACATTTCATGTAAAAAATATCGTATAAAGAAATTCGTGATATAGTAACACACAAGTTTTTTCTCAACACGACGAAAATAATTCTTTGTTTCTTCTTGCAGAATTAAGTTTACAATCCGGTAAAGATTGGCTTGATACTCCTCGCTCAAGTGATTGGCAGCCTTCCACTTCTAATCGAAAATATCAGTCTCCTACGCCGGCCAATCATTCTCTGCGTTCCAGGTCCAGGTCTCCTTGTGCCAGGCTTTCTCGTACGACGCCTCCTGTGGATCAGATATATGGATACGGCCTTGGACAACTTGGACTGATTCGGCTTATTCCTTACAAGAATTCGTACCGGCAATTCGAATTTCGAAAATACAGTTTTGATCCCACTTCACTTCTTTTTTTGCAAGAAAAGGGTGCTCGTACGGACCCTCTAGATTCAGAACAAATTGTATTAGCAACATCGAATGCTGAAGTTTTTGCAATACTGGAGAATAGCGGAATTCTTAGGGGAATACATAGTGCCGATCCAGGATGGCCCAGGGTGAAAGTTAACATGCGAAGCGGCGTTCATACGAAGATGACACCAGAGGAAGTTAGGGAATGTCCAGTAGGCTCTAAACGCCTTATAAATACTTATTACCATGTAGTAGTTGTACAACAGGATTCTTTCCAAATTAACCAATAATTTATTTTGAAAAAGTATAAAACTTCAATGACTGATGCGCAGACACAGATTTATAGCTAAACTAGCGATATTTATCCTTGATCTAGCTACAAGTTTTTCAGAAACGACACATATACATGCTTTCCATTAAAATTTTTTTTAACGTTCGCATACCTAACAGTACAAAAATGTTCTTTATGGGAATAATTTTTAAGAGAATTGTTTGTTGTTATCGTATTCTGCGTCAAACCATGGCTTACTAGGGGTTGTGCTCTTTTTTACTTGGTGCAAGTTTTTTCGCCGTATTTCTCTAGCTGTCTTTGGATAGCGGAGGCCAAATTATTACTTATTGTATTAATAACTTCATGTGTGTCTGCAACTGCAAGGTTTTTGCACATGTAATGAACATAAAAATAAAAATAAATACTTTTTCACTTTAACAGTTTATTTGGAGTTATTGATTTCGCTATTGGGTTAACGATTTAAATTCTCCAGTTAGAAACTAACTACGGAAGGCAAGTGATCTGAGAAGGTAACAATTTTTAATAGTTCAAATTTTAATCAAAAATGGTCATTATTCGAACTGAAAAGGGAAAGGGGAAAGTTTTCTTAATAAACTAAATAAGAGAAGGCCACGAATTACAATTTATTCATAACAGTTATTATAACAAGTATTATTTTTTTGTAAACGGCAATCTATTTTGTCAGTATACTATTAACGAAATGAAAGGAATGACTCAGGAGCAAGGAGATATGTTCTTTATTCTAAACTGTTAGTAAATCTATTTTCGTATAACAATTGCTCGTAAAAATTGTTTATAACCATGACAATTGTTTTCGGAAGCGAATATATTTTGAAAAGATCTTTTTCAGGCAAAAAGAAATATTTTCGCAGTAGAGAAACTTTTACCAAATATCTTTGCAAATCTAATTCTATCTAATTCTAAAGCTGCGAAACTCGTTGCATGCGTTACTTTTTCTTCAGAATTATTCCTCATGAAAGTAAATATTTCAAGGAGGAAACAGTGAATTATCTAGAACTTCCTTTTCTGCGGGTTATCATTAATTCGCGTAACACAAAAAAATATTTGTGATAAAGTAAGTACCTACTTATCAGAAAAATATGTAAATAGAAGATAGAATCGCCGGAAAAGGTTTCATTGATCTAATATTATTATCCATTGAAAATGAACGCAATTAAAATATGGAGCTGCCTGTTTCGTATATTGACAGTCTCACCTGAAGCTGGTTTTTGATATTTTAAATAACGTGCATATTATTTCGATATGTCACAAATTGCACAATTCACTCAAAATATTTTCACTATTCTTTGAAGTTACTAACTCAATTTAAGGGAGATTAGGGGCAGAAAGTGAGAAAAAAAAAATTTTTTTTCGAATTCTTTTAGAGATAAGGGTTGCCTCAATTTAGTGTCATATTTCACGCATAAAAAAGCATCATTGGGAGAATATTTTGTCAAATTTTGGTTAATAGTTATTAAAAAATAAGCCGGTGACGAAGCATTATATTAGCCATCCAGAAACATATGACCGCAGATATTTTACTTTGAACTGAAGCAACGTTTTTATTTACCAAAATTATAGCTTCTTTTATGTAACATATCAGTGATATTATTCCTTTCAAGAATTTCAAATTCATTTTAGAACGGCTTGAATTAATGTTATAAATAACTAAAAATAACCGCCAGTTTGTAAGAATTTGCAACCTAATCCACGAACATTTTTTTCTGTTATTTTTACCTAGAAGAAGCATAATCATTTGTTTAAAAAAAAACAACGGTAAAAGGTTTTGAGAAGTTTACTATAATTCTGGGCGATCTTTGTCAAAAAATGTTTCATAGCCTTTATTTTTGACAATTTGATGGCTTCGATCTTTCGGTCCTATTTACGGTAACTCGACACACCCAAGGGCTTCTGATATTTAGACTAACATTTCTTAATCGCTAACTTGAGTTGCTTTTTTGCTACTTTATATTCAACAGTTTCTTGAAAAATCTCTGTCACTTTTTAGGC
This sequence comes from Belonocnema kinseyi, assembly GCF_010883055.1. NCBI lineage: Eukaryota > Metazoa > Arthropoda > Insecta > Hymenoptera > Cynipidae > Belonocnema > Belonocnema kinseyi. The sequence goes on along the minus strand of NC_046658.1, from coordinate 162,018,095 downwards.
CCTTTGTGCTTCGCGCCTTAATTTAAAGCATTGCTTTCTAATCGGGGCAATTTTTTCATTCCACCAATACGCTGCATACGAATTACAGTTGGCCAAATACAAATACAATTTCTAATCACAAAAGACAGTCTGAGAAAGATAAAATTGGGAGCCACATGGTTACTCATTTTGTAACTGAATTTATAAATATTATTTGCAATTTTCCAAGTTATATTCATTATCAGCACATCAAATTTCGTTAGTCTACGCGCTTTCAACGGATCCAGATTAGAATCAGTTATGAACGCTATTTGAAAAATTTAAACAAGTTTATATTTCCGAACCGCTTACTCTGAAATTTGGATCACTTATAAAAGTAAAAAATTATCAGTAATTCTAATAGAGAAGCATAGTTTTCTTTTAACTTGTTTTTACATTTC
>NC_046658.1:162007033-162017576 GCF_010883055.1 Belonocnema kinseyi | reverse complement strand
TCTCCGTACAATATTCATTTAAGATAGAAAAGCAAAACTTGCACAGCGTATTCTTGTTATGAAGCACTGGTTTCTCCAATTGAAAAATGACCTCTACCATCTAACATTTATCTAATTGCTTCAGAACTTATAAACATACTTATATAATATGAATGAGTCTGAAATAGAAACAAAATGAAACAAATGACTAATTCTCGTAATTCTAGAATTTTTGGAATGAACATATTGCAAGCCTTCTAGTGGGTAGTTTTTCAAGCACAAGTATAGGATTCTTTATAGAAATTATTATTAGTTAGTATTTACAAGTAATGTTCAGGCTTAAAAATGTTTTAACAATTAAAAGTATATTCGAATATTTCTCAAACTATAACTTTTTTAGATTTATAAAATAAAAAATCATATTACTCTTTTTAAATCTGAACCAAGGACACGCATAAGTATTACGTAATTGCTAAGTAATTATTCGATTCTTTTACGCAGGGAATGGAAATTTCTTCTAAAATGAAAATATGAGATACGTCACGTTATCGTTGTTGGTTTGTGATCATAATCATTCTATGAAAAACCAAATAGTTGACGCTTCTGACTGAAAATTAAAAATTGCGGCGGCCCCACAAGTGGCCAAAATTCCGTTTGCTTTTGTCTCCGTAGTCAAAGCTTTTCAAATTAAATCTATTTGAAACTTCTCCCGATTGAGTTGAATTTTTATAATTCCCAAATGGAATAATGTTGCATCTATCAGTAGATCAACTTAGTTATCTGTGGAATGATGTGATTCTGCTTGAAATAGAAACAGTTCAAACTATTGATAGAGAGTGAAATTTACTTGACAAACGTCCCCTCAACAACAAACATTTAGAGGATTGTCACGATGTTTGATGTTTGACTTCTTACGATATACTTAATGCCGCTATTCTTCACTTTTTTGGTTCAATGTTTATAAAGTTTTGAAATGCTTTGTAATCGTATCTTGAGCAAACCGAATTAAGTATAAACTTTGAAATATGTGATGCTGCAAAAACATAATAATGAATAAAATGCCAAGCAAAAATGATAATATAATTCTTAGTAGATCACAATTTCGACAATAAGGGTTCTCTCAAATTCTCATGTTGGTTAAGTGTTTTATCAGTCTGCCATCCAATGGACTTCAAAACAGTTAAATCTTCTGAAAATTCGTTAAATAAGTAATTAGTTCCAGAAAATAATAAGATTGCAAGGCTCATCGAACACAATTTTGTTTAAATAATATCTAAATATGTTCAAAAAGAAATACGTATCTGAAACATAAGAATCAACACCTTCTATTAAAACCAATTTTTGCTTTCTACGGTAACTGTCATAAAAAGATACCTCTTTTGCTGGAAGAAGGAGGGCGATTTATATCATAAATAATAGAGAAAACAGAGCAGTGAATTCGCATTCATAAAATTTAATAGTGGCCTTCATAATGACTCCTTGGGCTTCGATCCTTTTCAGAAAATGCCTTCTTTAAATATAGTTTTTCAACAATTATTATGAGCGACATCATCTTTTGAGAATTACTATTTTAAATTAATATCGAAAAACTGAAAAGGAAATATAAAAGTTTTTACAGCCCATGAAGAAGATTTGTAGCAAATTCGAGATCTGATCTCATACAACCGTCTGCTACCCCGTCCAAGAATTGTCTGCGTGCGAGGTCAAGGTCTCTTCCTGTTAGGTCTTCTCCTGCCAGGCCTTCTCATGTGAGCTCTCCTGTTTCTCAAATACTTGGATATGGACTTGGACAACTCGGACATATTCGACTTATTCCTTATTCAAACCCATGCAAAAAATTCAAATTTCGAAGATACACGTTTGATCCCAATTTCCAAACAAATTGTATTAACAGCAACAAGTAGTGACGTTTACGCAATATTAGAGACTAATGGTATTCTTAGCAGAATATATTTTCTACAGCTAAACCGATATTTTGATTCAGAGAACTGTAAAATGTTTACTTAATGCATGGAAGATTCCTAGCTAAACCAGAGATATTTATTCTGAATCTAGATAGAAATATTGTTAGAGAAATAACCGACGGTATTAACAAAACGTTTAATACAGGGACTTCCACTGAAATGTATTGTATGTATTATTATTAAATCACATAATTACAACGGTCTGATACAGATGTGATATTGCTGAATTTAAAATATTGAAATTCTAAATAATATATATTTGTTCTATCTGAAATTTCTACTGAATTTTCCAGTTGACTCTACCCTTAGCGGGCATACGTTTCTGAACGAATCGGAAGTTTTCTAAATGTATGGATTCTGAATTTTTTAAGGACTCATAAACAAATAACTTGTCACCAAATTAACTAAATTATTTATAAATATTTATCAAATTAACAAAATAAAGAGAACATCATACTCTTCAAATAAAAAACGAAGACGCAAATCAATATTGCATAATTGCTGAATAATATTTACAAAACATTACAACTGCATCTCATTTGTCTATGAGATAAGAAATTTTTAGTCAAACGAAGCAAAAGAATTGGTGGTTAATTCGATTTGTAAATTTCATAATATAATTTATAAGTTTGAGAAAATGGTTAAACTTCAAGGAAATAATAATTTGTCCAGTTTAATAATCATTTTCTTTCCATTACTATTTTTTACCAAATGTGTTTGAGTTTTTCCAAAATTAATACAACCTTAATCTGTATTTTTTCAGACAAAAAATATTTACCAGTGATATTCGTTCAGTAATTTAGTTATTTTAATTTTTCTAACATATATTTTTTATGAATATACATACTTCTTTAAAAAGTATCATTGCCTAGAAAAGCCCTTACATTACTCATGGACATCCCAATATCAAAGGTATTTTCTATTAAGCTTATCGGCTAATCTATTAAGTTCTTCTTAATACTTTTTTACTGATTCGGTACAATAAAAGTAATACAAGAAGGTAGAAAAAACGAAACTTTCAAGCACATAAGCGAAGTAAGGCTCCGACATTTCTTTATCGAAAATCACGATAGACTTGATCGGATGTTCTTCAGAAAAATAAACAAAGACAGCTTAGGTGCTGCGTAGTTCCAACTGGAGAAAGAAACAGCTAGCAATAACCTTGAACCGAAGATAATCCTTTTCTTGAGAAAAATGGAACGAACCATCGAATCTTACTAGGGGATCACAATACATAAATTTAAATTCACAATTAACAAAAGTAAGATTTCATGATGCGCTTTTTATTCATTCTTTATTTATGTGTTAAGTGTCGTTATGGGTCGTTCATATTGTAACGTGAAACAATAGTAACAAACAATAACCTCCTACAATGATATTTTGGACTAGAAGAATCGTTTTTTGTATAATGTAAAAAAAAATTAGTTTAATATTCATAACAGTGGACATCTTTTAAGAACACTATCAATTGGCCAGTCTTCTGTAGATGGATAACCTAAAGATATAGACTAGCTGGCTCCAATGGCGTTACAATGACATCCACATGTAGTTCGCAATAGTTTGTTGGAGAAGAGCGCATTTTATTAAAGGAGAAATAGAGTCCGCACTGTGAGAAACCGAGAATGACATCATGGCAATGCCTAAAGGTGGGTCATATCAATATTTTCCTATTCTTTAGTCCAAGGATATTCTACATACGATAGATAAAAAACCGAATGTCTGACAAATTCAAGATTTAGATCGGTTCTAAAGACTTCTCTTAAACCAGGTAACAAGATCACAGCACGTAATATTTTTGTCTTATTAAGAAATCGAACACTGACTCTAAAAGGATAAACAGAAGCATTAGTGTTGAAATGACCGAAGTATTAAAAAGGAGAGCGGAAAAAATAAGAGGAATTAGAAATACAATCAAAATAAAAGGCTTTGCACGTTGAGGACCCCACAGTTTTGTCACAACATTAAATAGATAGAAAGACGGCGTTTTTCACATTAAGTGTCACAAAAACGCAAACATTTTTTGTCTTGTTGCTTCTAGACCACACTTTTTCGGTAGCGTCAAAAGCTTGTTTAATGGCTCCTACACTGGATCTTTTCTTGCGAAGGCCATGCTGCCCCTCGCCCAGAACTCCAGCTGTCTTTATTGCTGTTTGCAATCGAGCTCGTGAGAGGTTTACCAAAACCTTACGTGCTGTGTCAAGCATGCACAGTGAGTGATAAAAAGGGGGGTTATAGGAGGCCTGTTTTCCTTATCAAGGAGCTTCAATCTCTGGATCTTCCACTTCCTACTGAATATCCCATCCCTCAGAATGCATTGAAAATGCTTAAAAGTTTATACGGATATTCTTTTGATATGATTTTGACCACATCATTAGGGATTTCCTTTAGGCCAGGTGTTTTTCAAAAAATTAACAGGAAATTGGTGAGCGTTATAAGAATTACCCATGTTCTGTCAAGAGTTCAGCGTACATAAAGTGAAAAGGTAACTGATTTTCGTTTACAGAAATCTAATTTTTATTTCAGATTCATCTTATTGTCACTTTGAATGTCGTTTTATAACCGTAAATTCGTTCACAGTAAAAGCTTGATCTGTTAATACCATATATAAAATCTCCATGTAAATATCAAACTTTTCTTAGACTTTAGATAATATAAATCGCGAAACTGGCTTACGAAATACAAATGTAATTTATGAACATGAAAGTCAATCTTAGATAGATATAATTGTGAACCATATGGTTTATGAGAGAAAAACCTTGTACTCCAACGACGCAAAAGAATAGACTCTATTGTCACTCTTAGTTCTAGTTTTTTTTCTAATAAGGAAAGATGAGGCTCGTGTGTACTTCGTTCTTATACTTGGTGGTTAATTCTATTCGTGAGTATTACGATATAATATATTATTTGAAACAATAATTTGTATTTATGGCGATTTGGTAACTATTTTTTTTAATTGCCTTTGACCATTTGTTTTGAGAATATTTTCTAAGACATATTCGTAATCAGCGCAAGAAGTGTAGTTAGTTCACGTGGTTTTCACTGATCATGAGTTCAATTAGTTATGAACGCGATTTTTAAATATTTCAAACCAGTTTCGACTCACAAACCGCTTACTTCGAAATTCGGACATTTTATTATAGTAATCAATTACCAGTAAGACTAGTACAGAAATATATTTTGCTTTCAATTATTTTAAACATTTTATCTGAAACATTCATCAGTACAATATACATTCAAAATTGTGAAAGTGCATTTGGATATTTTCCAGACTAAAACTTTTTCAGAATTATAAAATCGAGGGCACATTGTATTCTTTAAATCTAAACCAAGGACAGGAACAAATAAGACGTAATTTCTAAGTAATAATTAAAAAAGTTTACGCGTAAAATGGGAATTTCTGCTAAAATAAAATATAAAATACGTCACGTTATCGTTATTTGTTTGTGATTATAATAATTCTTTAAAAAACAAATTAGTTGACGCTCCTGACCAAAAATAAAAAATTGCAACAGATCGGTCACCAAAAATTGACAAGCGATTTTTTGAATAACCCTAAGAAAACACCTTTGATTTAAGAGAGTTTAACATAATTTAATAATTGATATAAAGTACAAGATTAAATTTTCAAGTTGATTGTTTTTAGAAATATCTCAAATGGCATTTTCTTACACTAAGTTTTTTAAAAAAACGACCATTTAGCAGGGTCTTATGCAGAAACAAATGCATGTAAAGTTACTTGTAATGTTTAACATACAGTTTAGCAGTATTTAAACAATACAAGACAAACTTACCTGGATGCGTGCTTTTTGTTGTCAGTTCTGGATCTTAAAAGAATCTACGCGAAGTGATTCCATCATTAGATGTGGCACTGTCTTGTTTTGGGCAATCAACAATTAAGCCCATTGTCTCTAAACTTTTCTTGAATATCCTTCTTTCTTTTATACATTAGATTTTTTCTTATCCTATAGAGTCATCCAAACTTTTTGAAAAATCTTCGCGATACTCTATGTAGGTATTTTCTGAACATTTTTTAAGTCGTTCATTTCTGAAGCATTCGCTTTAAATATAAAGCAGGATGCAGTTGCTGGTGTTTCAGAAACGGCCTAGCTCATTTTTTCATCAACGATTGTGAAAACCATTTCATGATGTACAAAAAATTTGAAATGTTAATTTTAATGGTTGTTCGTAACAGTCACGGACGACACTGTCTGGAAAAACCTTTCCAAGGAATTTTTGCAAACAAAAGTACCAAAGTACCTTCACAATTCTATTTGGTTATCATCCTTAAATAAACTACATTTCTAGAGGTGATAATAGAATTAGAAAAATACATAATTTCTGGAATTTTAAGCAAACGTGATGCTGTATGATTCAACAAAGCTTGGAAATCAATCTTCACCCGCTTTTCCGTAACATGTTCGGCTGATTCTGGAAGACAGTATTCTTGGCTTGCCGTAGAGAGTTATTTGTATGGTTTCAATATTTCCGCATTTTTTGTCTTCATTCGCAGACAAATGAACTGAAATTGATGTTCAGAAATTGTAGCATCTTCGATCAGAGCTAGACATTCATTAGCAGTAAATGAAATAAGTTCTCCACCTTCCAGTGAATACTTATTTACCTCGTCAGAATCAGCGCACAGAATTTCACGGATATTCTGAGTAGGTTTTCAGAATAGACGCAATCGACCTTCTCGTAGTCGAAATCAACCAATCTTTAAAATCAATCTTCAAACGTCTTCCAAATTTTAGGTGCTAAAAATTTACCACAAAAGGGAGAAGCCACCAATTCTGATGATTGCTTTCATACACCTCTTCTATATGAAAAGAGGCGCTTCTTTTTTTCTTTTGAGCGCGAATGAAGTGTCAAAGAAGCTTTTCTTAAATAATTCAACCTCATATTCCTTTCATTTAAATTTCTTTTGATAAAATTTCTTAAAGATCCAACACTGATCCACTCGACTGACGTTGTACCACCTATCTTTATATCCGACAGGATTTTATGTTTGCCTTAAATGTCATCCATTTTAGGAGTTAACCAAAATAAGACTTACTAACGAAATACATAACTAAAACAAAACCTGAAAACTAATTGAAACAGAAAACACAAAAATGAAAGTAAATCTAAGGTCTTCAGGTTAGTTAAACTAATAGATCAGGTTTTTGAATCTGAGGCCAGCTTTACCTCATTATTAGATATGAAGTTCTTACAATGCACGTTTTTTTTCTTCTCTTCCAATAATTACATGCTCTTCTTAGAGAAATTTACCAATAGCTCCTTTCGCTGATGCTTACGAAATACTCCAGTAGGGTTCCAGACTAATCAGGAAGACATCTGCTTTTCCATTACCTTTAATACTTTCATGAACGGGAATCCAGATCAGACCAACTCAGTATTTACCAGCAACGTTAAGAATATCATAAAGTCAACTTCAGGCTAGTTTTGTAGAAAACTCTTTAGATGTTGACGGTTCGGTAGTGGTCTGATAAATGTGTCGAAATTCAAGTTTTTGAATTTTTAAAAGACGTTTATTAATGCTTACTGTTTGAAACATGTGGTCTAATTAACGAAACTACTGTGAATAACTTGTATGTGAGTGAAAATTGGTGGTAAACAAGTGGAAACGCTCGTCTTTTGTGTGAAGCATTTCCTATCCCAAAACCATTTTATAACATCATGATTAACTTTAGGTGCTGCTTATACTGTTGAATGGGGAGTAAGTTTACATCTCGCACTGATTCCAAGGATTCGGAATCTTTTGCAGCGCTTATTATACCGTAATCGTGAACAACATTTTGGCTGGTTTTTGTGACGGGGGTGTTTGCAGGGATTTCTAGTATTATTCACAGTGAAAATATCAACCTGGATTTGCTTAAATATGCCTAACCCAAAAGATAACTCCAGCCTTACGATCGGTACAGCAGTGGGTGTGCTAAAAAATACAAAATATCCTCGAGTGGGGTAATCTCAAAATGTTGCTCGTCTAGAACCACTTCACCAAATCTGCTTCTGTTGACAACCTAGAATTTATGATGTTAAAATTACTTTAAAACAACCTTCAATCAATAAAAGAGGAACTTGCCAAAAACAAGAACGAGTTCAATAACTCTTAACGAGATATATCTAGAAAGTTGGATGTTGTTACCAAACGTCAAGAAGTCACAGCCTTAACAGTAAAAGATTTCAAAACAAGGATAGTTCATGTAGAATCTGCTCTCACGGACTTAGAAAATGTAAGCTCGTCCACAGAGGCTCATGACATCGTGAAAGAGGTTCTGGATCGGCAAACAAGGTCAAACAATATTATTTTCATGGAGTTCCAGAATCTCGAGGAAGTACATCAGAATCCAGAATTCTCAGTGATAAATCGAAACTGTCAGATGCCTTTGATAAATCGAAAAGATCAATAGAAGGCTTGAATATATACCGGGTGGGTAAAAAATCGGAAGCAACATGCCGTCCAATTAAAGTCATATTTATGAAAGCTAGTTCTGCGATTAAATTTTTACGTTGTAAATCAAAATATGACGGCCCTTACACTTTTTACGGTGTCCAAACACAAATGCAAAGGGATTACTATACGAAAATAAGAGCTGATCTTCAGGAAATTCGAGATAAAGGACAAAAAAATGAAATTATTCGCTTTGTCAACAGAGCCCCAACGATTGCGGATTCCAAAATTTCAAAAAACGAAAAACCTCTTCTTCAAGAAAATTAAAATCGTCTTTGTCTGAAATCTCTGCTTATTCTCAAAATTTTCGAGGTTTGAGAACGAAACTGCAAGATGTTCGAAATTTTACAGCTGTGTCTTCGAGTTCTCGGGTTATTATAGTTTTGACAGATACATGGCTGTATAAAGAAATCTGTGATTCAGTATTAGGCCTTGATAATTACTGTACCTCTAGGAGAGACAGAAGCTCAAGCACAAGTTTTCACGTAAGGGGCGCGGTGTCTTGATAGCTGTAAGTAAAGCGTTATCTAGTACTCAGGTTTTGATATCAGAAAGTTCAGTCGAGCATATCCTTGTTGGCATTTTCAAATATTATATCTTCTAACGTGCAAATTGTAATTCACCCGCTGACTCGTTGTGACAACCTCCATCCACCCTTAGAAATAAATTTTCAATTACATGAATATTTCTCTATTAAAAAAGCAGTTGATTTAAAGTATGATTTTGAAAAAGCAATACCCGAGTATACTATAATATCTTCCCAATATGAATTGGAATAAAGAGTTGCAAAATGAAAATATCGAAACGTTGATCGAGCACCTATATTATAATTTAAATTTTATAATACAAAAATTCGTCCAAATCAAAAAGGTTTTCCCTTCTACATACCCAAGATGGTTTAGCCGAGAACTGAAAACACTAATTTTTTCAAAGAAAAAGTGCACAGGGCATACAAAAAATGTCAGACTTCTGGAATTTCGTGAACCAAAGTCAAGACAAAGCAGCAACCCAAACAACCATAATGGACAATAATATTGGAATGACAGAATGTAAAGAAATAGCAAATGCATTTGCTGATTATTTTTAGTCAGTTAATTTAAATTACGATTCGATAGATCATCCGACTGATAACAACTATAATGTTAATCTTTCAGCTATAGAAAAATCCCCACAATTAGTTTATAAAAAATGACGAACCTGAACCCCAACAAGGGTACAGGTTCTGCTGGAATACCTTCCCGGTTCTATATTAATCAATGTTCTGTTCTCTCTGAACCTTTAAGTATTATGTACAATCAGTCTCTGTGCTCAGGTGTGTCCCCGAAGTGCGGGAAGGTTGCTTTATCAACTTCGATACACAAATCTGATCCCAGACAAAATGTAACTAATTATAGACCTATCGCTATTCTGAATTTTGCCTCAAAAATTCTAGGCATCATAATCGCAGATATTCTACAACATTCTTTCAAACATATTCTGGTTGATGAGCAACACGGATTTTGCCCGAGAAGGCCTACACTTGCTAATCTCACAGTTTACAAAGAATATATTAAGTATTATATGGAATATGGTTTTTGGGCAGACTCTATTTATACTGATCTTCCAAAGGCATTTGACAGTGTTGATCACGATTTACTTTTAAGTAAACTAAAAACGTATAGGATAACTGGTCCACTGTTGAGATGATTTGACAGCTCCCTGAAGAAAAGGACCTAATACGTGAGAATTAATGAAGTTTTATCTAAAGAGTTCTTTCCAAACTCTGGAGTACCTCAGGGATCCCATCTGGGTCAAATATTGTTTATAATTTTTATGAATGATATTATTCACATTGTAACCTTTGAAAAACTTTTATTAGATGCTGATGATTTAAAACTGTATTGTGTTATAAAAACAATTAGCATCAACGATTTAAGTATAATTTTTGCCTGCGCTCTCACATTTATACAGCACATTAGTAGCATAATTCTTAAAGCATCAAAAATGATGAATCTAGAATCCCTAGAATGTAGAAGATATCAATCTGGACAGATATTTCTGTTTAAGATTCTACAGTCTATCAAGTTAAAGCGTGGGTGGCTTTACTCGCAGTCGGTAAGGTGTATCGACATGATTTTGGTGTCAAAATATTAAGAAGAGCTCCCTCTTT
>NC_046658.1:161985083-162006933 GCF_010883055.1 Belonocnema kinseyi | reverse complement strand
TGAAAGAGGGAGCTCTTCTTAATATTTTGACACCAAAATCATGTCGATACACCTTACCGACTGCGAGTAAAGCCACCCACGCTTTAACTTGACCGACTGTAAATAATCTCCTAGACTGCCCCAAAATTATTGCAATAAATTCCATTAAAAATACCATTTTGATCTCTTCGACCAGATGGTGAACTATTTCGTATAACTGACCATAGAACTGACTATGGAAATCATACCACATTATCAACTATTTGTAGATCATTTAATTGAGTGAACAAAATATCATACGATATTGACATATTCAGTCAATCTCTCAGTGAATTCATTGCAATAATGAAAGCATTCTATTACATGTAATAGGCTAAGATCCTCACTATAAGTAACGCAATCACTTGTTAAAGGGTGCCTATACCTTTGGAGCCTTGGTCTATCGGTTGTGAAGGAGAAGCATACCTGCCTATGAGCAAATCGAAATTGGTCGAATAAATTAAATATCGGCTATGCTATAAAGTCCTACCACACTTGGTTTTACAGAACTATTATAAATTACTTATCCGCTGTTGTTACATATACCTCTACCTTTCACCTTGCAAGTTCAACATCTTTGCAGTGAGGCGAAACCGTCTACGCCGCTCCCAAACATCAGCAAGATATAGTAGACGCGTTTTTAGCGTGGCAAAAAAAAATCAGGAAAAATATACGGTAAGAGAGGCTTTTCCATCGATAACCTTTCATCCTTCCCAATTCATGATCGTATTTTAGATTTGCTATTCTCTCAATCATCCTTCCAAATTCATGATCAGATTTTGGATTCGCTATACTTTAAGTACTGCTGTTGCTTCCGCGGATACACCAGGAGTGAATTAATTTAATATAATTAATCTTTTGTGTAAACAAATGTGAAAATTGCGGCTACAATCATGACTTCATGAAATATAATATAAATTTTGGAAGAGCTTTGAAAACCCATTTCCTTAATCTTATTCAGCCTTTAGTGATTTTTCTTATAAAAAAAAACTGTCAAATTCTATTTGGTCCATTTAGCTTAAATTATATATATTATATTATATTACGTGATGACTGAATAATCATACAAAATGTTTACCCGTGGACTGAAAATATCTATGAAGCTAAAGCTACTAGATTCGTCGTTTGCTTACATTTTTTCATCGTAATCATTCTTTGAAATACAAATATTTGACGATCCTAAATAAAGATAAGAAATACATTTTATTTTAGAATTTTCTCAGTTTCTTTTGTTTTGTTCTAAAAACGCGCAAGTGAATGATTATTAATTCTTCAAACAATTTGCGGCTTAAAAACAGAAATGAAACACAATTTTCAATGTGGCCTTTAAAAATATTTCCCCAGAAGGGATTCATGATACCCTGACATAAGAGAATTTTATTTAACAAAATTCATCCTTTATTTCTTCTTGCAGCATTAAGTCCACAATCTGATGGTGATTGGCCTGATACTCCTCGCCCAAGTCATTTGCGGCCTTTGAGTCCTCGTCGCATACCTGAGGCTCCTACTCCGTCCGAACATTTGCTGCGTGACAGGTCAAGGTCTCCTTCTGTCAGGTCTTCTGCTGCCAGGCCTTCTCATGTGAGCTCTCCCGTTTCTCAAATACTTGGATATGGACTTGGACAACTCGGACTTCTTCGGCTTATTCCTTACTCGAATCCATGCAAGCAATTCGAATTTTGAAAATACAATTTTGATCGTAATACAAGGCTGAAACGGCGGGAAAAAGGTGTCTATATGGACCTTCCAAACTCAGAACAAATCGTGTTAACGGCACCTAATGGTGACGTTTTTGCAATATTAGAGATTAATGGTATTCTTAGTGGAATATATAATATACCAAGAGGAAATCGTCGCGCAAAAATAAACATTGTGCGAGGCTTGGTTACGAACTTGACCCCAGACGAAGTTAGAGATTGCCCAGTAGGCTCTAAACGCATAATATATGCGCATTTTAGAATCGTGGTTGTAAACCAGGATTCTCTAAGCTAACCCAATAATTAAATTAAAAAATAAAATAAAATGCATATACAATAATGCAGGAAAAAGTTTCCTAGCTAAACCCGTCATATTTATTCTTGATGATAAAACGAATCAGAAATTTTCTACTCATATCAATGGATTTCGAGATTTTTTTATATATTATAAATAAATTCACGTCAGCTGGAAAAATCACAGACACTTTTATATTCCTTGAGGAAATATGCTAAATCATCAGTTTTTCAAAAACATACTTTTAAGAATTTCCGAACTTTAAACGATTTAAATTATTTAAAAAATTATTTAAAAGTAAGCAAGCACACGGCGATCTTTTCGGAAAGAATCCAGAGGCAAAACATGAATGTGCACGCAAGAACCACTGAAAATCTTAATCATATATAAATTAGTAGGGTACTAACAGCGGCTCAATCTGCAGTTTTACTAAACGCCTCTCACATTATAAGAAACTGCCTTGACCATTATCATCTGAAGCACTGTTCTAACGACTTTTTTTGGCAAACCTAGAATTTTGCCGGCTCTGTCCATTCATTACGTATCGCCCAGGATAGAATTTGCCAATCGCGGCCCTGGGGTTTCTCCGAGTGTTTGCGGTGCTTTTAACGGATCCAGCTTTTAATGACAAGGTCGATACAGCCAGAAGCTTGTTACAGTACCGGTTCCCGTCTTGCCTATTCACTTACCTCGCCTCGTTTTGCCAAATGGTACGCTTTGTCGCTGCCATTGATCCCTGTGTGACCAGGGAGCCATATGATAGCCACTTTCTTTTTCTCGGAAAGTTTTTTAATTGCCATTTTGCATCCCCAGACCAGTTCTTGTGTTATGTCTAATTTCTCTATCATAGCTAGCGTCGCTTGGCTCTCCGAACAAACCGTTATTTTCATGCCAGCAGCGTTTTCTTCCAACAGTGTTTTAGCACAGCAAAGGTCGGCTAGGAGCTCCATCTGAAAGACAGTAGCATGACTGCCAATCATGAACCAAATCCCCCTCCTTCTTCCTCATCCCTAAAACGATTTGTATACCATATTTCCCGTTGAAGGAGCGGGTTACCATTTTCCTTCCACATATCCCTGCTTGTAATGCAGACGCAGAAGGCCTTAGTGAAGTTGAAGCGTTTCATTATTATTATATTGCCTTATCTCTAGCATCGTCATTGTGACATGTAGACGTTCTTTACAGAGCATGAACCCTATCACCCCCAAAATCGGCACTCACTCTAGGGTTCACTGTATTTAAAGTTAACCATCTAGAGGGATAATTGTATTTCAGCTACAGGTAATTTGCACAAAAGAGTCACTAAAAATCTTAGACAACTGTGAATTAGTAGGAAAATAGAAGCAGCCCCTAACTGCGGTTTTACGAGACACCTGCCGAATTTTAAGAAACTGCTTAGACCATCAGCATAGATGCGACTTAAACACTATAGCAGAAAAAGACCAACTTCAAACCACACAACACGCCCAATGTTTTAACTACTACACCATCGTAGGACGAGACTTCAATCACTACCGTATATCAAATTCATAACATCTTTATCTCATCAGAAACGTGAGTCAGTCACAGGTTAATGATAAAAAACCGTATTCAGCCGAAAAAATAACAAAAAAGAACAATAAAATTATAATATGGTATACTGTACGCTCTCGGTCACTGTATAAGGACTGCACGTTTCGTGAGCCTTGTTATAGTTCTTCTTTAACTAGAAAAGATAAGGTTATTTTATACTTTGATCTTATACTCGGTGGTTAATTCTATTGGTCAGTATGATAACATAATATACAGTTTTGAAAACCTTCATAAGCTTCCCGCAAATAATAATTCGTGCAGTTTAATTTGCATTCCATTTCAATTACTATTTTTACCTAACTATGTCCGTCTTTTTCTAAAATGAGCTCTAAAGATTATTAATAATTGCTATTTTTGGCAATTCAGTAACTACTTTTTTTAATTCACTTTGAAAGTGTCATTTTCAAAAATTCTCTAAGTTTTTTCCCTAATTAAAAGAAACTTTACAATTTAAAAGTTATTTATTCAATTAAAACTTTATAGAATTACTTATCTGATTTATATTAATTACATGAAAAGTACATTGTACTCCTTAAATCTGAACCAAGGACACGAATAATTATTACACAATTGCGAAGTAATCATTAAAAACATTTACGTATGGAATGGGAATTTCTGCTAAAATAAAAATCTTAGATATGTCACGTTATCGTTATTCGTTTTTGATCGTTATTATTCTTTGAGAAAGTAAATACTTGACGCTTGTAACTAAATAGAAAAATTGCGGCGGATCGGTCACGAAAAATGGATAGGCGATTTCTTAACAACCCTAAGAACACACATTTCATTTAATAGAGTTCAACATAATTAAATAATGGACTTGAAGTACGGGGTTAAACTTTTTCAAACAAATGACCGTTATAATCATTATACCTCTTGAAACGATAAATGCTTGCATAAATGAATTAACGCTGCTTGGAAAAGCAAACTCTGGTCCTATGCTTGGCACTTAATTCCTCTGGTAAGTATAATAATATAATATACAGTTTTTTGAAAGATTTTAGACCTTTACGCATGTAATAGTTGGTACGTTTTAATCCGAATTATAATTCAGTTCCATTTTTTTAAAACTTTCTACGTCTTTATCAGACATGGGCACAGATTCAATCTGCATTTTAATTCCAGATAAAAAACAATTACTAGTGTTACTAGTTTCTCCCTTATGCATATATTGCATTCTTTTACATGTAATATTTTGAAATAAATACGTTGTACAATGTACATTTTCTATTACACTAATTTTAACATAAAAAAATTGCTACTAAGTAATCGCAAAAACATAATACAGGCTTTTTTGGCCACCCTACTAATGCGCACCTTAGTGGGCACTCGTTAATTAATGAAAATGAAATTTCCTATAGCTATGCATTTCTGAGTTCTTTAATTCATTCTAAATGAACTAACTTTCCGGTCGAGAGTAAGAAAACACCTTTGCATAAAAAAAATGTAATTGTATCAAAAAAATGATTTAAAAATAAAAAAGCGCATCTTGAATTTTTCGCTATGAATCAAGATTTGTCACGAATAAATTTTCCGTAATTGCTAAGTAATTATTATAAAATTTGACACGTGGAATAGAAATTTTCGGAAAGATAAAAATACAAGATTCATCGCGTTATCGTTATTTGTTCCTTATCATAATCATTATTTGAATAAATAAATATTTCACGTTCATAAATAAAAGGTCTGGAAACAAATACCGAGAGCAAAAGGATAAGGATGTAGCACAATGTGTCAAAATTGAAATTAAAATTTATTACCGCATCATTTCTACCTAAATACAATTAATTTCCACTATTAAATGTATCTGCAGTTGATGTGTTGGCCAGTGTCCGCGATTACCGGTCAATTACTTCGACAGAAATACCGTGGGAAAACATGAAGTGAAAGACGGCAATAGTAGAGGAATTGATACATCTGCATTACGAAAGCGCAAGCTTTCAAACTGGGAGCGAAAGGGATGGAATTTTAGAACGAAGTTTTATGCAAAGTATCCTCATATACAGAAAATTGCAGCCACGGATCTTCTTACTGCGGTGAAAAACATCAAGTTTAATATCGTTATATAGGAAGCCCGAGCAGGAGCTATTAAATCATAGATTGATTCAACAAAGAAAAACTTCGACAATGAGCATCAGTCACAAAAAGCTGCACCACA
Source organism: Belonocnema kinseyi (assembly GCF_010883055.1). Lineage (NCBI taxonomy): Eukaryota > Metazoa > Arthropoda > Insecta > Hymenoptera > Cynipidae > Belonocnema > Belonocnema kinseyi. Next base: position 162,001,193 of record NC_046658.1, on the reverse strand, counting down.
AGGTTAATCATCAACCGGTGAAGAAACACATCACCGTGCTATTGATGTTCTCGTGCAACCTCATGATGATCCAGTACCACTACGTCCTGCAGAATATTATGTCCTTATTTAAATAGAGGCTTACATGCCGGGATTAGGCCACACGAATAAAGAAACACAATCTATTCGCTATTGAAATGGCTACCATTAACTTAGAAATGGAACAGCAGCCCTCTGTTGACAAAATCACTTTGGAAGTTAGGGATACAGTAAAGCTGACTGAAGCTAAAAGCATAGGTGCTTGGGATAATAAAGATCAAATTCTAGAACCACTAGAACCAAGTTCAGACTTCACTCTTCCCAGAGATGTTAACAGCGAATTTCCAGAAAAATTGCAGGACTTTGAAAGGTATATTGGTCGCTCTTCACTGGATTTTAGAGATGTGAAACCAACACCAAGGCATTATCTGCCAACGATGTGTATTCTCCTGATAGATCTCCTTCTTCTAGATCTCGTCCTTCCAGATCTCCCCCTGCTAGGCCTCCTCCCATCGGCCCTTATATTGCTAGGCTCTTCTGCCGCGTCTTCTCATGCAAAGCCTACTACATATGCTGGATGTTGAATTGGACAACTTTGACTTATTTGGCTCATTCTTCGCAAAAATCCGGACCAACGATTCGAATTTCAAAGATATATTCTTCCTTCTAGTCTACGATGGAATATATCGTACCTATAGGGGAAGGACTCCAATGAAAATAAACATATCAAGTGGAATGATTACAACTATGATCTGAGGCGAGACTAAGGAATGACCAGTAGGCCCGCAACGTCTAATAGATGTCAATTTTCATACAGTAGTTGTAAACCAGGATTCTCTCAAGCTTGATCAATTATTGCGGCAGATAAGTTAACCCATCATGCATTTCGTGTCACAAATGAAGGAATTTCTTCATGTGCATTTGGCACCTCAAAGCATTCGTCTAAGATGGGAACAATCAAGGTAGTGAACTGGATCTTTCTGAGCCAGATTATTTAACTGAATGCATCATTTTAAAAACTGATCTTAACAATATTTATATAATGAAGCCAGAAAGTTATTATTTTCCTTCTTTATTGGGTTATGTATTTCAGAAATATATATTTACAATTAGAAATATGCTAAGAAAAACACGCAGTACATTTCTGGATATCAAATGCGATATATAATTCTGATTATCCACTTTAGATGCACTTAATTCTCTTTTGCGGATCAAAAAGTAATGTAAACACAACTTCAATTATATCTGTCGAATGGAAGTTGAGATAGCCACTTTTTATTAGAAATCATACGTTAATCATAACTGAGTTGATCATAACTGAGTAATACAAATTCTTCTTTAACCAAAGAAATGACGAATTTACAACAAAAAAGTTAAATGAGATAAACGTTGATCTACAATGGTAAACCTTCAACTCCAAAAAATTAATTTTGGAACAGAAGTTTAATTGTCAACCGAATAGGTTAATTATTCACCTAAAAAGGTAAATTTGAGCCAAGAAGATTAATTTTCTAACAAAAAACATGATTTTTCAACTACAAAAGTCAAATTTGTAATTGAAAAAAAATTAACTACCAGCATAGGAATTCAACTTTTCGCCATGTAGTTAAATTTACAATCAATTTACAATTATGTCATCATGCAGACAATATTTTATGAATTGTGAATTTGTTAATTCGAACCTAGTTTGCTGCTTAAACGACGTATACAAATAAATTTCAATATTATAACAAATTTATATCGACTTTCCCCTTAGATATCTATGGATCAATTATTAGTTGTTTCATAATTTATGTATTTATTTTTTCTTTCAAGATTCAATAATTTCAGCTAAAAATTAATTTTCTGGTCAAAAAGGTAAATACATTTTCGAAAATTCCCTTTTTTGTTGAAACTGATTTTCGCTTTACAGGTTGTAATTTTTGATTTGAAATTTATGAACTTCGTCAAGCATTTATCTTCTACGGCAGAAAATTAATGAAAGTAGTTTTTTTGTTGTTGAAAATTCCCCTGTTTTGTGAAAATTTTATTTTTGGTTGTTGAAGATTCATAATTCACGTTGAAAATTAATTGCTAGTTGAAAAATAAATATTTTATTAATTTTTTTTCATTGAACGTTTATTTAATTTAATTAAAATTTATTGTCTTTCAACTATTTTACTTCAACTGAAACAACATTCGAGCCATTGACTTTGACTCCGGTGTTTGGTTTTAAGTCAACTCTGCACAAGTTTCTAGTCGGCTGTTCAAATTCACTAAAAATCGCAGTAAAAACTCATAAATCTCTTAAAAACAAAAACTGCATTATTTTGAAAATGATTTCATTTTTGGAATTTTGGTCTCAGTAAAAAATTTTGTTAGTATATTTAACTTTTTTAATGTTTACCGAAGTTAAAAAAGGTCCCTCAAAACGGTATCAAAAACTCACTTCAGTGGAGAAATCCGCCAAAAGTCAGCAAGGCTATAACATTCAGGTACCCATACAACCATACTGATATATAGACATAGAGTCATAGCCAGACAAACGCTGATGAAATTTAATGATTTTTTTACTTTGTGAGCGCCAAAATGTACAGATTTCATAAAATCTAGAGATATAACATTTACATTAATGAAGGAAAAAAGTATACAATATTGACACTGTTATTTACATATTTTTCTCTATTTGGAAAAGATGAAGTTCGTTTATACTCTGGTCCTATACTTGGCGGTTAATTATATTGGTATGTATAATGATATGACATATAATTTTGAAAAGATTTTTAAGCTCTTAAATGCTAAATGTAATATAATGACAAGAGTATTTCACTAGAGTTTCAAACTAACGCGCGTTGCTTAAATGACTAATCGGTGATACAAAGGATTTTTAAATAAAACTTATAAACTTCTCTTTTGATCCACATTAGTTTGGGGTCTTTAAAAAAATCTTCGATTTCTTTCTCCAGAGTTAAGTTCACCATCCTGTCTCCTTCTAACAGACCTGTTTCTACCAAATCTCCTCCTGCCAGGGTTTCTCATGCCAGGCTTCCTGCTGATAAGGTACTTGGATATAGACTTCGACAACTTGGACTTATTAGACTGATCCCCAATATAAATCAGTACCTGCGATTCGAATTTCAAAGATAAACTTTTCGTCCCAATTTATCACTTATGCGACTAGTAAAAAGAGGTGCTTATAGTTACTTTCCCATCTCAGAACAAATTGTATTAACAACATCTAATGGTGATGCTTTTGCAATATTGGAAACAAGAGGTTTTCTTAGTGGAATATATAGACCATATAATGGAAAGGATTTGACTATAGCCAATCCGAATATAAAGTATCGTTTTATGAATTCCCCAGACATTATTTATAAGATTTGTAATTGAGAAAAATTATATATTTTCCGAATATTCAAAATAAAATTTTGCAAAATATTTTACTTGTAATTGAGGGATTACGTAGAGTTGGATCAGGAAATAAGGCATAATTAAACTTAGTTCTGAGTATTCAAGCAATTTAAGGAATTGATTAAAATCAGGTAATTATGTAATCTTCAAACAAAAGAGATTAATTGGCAACACAGAAGATAAATTTTTTGTCAAAAAATATGAATTTACAACAAATTGCATCAATTTTTACTAAATAAATTATTTTTGACAAAAAATAGAATAATTAAGAGTGAGTTAATAATTATTCAAAATTTTAATATTAAATCATTTTCTTGTAGTTAACTCAATTTTGATTATTAACCAAGAACGATTCAGTAATTCACGGATTTAATCAAATTTCGGGAATTCGAGGAATTTAGAGAATCTAAAGAATTCAAAAACTTATAATGAATCAAAAAATTTAAGGATTTCCAGAACTTCAATGAATTCCAAGAACTCGGAATATTCAAAGAATTTAGAGAAATGAAAGAATAAAAGGAATTGGAAGAATTTAGTGAATTTAAAGAATTCAACGAACTCGTAGAATTAAAGGAATACAAAGAATTCAAGAAATGTAAAAATGGCAACGAGCATTTGGCAAACACACCCAGTTGATTTCACACAAAAAATACATACATATATATAAGTGCGAATCACGAAAAAAAACCTGTTTTATGTGTCAGTTTTCGTATAATATTATCAAAGATTTTTTCATGCTCTAAGATTGTAGCATTTCAGGGATATTGATGTATAACTACTAAAGAATGATTTCAAAATAAAAAAGCATCTTCAGATATTTTCGTGGTTTCATAAAATCAAGAGCGTTTTAAGCCCTTTCAATCTGAACCAAAGAAAAGAGTAAATATTGCGCAATTGCTAATTAATCATTACTAATTTTTACTGGTGGAAAGAGATGTATAAAAAGATAAATATACGAGATTCGTCGCGTCAACGTTCTTCAGTCGCCAAAATAATCATCCTGTAAGAAAATAAATATTTGAAGTTTCTAAATAGAGATAAAAAATAATCGTCTTTTACAATTTTTTGAATTTTTTCGCAAAATTAATCTGTAAAAAATACACATTGAAAATACAAATACATAATTGTTTTCCTCGTAGAAAATTGCATTGAAAATATACCATAATATTTGGAAAAAAATTTCGCCCAAATTATATCTGCAAATTTTTCCAGCTTCATTTTACGCTAGGATAGGTATTTTTGGTTTAAATCGTAAAAAATAACATTATTTTGCAATATCTGAATAAGCAATACCACCTCGATTTGCAAAAAAATATATATAATTAACATTTGATATAATAGTGTTGCACATATAATAGAAAAGTTGACATTTTAAACAAAATCGAGTGCGAAGCACGAGGTACGTGATGAGAATGTCTTCGTTAAGGCCGAAGGAGCTTTAAGCCAATATCCCAAGCCTAAGTATCTCAAGCCCACAAATCCCAGTCCAGAAAATCCAATTCAAGAAAACGTAATTTCACAAAATCCTAAGGCTACGAAACCCTATTCCAAGACACATATTTATACAATTACCAAGCTCGCATATCCCAAGCCCACAAACTCTAAGCCTACGATACCGAACCCCACATATCCCAAGCCCACATATCCCGAGCCCCAAAATCCCACAAGACAAATTTTACGCGCGCAAAACCTAATACTCCAAGCCTGAAAAACCTAAGGCATCTTGGTTATGTCTTTTTGTATATTTTTTATGTGCGACTGTTATTATAGAATACCTTGTTTCAAAGCTAGAACAACCTTATTCAATGTGTTTTTTTAATCCGCACAGGGAGGAAATGCTTTATACAGAAGAAGTGGTCATACGAGACTTATATCTCCTGTGTGAGACTCACTATTCCAAATTTTCATTCATAAGAAAGAGACCGTCATTTCTATGCCCACTAAAGCTCTAACCTGTTTTTATGTTTTGCTGTTGTGATAGACCAAATATTTGGGATTGTGTTTAAGAGGCATGGAGTTTGTAGGCTTGGGAAATGTGAGCTCAGGAATTGTAAAATTAGGTTTTTTGTGGTATTTTTTGTAGGATATGGATTTTGTGGAATTATTTTTCATGGTACAGAGTTTTGTGCGTTTGGAATTTATGGGTTTGAGATATTTAGGTTGAGGATATGCGAGGTTGGGTTTGGGGGCTGGAAGTTTGTGGTAGTGGGATATGTGTGCTTGGGAATTGTGCAATTAAGTTCAGTGGAGTAGCGTTTTGTAAGCTTTGGATTTTGTGGGCTTGGGATTTGTGTAGTTGGGATATTCAGGTCTGGGATATGTGGAGTTGGATTTTGTGGGCTTCCGATATGTGAGCTTGAAAATTGTGCAATTAGGTATTAGAAGATAGGGTTTCGTAGAATTGAGATTTTTTGGAATTGGGTTTTGTGTGCTTGGGATTTGTAGACTTGGCATATTCAGGTTTGTGATATGTAGAATGGGGTTTTGTGGACCTGGAATATGCGAGCTACGGAATTGTGAAATTAGGTTTTGTGTAATAGGGTTTTGTAGACTAGGGATTTCGGGGAATTGGCTTTTGCAAACTAGGGATTTCGTGAAATTGGATTTTGTAGACTTGGGATTCATGGGCTTGGGATATTTGAGATTAGGAATTGTGAAATTATTTCTTATGGATAGGGTTTTGTAGGCCACGAATTTTGTACAAAAGCGTTCTGCAGACTAGGGATTTTGTGTAATTGGGTTCTGTAGGCTGGGGATTTGTGGGCTTGGGATTCGCGGGCTTGAAATATGTGAGCTCGGGAATTGTGGAATTACGTTTTGTGGATAGGGCTTTGTAGACCACGGATTTTGTGCGATAGGGTTTATAGGCTAAGGATTTTATGGAATTGGGTTTTCTGGGCTTGGAATATGTGAGCTCTGGTATTGTAAAATGCGTGGAATGTGTGGATTGTGTGGAATTGGGTTTTATGGTTTTGGGATTTGTGTTCCTAAGATATTTCGTTTAGTGATATGTGAGGTTAGGTTTTTTGGGGTTGTAGTTTGTAGGATTGGGACATGTGAGCTTGCAAATTGTAGACTAGGTATTTTGTGGATTTAGGTTTTGTGGCATTAGATTTTGTGGGCTAGAGATTTTGTGGCATTATATTTCTTTGGCTTGGGGACTGTGAGCTTGGGATACGTGAAATCGGGAATTCTGAAATTCGATTTTTTAAAGAGTGTTTGGTAGGTTTTGTGGAATTGGTTTTTATGGGCTTAGAATTTGTGCGCTTGGGATATTTTGGTATGAAATATGTAAGGTTGGATTTTGTGCACTTGCAGTCAGTTTGTGGGCTTGGTATATGTGAGCTAGGAATGTACAATTAGGTTTTGTGTGATAGGGTTTTGCAGGCTTAGGATTTTGTGGAATTACGTTTTGTAGGATTGGTTGTTTTAAGCTTAGGATTGGTGGGCTTGGGATATTTAGTTCTAGGATATGTGTGTTTGGGTTTTGATGACAAGAAGTTTGTGGGCTGGGGATATGTGCGCTCAAGAATAGTACAATTGGGTTTTATGGGTTAGGGTTTTGTAGGCTTGGGATTTTGTGGAATTGCGTTTTGTGAATTAGGTTTTTTAAGCTTGGGATTTGTGTGCTTGGGATATTTAGGTTTGGAATATATGGGGTTAACTTTCGTGGGCCTTGAATTTGTGGGCTTGAGGTTCGTGGAATTTTGTTTGCATGAATAAAGTTTAATTTAAGCTAAGTCATTATTAACAATTTTTTTATTTTCTTTCCAGGTACAAACTAAAGAGGAAATTCTTCTGAGTATTTAAACAAAATTTTATTCGAATCGGTAAAGGTTTATGGCGGCTAGCGATTTCTGTCCATTTTTCCCCCGTTGTGCGGCGATTTGAATTTCGAAAGTACGCTTTTCATTCTGATTCACGACTGCGACAGCTAGTAGCAAGACAAGTTTTTTCGCAAATACCAACTACCGAACGAATTGCATTACCAACAATTAATGGCGACATATCGCCCACCTGAGTCGTAGATGGCGCCACGTGACCGATCCTCATTCGTATCTACCAAGTCGAATATTTGCGTTTAGAGTCATTCAACAGTTTTTTATGTTAAATTTCGATATTCACAGAAAGCATAACTTGTGTACAAAAGTTTTTTTAAAAGCTGCTCATTTATCAAAAAATGGTCAAAATTTTCATTGCTTTATGAAAATAGCAACCATTCTTAACGTATTTTAAGCATGTACGAAAAAAATACTTTTCAACCACTCTGTGATGCTCTTCAGTAACCAGATATACGAGTATAAATTTCTTAATTTGTATAAACGTATTACATCATCTTTTCTTTCGACACTTGTTCCTGAAATACAAATGCAATCTCGACATATAAAAGAGGATATGGATACAATAAAATTTAAGCTCATATAATCCATTCAATATTAATTTTTTTCAATAATGAGGCAACAGAATACACATTATTCACACTGTAAACTGTATGTTTTTCTCCAATCTGAATAGATAAACATCGCATATATTCTTGTTTTATACCTGGCAGTTAATTTGATTGGTAAGCATGATAACATAATATGTAGTTTCAACAACCTTTTAAACTTTTTGCTAGCACCATTTTATTAAATATATAAACAATTTAAAAAATTTCCCAATTCAAATTATTTTAATGATCAACTTATCTTCATCGCACGGATAGGAAACTTTTTTTCACGGATAAATTGTAAATGTCAGCATATTATTCTTCGAATGAAAAGAAATGACCCTACATAAACTAAAAATATTCTTTCTTCTAAAATGCGATATAACTGTATTTTTTGTAACAATTGTTGATAAGAACTGTTTAAAATAATAGAAATTGTCGTTGAAAGCTAATCTATTGGGACAAGATATTATTTTTTAGATAAAAGAAAATGATTCCGTATTAAAGAATCTTTTTTAAACGCAGTGAAAAAAATTCTACGATGTTCAAATAACAACCACATCTATTAAAGGAATACATTGTAAATGATACATTAAAAAAAATCTAATTTGAATGATATGAGATGTAATAGTTTTTGAATTTATGTTAAAAAATTTAATCGAAAGCAGAAATTTTCTGTAACTGTACGTGGGAGAGTTTTGTGTTGACCGAATTTTTCCCATATAAAATCCCAGCATTCGACAAAAATGTTGTATCACAAATTTTAGAAATGCTTCAACTTTTCTCTTTTATTTCTTTCGTATTCCACATTTCTATTATTACAATTTAATGGTACTTGGCCTGATACTCCCCGCCCGGTTCGACAGTGAACTTTTTCTCATCGTCCAACACCTCAGTCTCCTGCCATCCTGAGAATGCTGTACGTAGCAGGTCCAGGTTTCCTCCTGCCATGTATCCTCCTATAAAGCCTTCTAATTATTGCATACCTGGATATGGACCTGGGAAACTGGGACTAATTCGGCTAATTCCGGACGCGAATCCGATCTCACAATTCGAATTTCGAAGATACACATTTCTCCTAAATTTACTACTTGTACGACCAGCCAGCAAACATTTATTTCCGTATCTTCCAATTCTAGAACAAATTGCATTATCAAAATCCACAGGAGATAATTTTGCAATATTGGAGATTAATAGTACTCCTACTGGAATGCATAGTAAGCGTAGAGGCAGGCCTCGGGCAAAACCTTGATGGTCGTATGAAGTTCATTCAAACTTTAGTAACGTCTGGATATTTTTCGCAAGTTAGCTTGTGGAAAAACGTGTCATCATATTGTCAGAAAACTCAACACGACGATCGAAATCGTCTTCATTTAACTTCTGAATAAGTATTACTTTAATTGGATAAAAGTTTGCTCTCTGCGGTATATTATGAACAGACGATTTACTTATTCCAAGTTCTTCAGCAACCCTGCGAACAGAATTATGCGGATCCTCAGTAAATGATAATAATACGTCCAATAAGTTCTTCTCATTCTACCTTCTCGAGGTAGTTCTCCGACAGTGCCGAAATTATTGAATCTTCTAATGTTTCGTTCAACAATCGATGCTGAGATTGAAACCATTCCAGCCCTTAATTTTTTATTGAATAGATCTCTTACTGCCCTATAAGGTCGCGATACCGCAGCCCAGCCTCTCATCATGAGAAGTGATATTCTTTATTTTTCACATTTATTTTCTTAGACATAAAATGCACTTTCTAATTCACATTGCTTAAGTAAGTTAGTATGGTAGGATGATTTTCCAAGGCTAGCTTTCGAAAAATTAGTCAGACCCTATTGAAGTTTGAATGACCTTGATATGTCCATTAAGGGCACAACTGACATATGGACAGACTACACTTTTTAATGTAAAGTATTTTGTTCTTTCGATTTCCGATGTCAAGCAGAGTCGTTTCAATAATAAAACAAAGAGTGACCTTGGTTGACCTTGATGTTCATGGTCAAGGTTACTCGATGGTCACTATTTAATTTAGATTGTTTACGTTAGCAAGCAGGGTAACAGGATGATTTTCACAAGCTAGCTTGCAAAAAAATGTTCAAGAATGACATCAACCTTCTCCAAAAAAATTGACTTATTACATCATTCATTCTCTTGAAACTGACTTTTGAAATGCCAATACAATCTCTGGATAAAAGAGATAATCTCAGAAAAATAAACTGGAGGCTTACTTAATCTATGAAATAATCATCTTTCATACTAATGAGGTAAGAGAATACACACTATTAACACTTTCAAATAAAGTTTTTCCCTAATTAAAAAATATGAAATTTTTTTATAAAAATAGTTTTTACAAAAACTGTTTAAAACCATTGAATTAGTATGTCATTTATTCCAGTTTTCAGAACTGCCCTTAACTTTTCTATGCGACCATCAGTTGCTGAGATATCTTCGAACAAAGACAAAACGGTCATTTGTATATAAAGTTCGATATCTCAGTGAAAAATCTTTATACCGAGGTTTAAAAAAAAAAGCAAATTGAACCTGAAAAAGAAGATTTTCGGTTCTTACCATAGCTAAGTTGGACATTTGTTTTCAAGCTGGTGAACTTAAAAAAAAATTGAAAAATTTTTTTCTCACACTACTTAAGCGGCTACACTTTACAAATTTCACTTTCTTATCGATAGGTGATTATGATATTAAAGAAGGAATTCATTTTCATGATGGATTGAAAACTTTTAAAATAAATGGAATCTATTTTTTTTAATTCATATAGGCCTATAAAACGCTCTGGCATAGAGGCAAAAATGGTGTTTAGATGTGCAAAGGTTCATCATGACTGCGTTACATTAAAATTTTTGCAGATAGACCTTTCATAATACGTTCATAGAATACTGAACACAAGTGATTTTGAAATAAACCGTATGAACTTATGCTTTAAGCAATATTGATGTGAAGAACCAGAAGTTGAAGAATTGAAATTTCCATTTTGAGTGTTTTCCCTTAAAACATTTCTACAAAAGAAATTTAGGATATCCTAGCATTAGAGTATGCTCTTAAAAAAAATTAATCCTTTATGGCTTCTTGTATAATAAAGTTCACAATCTAATGGAAATTGGCCTGATACTCCCCGCCTGGGTCATCGGCGACTATTTTCTACTCGTCCGATACCTCAGTGTGTTGCCCAGCCCGAGCCTTTGCTACGCGGCAGGTCCAGGTCTTCTCCTGTCATGAATTCTGATTATCGCATACTTGGGTATGGACCTGGACCACTTGGACGAATTTGGTTGATTCCGGACGTGAAATCAAACGCGCAACTCGAATTTCGAAGCTACATTTTTCATCCCAATTTACAACTTATACGGCCAGTAAAAGAAACTAATTCACGACTCTTCCAGTTCTAGAACAAATTGTACTATCATCATCTAAAGGAAACATTTTCGCAATATTGGAGACTAATGGTACTCTTACTGGAATGTATAGTGTGCGTTGAGGAATGCGTCGGTTAAAACTAAACAAAAGCAGCGGCGTTGTTGCAAACATGAGCAAACATACCTTGAACGTACCTTGAAGATTTTAAGGTGTATAAAATTGTATAAACAAATAAAATCTGCCCTTTTTCCGTGAACGGGCCAAACATTCTATATTGTTCCAAAGTCTCGACTCCTTTCGAAAATTTCACGAGCTTATGATACACTTTTTAGGGTATGATGCGGATTTAATGAAGTTTCGCTAAGAACAAATTGAAAAAGAACCTAAACTTCTAGACATTAGTTGTTGATTCCTTAAAGTTATTTGTAGCGTATTTTTCTTTTATGAGATGCACTGGATTTCATCCGTTTTTGGGAATTGTAGAGGGAGGCTAAGGTAGTGCTTTTAAAGGATGTTGATATCTAAGGTAGAAAAAATGTGCTTAAATAACAATTGTTTATAAAAACTGTTTACAACTACGGCAAATGTTGTTGAATGCCAATCGTTTGGGGCAAGATATTATTTTTTAGATGAAAAGAAATGATGCCACTGTAAATTCTGCTTTTTTAATATCTGTAAAGAAAAAAATTCTACAATGTTCAAATAATAACCGCACCTATTAAAGTTATTTTAAGCAACAACTGAAAAAATATGGGGTTTTAAAGCTTAAGGTTGTTTTTAAACAAAATCATTGTTTTAAAACGTTGCGTTCAACTGTAAATTGTTCCGGATAATGTTGAGAATTCGTAAAATCAAGAACACATTAGATTTCTCAAATGTGGACCAAGGATGCGAATAAATGTTACATTATTGCTTACTAATCATACGAAATGTAGTTAGTGGAATGGAAATTTATTCTAAGCTAAAAAAAAGATATTCATTACGTGCGTTAACTTCTTATCATAGTTATTCTCTGGAGAACAAATATTTGACATACCCAAATAAGGATAACAAATAAATTTCATTCTTGCATTTTCTATACTTTAACAAAAAGAAGGCAGTCGAATTTTCGGATCGCGCCTATAACAGATTAATTAATTAATTACAATAGAGATCAACATAATCAAATAATCGTCTTATATTACAAGGTTGCAGATATGCTCTTAGATTTAAATTCATAGGTGCATTTTTTCATTATAGTGTATAGTAAGATTGCCTTCTAAAAATATAATATTAAGAGTCCTTCACCAAAATTTAAAATTAACGTTCATCACGTGGAGTTGACCTGGCCCCTGATTGGCTGTTACTCATTCCGTTTCAATAGTTTTTCATAGCAATAAAAACAGAAAAATACCTGAGTAAACTGATCAGAGTCACATTCCTCTAAAATTTAAGGGATGTCAAAAAGTTGAATATCGCAACTGCTATTAACAAGAGTGACTTTTTCTTATTCTGATAGTAAGGGTATATGGTAGTCTATGACTCAGTCCAAATTTGACCTTATAATGTTAATCTTGTCCACCTTTTATTCTTAAACTAAATAAGTTAGTATATCCGATCTTGGGAGAAGGAAAAAATATATGAGCTGACATCGGCTGGGTTCCTTGGCGTAATTATTTTCTAAAGAAAAGCGGTACCTATCAGTTTTCCGTAACAGCCTTATAGCAGACAAGGCGACGGAAAAGTTTGAAGTTGAAAAAGCCCCTAGTGCCGCCACCTTCCTTTTGCGAAATAGTCGCAACTTGTTAGATAGTTCAACTTAGATGGACAGCTATGAATACTCAGTCGGTAACAAAGCTTCATTGAAAAATTATGAACTAAAAAAATTAATTGTTAAAAAATATTTAACTGGAATACTTGACATTTTGTACCAAAAAGAAAAGTTTTTAAACAAGGAGATCAACTTCCAAAGAAAAACATTATGTTCTACAGAAAAATATATTTTTTTTGTATACAACAAAAGGAATAGTTAAATTTGTAGTCGGAGAAATTAATTTGCAACCAAACCGATGAATTTTCAACTACAATGATGAATCCTCAACTAGAATAATTAAATATTAAATAAGAAAATTAGTTCTAAACTAAAGCAATGAATCTTTAAATGAAAAAGTTGAACTTTCAACAAATTCGACAAATTTTTAAATAAAATAGAAAATTTTTCAACCAAAAATTAAATGATTAATTTTTTAGTCAAGAAAAAAAAGAATGTTTAACCAAACAAATGAATTTTTTACTCAAAGTATGGAGTATTCAACTGAAATAGTATTTTTATTTTAGGTTAAAAAAATCATTTTCTACAAAAGAAGAAAGAAATTTGCAATGAAATAGCTCATTTTTTGAGCAAAGAAATGAATTTCTAATGTAAATGATGAATCTTCAAAAAAAAAAATAATAATTTTGATGAAAAGAGTGTATTTTTAACCGAGCAAATTTATTTATAACACAAAAGATGAATTTTTATATAAATTGTAAATATTTAACTGAAATACTTAAATTACCAACCGGAAAGAAGCATTTTTAAACAATGAGATTAACTCTCAAAGAAAAAAAATCATTTTCTAACAAAAAAGTAAGTTTCTTTAAATCTAAACACGTGAATTTTGAGCGACATAAATTAGCTTTCGATTAAAAAAGACAAATATATTAAAAATTTTCAAATATATTCAACTGTTTCGTTCAAAATTCACGTTCCAATCATGTAATAAACAACAAATGTGTTGATGTTTCATGAAGATTTTACATCACCTCTTTAAGGCTGACCTGAAACTGAGGTATCAGGTTATGTTGTTCCTGTGTATACAATCTACGTTGCCTGTGAGTAGCCAATCAAGTCTCTTTTTTAATCCGAGAGAACCGAAAGCCAAATCGGATTTATATTATATTCATTGTGCCTATTGATGTTATTAGGTTGCTTTAAGATTGCGATTGGTTCTCTATGTTTTCTTGAAAAGATGTTCTGAGTTTTTGCGATGACTGCCGTTTTGTCAAATAAAATGCTATGACCCGTTTCGATATAATTCTCAGCTAGTTTGGGGTTATTTATTAGTTGTCTTATTTTTGCAGGTGGTTTAAATATAGTTTGGACGCTGTGTTTGTTGAGGATTCTTCCTATTTGATCTGTGACACCTTGAATGCAGGTTCTAATGGTAGTAGCTTTCTCTTTCTTTCGTAGGTTATGTTGACATGTTTCTTGAGTTTATTTTCTTACTGCTTCATCAATTTCTTTTTTTGTGTAATTGTTCTGTATTAGGATTTGTTTAACGTTTTTTCATTTCTTTTGTAAGTTATCTTTATCTGTTATGGATACAGCTCTGTATAAAAGGGAGTTGATGACTGATTATTTTTTAGATGAGTGGTGTTGGGAGTAGGCATGTAGTTATCTGTTTCTATAGGTGGGCTTTCTGTCAACTTGATGCCCTAATGTGTTATCAGATCTTTTGTAAGCAAATACGTCCAAAAAAGGCAATTTTCCGTTTTGATCAATTTCCGTGGTGAACTGGATTACAGGATGCTATCGATTGATAAAATCGAAAAACTTATTTAGTTCATCTAGTCTATGTCGCCACATGACAAAAGTGTCCTTAACCTAACGTAACCAAGATGTTGGCTATTAGATGTGAGATTGGGGATCCCATTGCTGCTTAAGCAGTTTGTTCGTGGAATTAGTTAATCTGTTAATCTGTTTCATCTTTTTAATAAAGTAAAATGAGTTTTGGACGTGTTTGATAGTGTTTTATGCAAAAGGATTCAGTTTTGTAGCGAGGTAGCGTGATTGGGTTTAAGTTGGTGAGTTTATTGCGCTGTTAATTGGTTTGAGTGGAATGTTATTTTTGTAGATTTTTTGGAATCCGTATAGTCTCGGAGAGATGAGGTTATGAGGTATTAATTTAGATATTGTTTGTCTCTCAAGTTTAGAGTCGTTGACAAGGGCTTTTTTTTCACTGATTATTATTTTTGTGTGGTCCTTTTTAAGTCTTTTGTATGTATCGTTAGTTAGAAGGGCCACGCTTTTGTTTTCATAGTCTTGTTCATTCATTATTACTGTTGTGTTGCCATTGTCTTCGTGTAAGATTATGATTTCTTAATTTCGATTGAATTCTTTAATCGCTTTCGCCAATCACAAGCATCGTAAAGAGTATACATAAGAACAAGATATCCTGATACTTTAGTTTCAGGTCAGCCCTGAAGAAGTGAACTGCAATGTTCACGAAAAGTCGGCAAAACTCGTAGTTTTCTACGCGATTGGAACCCCGAATATCTCTTTTGATCCAAATGAATCATCGTGAAAGCATTTAATCTATTGATCAAATAATTATTGTGATGCATCGCAAACTTTCAAAATGAATAAAATCCAGCTTTGAAAGAAGCTTGGGTTTATAAATCAGTCTTATGATTTTAGCCTTACAGTAAACCATTGCTCTCAAATCAACATCTTCATCTACATCCTCTTTTCAGAATTTTGTTTGAATACATAGCAAGTCCAGGTCTCTTCCTGGCACGACTTCTCCCACCATGTCTCCTCCTGCCATGTCTCCAACGATGAGGCCTTCTGCTTATTTTCGACTTAGATATGCACATGGGCAATTAGGTCTAATTCGGCTGATTCCGTACGTAAATGTTAACCGGAGACTCGAATATCGAAAATACACTTTTCATCCTTTTTTACCACTTGTACGGCCAGTAAAAAGAAATGTGTTTACGTCTCTTCCAATTCTAGAACAAGTTGTACTACGAGGGTAGTTCAATAAATCCTTAGAATAAAGTATAAAAACAATTTTTTTTGGGTAAATTTTTTTTTATTTTTTAACATAATCTCCTTGGAGCTCTATACACTTGGTCAATCGCTTTTCAAGTTTTTTTAA
>NC_046658.1:161978863-161984983 GCF_010883055.1 Belonocnema kinseyi | reverse complement strand
CTATTGCGTTTATTCTCAGCTGAGAGCAAACGCGGCACCCATCTTGCCGATAGCTTTTTCATGCCTAATTTTTCATGTAGAATTTAAACAACTGCACCTATATATATCGTTGTGGCCATGAACTGAGTCTAATTCATTTTTCATCTCATATGGAGTTAAACCCTTTGAATGAAAATGTTTGATTACCGCTCTGAACTCGTTTTTTTCCATTTTTCTTAACGAACAATTTTTTTTCAATTGGTTATGAAAACACGTAAACTCAGAAGATGTGGACTGTGACTGCACCATATATCTAGTCGGGAGTGGTGCTGACTGAAAACAGATGATTTGGAGCGATTCGCGCGCCATCTGTTGGTCATTCTAAGGACTTATTGAACTACCCTCGTATCAACATTTACAAGCGACATTTTTGCACAGTTCGAGGCTAATGGTACTCTTACTGGAATGTATATTAAGCGTAAAGGAAGGCATCGTGCAAAACTAAACATGGGAAGCAGCTTGATTACAAAAATGACCGCAGACGAAATAAGACAATGTCCAGTAGGCTTTCATCGCCGAATAATTTCGTATTTTGATATAGCAGTTGCGAACCAAAATTCACTACAAACCAATACTTTAATTTAAAAAGTTGTGTGAGTTGTGTGAGCTTATGACATAATGGATAAAAGGAAGTGGTAAATGTATATTCCGATTCAAACAATGTGTAAATTTTACTTTTCATAAACTAATTTTTTATTATTATTCATAAATTATTATATATCATTATAAGTATAATAATCTTTTAGTTAATGATAGGTATGTTTTAAAAGCACCAGTTTTCGTCACTTTTGCATTATAAAGACAATAACTTGTTACCGTTATTGTTACCGATTAATAATATAACCTACTTTTTATTGGAACTCTAGAACCAATAGACAAAGTTTAATAAAACGTTACATTTTTAGAAAAATTCGTAAATTTTCAACAGAAAGGTAAATTTTGCGCTAAAAAGATCAATCGTGTCCTTATATGTGAAAAATACTGCAACAAGAAATAATTGTTAATACATTTCTAATTTCTTACACAAAAAACTAAAGACAATTCTTTGCGTAATACTCTTTGATAACCAGATATACCAAATTTTTAAATTATTTTGAACAAATTTGTCACCTAATTCTTTCTCTGTTAACTGGCTTATCAAATGCAAATACAATCTCTTGATAGAAGAGATCAACTGAGAAAGATAAAATGGAAGCTTATGAAATCCATAAAGTTTTACTTTTTATCTCTGATGAAGTAAGAGAATACACATTATTCACACTATTAACTAAAGTTTGTTCTTACTTTGAAAATATGAAACTCGCTTATACTCCAGTTTTCTACTTGGTACTTGACTTGATTGGTGAGCATGATAATGCAATTTATAGTTTTGAAATTTGTTAAGCTTTTTGCTATTAATAATTCATGAACTATTTCACAAATTTTAAATATTACTTGACTCGAATTATTTTAATGATCAACACTAACAGTTTATCATTGTAGTCATTAAAAATCATTTAATTTAAAATTTCAGAGTATTAGAAAACACACTTTGCTTAATGAATAAATTATAAATGTTTATAAAATGTCGTTTTATATCAATTGTTATTTTTGAACTAAAAAAGGGTAGAGGAAGTACTTTAGAACGATACACATTTTTCAGCATGATATAATTGTATTATTTATAATAATTTTTCATAAAGACTATTGTCAAGAACGGCAATTGTTATTGAAAACCAGTCTTCTGGAGTAAGATGTTTTTTGTAGTTCGAAAGAAATTATCTGGCAGTGAAGATTTTTCTTTCAATCTTCATTTTACCTTAAAGCCAAATCCATTAAATCTTTCCTGAAAATTTTGTGAAAAAATTGTTTTCATGAAATGGAAATTTGTACGAATCTAAAAATATGAGATTTATCTCGTGCGTTAACTTCTTATCATAATTATTCTTCAAAAAAATAAGTATCTGACTTCATTGTTTAGATCGTCTGAAATTACTTTTCACAAACAATATTACTATAACCAGAGAAACCCAAAGGATGATTTCGTGCTAGGAAAAATGTAATAAAAACCTAAAGTTATAGAAAACAAATATTCTTGAAAAAAATATAAAGTACATGAGATGTGACATTTTTTGAGGTTATCTTTAAAAGTTTTCTCGACAGCAGATATTTTTTAAAAAGTGAGTGTCAACATGGTAAAAGCATTTGGGTGGATAGCATCGGGTGAAAAGACCCCCTCAAAAAGCGCTGAACTTTAATTCACAAAAAAATAATAACAAATTTTTTTTTAATTTGTTTGTAACCTAACTTTTCTGTACCTCGTTCTGGGACTTGCTTGTTCAGATATTCCAAATAATGCAAGAATTCTATTTTTCACAATAATTTCAATCTTTGTCTCCTTATTTTGCGCTCATTTTTATTCACAACTACCCTAAAAAATGTATAATTTAAGGGGGTCGACTCGCCATGCAAATGCGCCGAGTCACTTTTGTAAAGGACGGCAAAAAATGAAACACTGGCGCCACTAGTGCGACGAACTATCGATCAGAGTACGACGCAACCCGCTCAAACGGAGTAAAAAATGTGGTTTTCTCCGTTCCAAAAAATTAGGTTATAATCTGGCAGCAAAAAATCCAGCATGACACAAAGTATTTATTTCAAAACCTATACATGTGTAGTGTGTTAAGATCCTTTTTTAAAGGATCAGGTAATTTGGAAAAAGTAAGTTTCAGCTGATGTCCATAAACTTAAAATCATTTATGGCTCTGAAAGTTTCATGGCTAAATTGATTACTAAATTTTAAAGTATGTCTTTTGTTTCCGAACTGTTAGGCTATTGTTATAGTGTGTCAAATTATAGTTTTTGAAAATTTTAAAAGATATTTAAGACCCCTTTTTGACTTTAAGAAAAATTTTAGGTAACATTAATGACAGATTTGAATTGTAGCTAACTTCTGACATTATTTGACCAAGTTTCACGAATCGGTATTCGTAATTCTTGCAGAATTAAGTTAAAATATGATGACGATTGTCCTGATACTCTCCACCCGGATCATCACCTACCTACTTTTATTGGTCCTATACCTCATTCTACTGCCCACTCGGAGCCTTCTCTACGTACCAGATCCAGGTCTCCTCCTGACATGACTCCTTCTTCCATGTCTTCTCCTGTCATGTCTCCTCCAGTCAGGCCTTCGGCTTTTTACGTACTTGGATATGGACCTGGACAACTTGGACTCATTCGGATGATTCCAAAAGTAAATCCGAACCAGCGATTCGAATTTTGAAAGTTTACTTTTTATCCCAATTTACGACTTGTACGGCCAGTTAGAAGACACTTATTCACATCTCTTCCAATTACAGAGCAAATTGTACTATCAACATCCACAGGAGACATTTTTGCACTATTCGAGAATGATGGTGCTCTTACAGGAATTTATAGTATGCGCAAAGGAAGACCTCGGGCAAAACTAAACATAGGAAGCGGCGTGATTGCAAGAATGACCCTAGACGAAATGAGGGAATGTCCAGTAGGCTCTAACCGCCGAATAATTTCATTTTTTGATATAGTAGTTGTGAATCAAGATTCTCTACAGCCAAACTAATAATAATTTGAAAAATATGAAACATTTACTTAGTGATTATTGGGGAAAGATTTGTATGTTGGTAAACAGCAGAATTATCTGCAGCTAATTCGTCGCGATGTTTTCTTTACTCTTTTTATTAAACAGCAGTAGTCTGCCAACATATTTACATCCCATCGTCCTTGAAATCGACGTTCAAATTCTTCTGGGTCTTCGTGAAACCTCTCTCCTTGTTCTTCACTGAAATCACTATTACTTTCTACCATTGCTACTACCAAATTTTAGTAATCCGCATCTTTTGTATTACCTAAACATTTCGTCGAGACTTTGTTGAAACTTAACCATACCGCTCTCTCGGTATCATTCGTAGTTTCGACAAATTTTGCATCTCTAAATAAACTGAGGATTTTAGGGCCATCGAAGATACCTTCATTTAATTTAGCTTCACTTTTGCAACTAAAAACTTGGCCCAAATATGCGAAGCATTGCCCTCCCATGTTTAAAGCTTTAACAAATTGTTTCATTAAACCAAGCTTGATATGAAGAGGAGATATTCAAATTTTGGATGGATTGACGAGTGGTTTATTTATAACATTCTGCTTTCCAGCTTCAAAAAATATTCTTGATGGCCAAGTTTTTTTTGTATAGTGATTTTTTTATCCCTGCTATCAAAAATACACAGGTAACATAGATACTTGGTGAATACAGATTGTTGTCCAAGTATCATAGAGAGCTAAAGGAGCTAAAGGATAAACTCACATAAGAATTGAGGACCGCGGTACCCGACAGCAGATACCACTAATTTCTTGTGCAGCAAATTAGGCACGTGCTTTAACCATTGTTCTGATGATTCTTGTTTCATTTAAAACCGTAGGTTTAGTTGTTGTGCATACGTGCCACGCCATTTAAGAGACTAAGTGGTGGGGAAAGAATTCATATAAGTTACTAGCTGCGCATATGAGCTTTAAGCACCTATGCAGAGTACAACATTAGAGTTTTACTCTTGTGTAATCGGGTCGGATTACCAATCACTTATTTTTCTACCATTTTAGATTACGTTGAAAATATTTTAAAAAACATGAAAAACCATGTTTTTTGCTTTTTTCTCAAAAAGTAACTACGAAATCTCCCAAACTGACTTCGGATTCGGATTCAGCGACGAAAAAATACATAAGAACACACCTGTTTGGTGATCGGCTCAGGCTACTTTTTTCTTTTTGTGGGCCTGTGAAATTAATCTGAACGAAACTTCACTTGGCCTGGCACTTGAACAAGATTAATAACTTCTTAGGATCTCCCCCTGCCAGGTCTCCTCCTGCCAGGACTTCAGCTTATCGCATACTTTAATATGGATCTGGGCAACTTGAACTAATTCTGCTAATTCCGCGGGTGAATCCGAATTGGCGCCTCGCATTTCGAAGTTGTAAACATGACCCTAGACGAAATAAGCGAATGTACTTTAAGATCTCACCGCCTTATATTTTCTCAATTTTATATAGTTGTTGTGAACCAAGATTATCTACAGTTAAACTTATAATTCAGTTTAAAAAATATAAAAAATGTATTGCTGACAAACAGGAAGATTCTGGTCAGCTAGTGGAATTAATTTCGTGGAAAATGGAATTAATTATACTTTTTTGTCAGTGATAAGTAAGTTACACTTTACAAAAAAACAGTTATCTTCACCGTTGCATCATGAAGACAGTAACTTGTTTTTTGTCATCACTTCCGATTTATATTGTAAATCTTTCTCACTTACTACTTTGGCAACTTTTATATTTTATAAATATATACATTCTGATTATCCACCTCTAATCAAAATGTATCTATTTCTTCAATTAAAAAATTGATGTGAACAGAACTTCATTCATACAAATCAAGTAGAGTTTTGTATTTCTACGTCTCATTGAAACCCATAAGGATATAGGAAATTGTGTCCGAAGCGAGCTACATAGCCGTCGAATTTATTGAAGGAAAACTCAAGCCCTACCGTGATGTTAACCAGAAATTTTTTGACACTTTTAGGTTATTATGTGAGAACTTGTAAGTGCGATCTCTAGCCGCAGATGACCTTACGCGGCAGACGGAACAGATCGAGATGAAGTTATCACTTCTAAAATCCTCTTTCGATGGAAAAAGACTCTCGATGAAAAAACTCGGCAATTTTACTAACTAAAAATCGAAGGTTTTTGTAAATATACATTGCCATTTCTCAGAGCGAAATCTTAAAAGATTGTTTAATTTTAAAGATATATGCGTAGCATAGTTCAGCAAAGAATACAAATGATTAACAATGTAAAAAAATGTTGATAAATTAATATTAATGTTGAAAAAACCTTTAGCGGCAAAATTATTTCGTATCGTAAAAGAAAGGTGTCTGTACATACGAAGATACAATCAGGTGTATTTTATAATAATTCGTATACCAGGTGTATACATATGAAACCGGTATTTTTTCAAGAAAAAAACACATTTATTTCAAGAGAATGATAACAAATATTTTATTCAAAGTATGCGCC
>NC_046658.1:161952861-161978763 GCF_010883055.1 Belonocnema kinseyi | reverse complement strand
AATACGCTAATTAGCACAAATGGTAAGTTCCGACAGTGCCTACAAGTGTGCCTACTGGCCGCTAGATGGCAATACCGGTTTCATATGTATACACCTGGTAAACAAATCCACTGGCGGGCTGCCTGAATCCTGGATCTTTCATCACATGATTTCCGATTTTTATTTTGTTCCGTTGGTTTCGTTTGTATATATTTCTCCAACTAAAGCCGGCCAAAAGCACTCTTTTCAAATGGACGTACACGCAAAAAATTAGTCCTCGTAGGCGTGCAAATTTAAACAACTAGAATTTGTCTTAACACTTTGAAAATATGTTAAATAAAATATATTGCTCCTAACTTTCATAAACGGTATCATTTATTGGAAAAATAATACACTTTTAAAATGGAAAGGGGGAAAAATTGTGTTAGCAAATAATAATTATTTAAGAAGCTTGAAGTTAGTTTTAAAATACTTCACTTTTAGCGTAGAATAATCATTAATGCCGAAAAAAGTTTTTTAAAAATCGTATTTGCATTAAAGGGGCATTGCCTTCTCTGAAATTTCCAAGGGGGGTGGTGCGAAGTATGGATTTGCACCCCTCCGGAACAGAATGATTAGATTTATCTGACCGGATGCATTTTTTTTAATCTTCCCAGCCTGAGCCTTCTCCACTTTACAGGTCCAGATCTCTTCCTGGCAAGTTCTGCTTATGACAGATCTTCCACTATCCAGCCAGCTACTGGTCGTAGAATATTTCACATATCAGAGTAAACAAAATGTATCACAGAACGTTACATTTTTAATAAGATATATAAATTTTCAACAAATAGATCAATTTTCTGCTAAAAAGGATCAAGTTGGAACAGTTAATGGAATACATTAATGTTCTGTTGGAAAATTATTTTTTAGCAAAACAAAACAAACTCTTGAACAAATATTTATATATTCAAATGAATATTTGACTACTTGCTAAAGACTCCTTGATGTTAGGTTTTTAATAGTGACAGAGAGAAAAAATTGTAAACAACATTTTTTTAAATGCCCATTTATGAACAGGAATATAAAATTTTAATTAATTTACACGAACTTATTGCATAATTTTTTCGCTTTAAACTGACTTCTGAAATGCAAATACAATCTCAGGATAAAAAAAAATCTGCGAAAAATAAAATTAGAGCTTACGTAATCCATGAAATAATCACCTTTTATACTGAGGAGGGAAGAGTATACACATTGTTCATGCTGTTAAATCAATCTTTTTCTTTAATTGGAAAATATGAAAATTGTGTACACTGTCATTTTATTCCTGGAGATTAATTTGATTCGTAAGCATGATAATATTATACAAAGTTTTAAAACTTTCTTAACCTTTTTTCTGGCACCAATTCATTAAATATTTCAAAAATTTTAAACATTACTTGATTCAAATTTCTCCGATGACCAGCGCAAACTGTTTATTGCTTAAGCATTTAAAAGGTTATGAAATTAAATTTTTTCTAAGTTGTTAATTTTCCGAACCGAAAAAGGGAATAAAATGTTCCTGCGCACGCTACATTCTTTCCTATCATCCTTTAGATGAAAAGATATGACTGCACAAAATAAAAATGTTTTTTCTTCTAGAATGCAATATGACTTTATTGTTTTATAACGCTTACACAGCCACACAAAAAAGTGTGCGGATCTGGTAACAAGACACACGTATTCCTATGGATTTTGGGGCGCTAAATTCAAATTCGGTATCAAAAATCACCCATCACGTCATGGTTGAGCCGTAACCTCAAAAATGACGAAAAATCATGCACTGAGGCAAATAAATTTCAAAATAATGCCAGTGATGCAAATTTTTACTTCCAAAACATGTCGACAACTGTGAAGGACCCTACCTAACCTGAATGAACAGAAATTTATTGAACTACATGTAAAGCTCTGGAAGCATATTTTCCTAGTAGCAAATGTGAGCTACATCGAATGGGTCAACTCGAGCTTAACCTACAAATAAATCTAACTTAACAGAACCTAACGAAATTTTGTTTAACGCAACATTCATTTCATTGTACTACAGGTGATTAAAAATTTAGACGCACGTTACTCATTTGAAGAAACTCAGGTTAAGTCGAAGCTGAATGAAACGGTACAGCAAACACAACGGGACAATACAATCAGTTTAATTGTGTTTCGTGAGGTTAGGTTAGGTAAGGCTAGGTTAGATTTATTTCTAGTTTAGGCTCGAGTTGACCCATTCGATGTAGCACACATTTTCTACTGGGAAAATATGATTCCAGATCTTTACGTGTAGTTCAATAAATTTCTGTTAATTCAGGTTAGGTGAGGTCAGGTTCTGTTGGGTAAAGTTATGTTAAATAAGTTGATATCAGGCAAGGGTTGATCCTTCACAGTTGTCGACATGTTTTTGAAGTTTAAATTTGCATCACTGGCATTATTTTGAAATTTATTTGACAATCTTTTTATTTGTCAATCTTTTTGGGCAAGATATTATTTTTTAGCTCAAAAGAAATCCTCCCGCGGTGAAATACCTTTTTAATATCTTTTGCGATTTGAAACATATTGCAGCAAAAAGTAAGTTGTCAGAAATGTCTACTTGATAACACAAGAAAATTGAATTCGTAAATAGCAGCTATTCTTCACTAATTTCTTAGCTAACCACTTTCAAGACTTAGATTTCTTAGACTCATGTTCATCTAGGTTTAAGAACAGACTCTCAGCGTTACTCAGAGCCTAAAACAATTTTTGATTGCCATACGTTGACTGGCTCGAGCGCTATTTTGTTCATTTATACAACTTTTATATTTAGTTCATTTTATATTTCGTTTCTTTTTCATATGTAATAAAGGGCGTTGCCCGTTGAATGTTTAAATAAATTAATAAAATAAATAAATTTTCTATCATCTATCGACAGTCCTGCACCAAACCTTTTTCCCCAAAAATATTGCCACAAAATGGATATGTGATACCCTAATATGAGAATATTATATTCAAAATCAACTAATCATTCATTTCTTTTTGCAGAACTTAGTGCACAATCTGACGGAAATTGGCCTGATACTGCCCGCATGGTTTGTTCGCAATATTCTTCTTCTCATCCAATACTTGAGTTTGTTGCCCAGCCCGGGCCTTCACTACGCAGCAGGTCTAGGTTTCCTCCTGCCATGTCTCGTCCTGCCAGCACTTCTGATCATTGCATACTTGGATATGGACCTGGGCAACTTGGACTAATTCGGTTGATTCCGGACGGTAATCGGAACCGGAGATTCGAATTTAGAAAATACACTTTCTATCCCAATTTGCCACTTTTACGGTCAGTAAAAAGAAATGTATTTACGTCTCTTCCGACTATAGAACAAACTGTATTATCAACATCTACAGGAGAGATTTTTGCAATATTGGGGCCTAATGGAACTCTTACTGGTATGTATAGTGCGCATACAGGGAAGCATCGGGCAAAACTAAACATAGAAAGCGGGGTGATTACAAAAATGACCATTGACGAAATGAGGGAATGTCCAGTAGGGCCTCGCCGGCGAATAATATCGGTTTTTGATATAGTCGTTGCGAACCAAGATTCACTACATCTAAACCAATAATTCAATTCAAATAAATGTAAAACATTTACTTGGTTGTAATAAAGGATTATATTAACCCAGGAAGTCTTTATAAAAGTTCTGAAAGATTATGATATACTTGCTAAACGAAAGCGGTGAATATGAATAAATATGCATTCAAAGTGTATATTAAACATTTCATATTCTTATTTCTGATATCTTATCATTATAGTTAAATTGTTATATATAATTATAATTGTGATAAACTTTTACTCAACACTGCGAACAATGTGCTCTTGTAATAAAAGGATCTTTCTTGACGTTAATGAAATTTCATCTTAAATTTAAAGCTAAAAGCATTGACATTGGTCTGAACAGGAGGTTTCTGCAGCAAAAAGTTTCCTAATGTGACTAGATTCACCTTATCTTACAGCCCAAAAAATTCTGTTTGCGAAAAAGATATATTGGCGTAGTTCAAAACAAATAAAAAACAACGATGCGCTTATTCTTAGACACCTTTTTATCTGCGTGGAAGATGGCACTCCAGTTCTTCCTTGGCTAATGACAAAACGGGTAGTCAATCAACAGCAGTTGGTATTGCCTACAAGTATATTCATTATGCTCTTGCAGTAAATTAAGGTGCCTATAACTTATTATTATTATTTTTAAAATTATAATCAGAAGAACCCTTTTTTTACCATATCATTGCCATGGGCAAAGTTAAATGACTGATTACATTGGGATGTTATCAGTTAGTTTAATACGATGTTGGAAATCTGTTGCAATAATCTTGTAGGTACAAAATTATGAGCATGTTGTAGTTTGGAGTTTTCCTTTTTGCCACTGTTATACTTAAACGTTTAATAGGTTTTTTATTTGCTTGCTTGCTTCCTGTTGGTGGAAAAAGTTTCTTACAATACGACATGTGTTCATTAAAAAGGTCTTTTGATATTTGTCAGCTCTATTTCATGGCTCTTGATAATTCTTGCTTTTTCCCGTTGGCTCCACGCAGTGTCCAAATTGCACCTGTTAAGTTATCTCCAAACCGTGACTAGTAGTTTGTCATGTCATGTGAGTCTATAACCTCTTCCAATACTGATGGTGTTAATGCCATTCATATTTAACCTAATCTGCCATGGTAGACGTCATTCCCTCTCCTGAAAAAAACTGTATTTGGAGGCCCGTTCTGCGGCGCAACGTTCTAACGGTTACCACAGTTCCAAAGTATATAAGAGTTTGCACCTCTAACGCAGTTTGTGTTACGTTTAAATGCGTAGGTAAAATCTTGCTGTTTAGATGTTCCATTAGTGCACGCAGAACATTTGTAATGTTTACCTTAGGCAGATAATCCCTTTGTGTTGGTTCTACATATCTGAACTCTCGTAAGCCATGACCAAAATTCCTTTCAAAGTGGTATAGTTTTTCAAGGATTTCGCTGTTCGTTCTATCAATATTGATATCCGGATGTGGTTCTAGTAGTTTTGTAACTTAATGTGCAGCATTCCTAGCACCTCCGTCTTCACCCTAAATCAAGTCTTCGCTGTTTGTATCATCCAAAGGAAGTTCACCAATAGGAAGCTGCTGTTTTACTTCCGTTTTGATGAGAGCAATTCCAGCAGACGATAATAAGCTATTTACAGATATTGTGCGCTTTTGATCGACCAGATTGTGCTCATTTATTCTTCTGTCAAGCTCTGGTTGTTTCAGTGAAAAGATTCTATGATCTCCTCTTCTCGCACTTCGCCTACATTTCTCTGCCAAAAACTTAAGTCGCATAACATCTCTATTCATATGGTATGTCAGTTTCTATCGCCTTTTTGGTTGTTGAACCTCTGCTTCTGCCTCTTATTGCATAATGCCATCTAGCTCTGGAGGATGTAATAATGCCATATCATCACTATGCTCGGTCCTTTGAGATGTGTTGATTAGTCCTGATGCTCTTTACCTTAGCGATCAGAACTCCTAATATGACTTTCTTTATATAAGGATACTTCGCAGCGAATTTCGTCGTTAAATCGTTTCCTTTTTCCATTTTTGTTTCTAAATGCGCACTTTTATAGTGAATACTCACGAATTCCACTTTCGTTGTGGTTTCCCACTTGATGGTCCCCCACAGCATTTCTGTCAAGGGAGTTGGATGCAAATAGCTAAATCTAGCTAAACCATCCTCACTAGGCACATTTTTTGCTGTTTCATTAGTGAGATCTGCCTAAACATCTCGCAGCTCAACATTCCCTTTGCCGTTCATGCTGTGGCCCCAGAAACGGCTGCAGGAATGCCCCAGCGATCTTTCGGAAGCAACAAGCATTTTAAAATCATTAAAATACTCTCCATTATTATTTATGTGTTTAGGTGTTCTTCTTATTCCCTCTCCACTTCGTTATTTGCATGTAGTATATGGGAAACCTTCTTAGTAACAGTGCTACTGCCAACATAACTATCGAATTCAGGAAAAAAAGCTCAAGCCCTACCGTCGCGGTAGGGCCCTACGGGGACAACAACAAGAGAAGACTTTCGGTTATTAAAGAATATGTAGGCTCCAGAAGCTGAGATCGTAGTTTCTTAGACCAACCACTTCCGACGCAACCGACACGTGTATGTTCTGCTGAAAAGAATGAATTTCGAACAATAAATGGAATATGTGAAATGTTCAGTTAAAAATCATTTTTCAGAAAAACGAAACAAATTTTCGAGCAAATTGTTATATTTTCAACTAAACATACGAGTACTTGCGCTTACAGTTAGTTAAGAGTTGTTGCTCTTAAACAACTAAGCAAACAATTTTCACAAAATAAATACAAGTTTTCACTATTTCTTAAGGCATTAGCTAAATGTGTTTTGCGAAGAGAACTAAAAATATCTTGCTGAAGACTCCTTGCTGTTAGATTTTGAATAGTGATAGAAAGCATAAAGTGAATAAAACATTCTTCAAAACAAATTCCAATTTATGAAAAAGTAGTTAAATTTTGAATTGTTGCATAAAGATTCTTTATAAAACATCTTATTGTTCGTAATTTAAAAGATATTGTAGCCAGAAGTAATAATATAGTTAAAGCCATTTCTGTTAGCTTACGTAAAAAACTGAAGATGATTAATATTGTGATACATTTGAGTAACCAGAAATATACCTTCTTTAATTAATTTACACTAACTTATTACATAATTTTTTTCTCTTGAAACTGGCTTCTTAAATGCAAATACAATCTCTGGACTGAAGAGTCTGAGACCAAAAGGGCTAAAAGTTTCCACTTTTTTTCTTTTCTAACATTTTTTTGTTTCGATTTACCTCGATAGTTCTGCCTTGCACTTTAACAAGATTCATAACGTCCTAGGACCAACAAAATTTTGTTTAGGTGTGAATCTGAATCGGCGCCTCGAATTTCGAAGTTGTAAACATGGCCCCAGACAAAATAAGCGAATGTACAGTAAGATCTCACCTCCTCATATTTTCGCAATTTTATATAGCTGTTGTGAACGAAGATTCTCTACAGTTCAACCTATAATTCAATTTATATTTTTTTAAATTACTTAGTAATACACAAAAAGGATTTCTTGCTAAGCCCGCGATATTTAACTTTTTTGTAGGTACATGTGATGGTACAAACGGACAGGTGATATTGCTGGCAGACAGGAAGATCGTGGTCAGATAGTGGACTGAATCCCGTGAAAAATGGAATTAATTATACTTTATTCTCAGTGATAAGTAAGTCACACTTTAAAAGGAACCAGTTACCTTCACCGTTGTATCATGAAGATAGTAACTTTTTATCGTTATCACTTCCGATTTATAATGTAACTCTTTCTCAGTTACTATTTTAGCAAATTTTATATTTTATCAATATATACATTCTGATTATCCACCTCTAATCAAAATGTATCTCCTTCTTTAATTAAAAAATCGATGTGAACTAAACTTTATTCATATAAAGCAAGTAGAATTTTGTATTTCTACGTTTTATTGAAACTCATAAGTGGCTCATAACTGATGTAATATTACTTTTGAGGTCTAAAGTGCGATACGAGTCTATTTTTTAAAAAGAATTAAGGATCAAAACTTTTTGTAATGCATAGAAAATTGTGCCAGTAGCGAGCTTCATAGCTGTCGAATTTATCAAAGGAAAACTCAAGCCCTACCCTGATATTAAAGCGACAATTTTTGAAATTTGTAGGTTATTATGTAAGAACTTGTAAGTTCCAGAAGCCATGATCATGGTTCTTTAAATCAACCAATCCCGACCTAACTGGAACGTGTACATCTTTCGCTCCTGCTCCTCTAATAATAGAAGTTTATTAAGAGGGGGAAATTTACGCAAAATACTTCTCACAATACTTTACATCATAATTGGTGGTAAAGGTTTCAGCTAGATACTTTTCCGGAGCTACAATTCTTTGTAGCATGTTATGAGGAACAATCTTGATGGACCGGATGCAGTGATCCTAGAAGAGCAGCATTTTGCATCTGGCTCGCGATAGACTGAGCCAGCCGCTGGCAAGCCGCGATTTTGTAGAGTTGGCGAAGAATAGAAGCTTTCATAACTCGAAGGTAGCAGATTATGAGAACTACAGGATGTATTTTTTAGGCTTGGTATAGTCCTATTAGCTCGAAAAAAGTGGTGGATATTTCGCCCGTTTTTGTTCTACCTTTGCCGTGATATTACAATCAGTTGATTCCGAGAATCCCACCACGTTAATTTTAGATTAGGAAAGATAAGATTGTTATTGTTTGAAAGGTTTCAGTCTCTGCAAGCTACGATTATGGTTCTGTGTAGAAACGAATCCCCAAGCAATTCAAAAATGTGCATCATACACTTCTGCTCCGTCTATCCTATATGGTGAGCAAGAGCGGGTAGTTTTCGCGAGATAATATCGTACAATCCTGTTCCTGTGAGTCCGGTCTCTAGCCGCAGATGACCTTACGCGGCAGACGGAACAGATCGAGATGAAGTTATCACTTCTGAAATCATCTCGCGATGGAAAAAGGCTCTCGATTGAAAAATGCTCTTGATGGAAAAAGTCGGCAATTTTACTAACTGCAAATCGAAATTTTTTGTAAACATAAATTGCCATTTCTTAGACCAAAATATTAAAATATTATTTAATTTTAGAGATACATGCGTAGCATAGTTCAGCAAAGAATACCGATGATTATCAATGTAAAAAATTTTGATAAATTAATATTAATGTTGGAGAAACCTTCATCGGTTATATTATTCTGTATCGTAAAAAAAAGCGTCTGTAAATGCGAAGATGCGATAAGGTGTATTTTTCAACTGTTCATATGAGCAAACCCACTGGCGGAGTGCCTGAATCCTGGATTTTTCATCACATGATTTCCGATTTTTATTTTGTTTCGTTGGTTTCGTTTGTGTACATTTCTACAACTAAAACCGGCCAAAAGCACTCTTTTCATATGGACATACATACAAAAAATTAGTCCTTGTATGCGTGCAAATTTAAACAACTAGTATTTGTCTTAACACTTTCAAAATATGTTAAATAAAATATCTTGCTCCTAACCTTCATAAACGGTTTCATTTATTGGAAAAATGATACATTCTCAGGATTGACAGGCGGAAAAATTGTATTAGCAAATAATAATTGTTTAGAACGCTTGAAATTTGTTTTAAAATACTTTAATTTTAGCGTTAATAATCATAAATGCCGAAAAAAGTTTTTTAAAGTCGTCTTCGCCATCAGGGTCGCTTTTGTTAATCCGAAATATGTTGTTTACAAATCCTCATTAATATCTGTCGTGTAGAATTCTGTATACACCCCTTTAATTGAAACCCAGAGATACGCATCAGTGACGTAATGTTTCTAAAACGAGGGAGGTCGTAGAAAAATTCACATTTCAGAATAAAAGAGAAATTAAAATTTTCCTCTATTGCTCTATATATCTCTGTGTCTCTGAAAATTCATAACTCTTCTGGTTCCAAAAACTTTTTCTTTAGATTAATCTGCATAGTTATGAATCAAATTTTGTAGAAGATCGATAACTTTCTAGGGCCGACACAAAATGTATTACAGAACGTTAATTTTTTAATAAAATACATAAATTTTCAACAAATAGATCAATTTTGAACCGTGAGTGGAATAATTTAATGTTCTGTTGAAAAATTATTTCTAAGCAAAACAAAACAAACTCTCGAACAAATAGATATATATTTGAATGAATACCTGAGTACTTGCTAAAGACTCCTTGATGTTGGATTTTTAATAGTGACAGAAAGCTAAAAATGTAAACAATATTTTTTTAAATTCCCATTTATGAACAGAAATATAAATATTTAATTAATTTACACGAACTTATTGCATGATTTTTTCGCTTTAAACTGGCTTGTGAAATACAAATACAATCTCTGGATGAAAGACATAATCTAAGAAAAATAAAATTGAAGCTTACGTAATCCATGAAATATTTGTCTTTTATAATCATCAGGCAAGAGGATACACATTGTTCACGCTGTTAACTAAATCTTTGTCTTCAATTGGAAAATATGAAAATTGTTTATACTCTGATTTTATTCTTGGAGGTTTATTTTATTGGTAAGCATGATAATATAATTCAAAGTTTTAAATCTTTCTTAACCTTTACTTACTACTCGATTACAAAAGAAAAGTAAATTCTTAAATAGCAGATGTTCTTAACTAATTTCTAGCTTGCTCAACAAAGGTACTTGTTACTGTTCTGCAATGTTGTTTAATTATTATACATATAGTTTTTTTTAATAATTTAAAGAAAGGTCTTACATAATTTTTTGTCCTAAAACTGGCCAATAAAATACTTTAAATACTTTAAATCTATACCAAGGACACGTAATAAATATTACATGATGGCTAAGCAAACTGAAAAACCACGGAAAAAGTTTACCAAAGGCTAATCCAATAGATTAATTCTTTCAAAAATATTAGTGCTCACAGCGAGACATACACGCATACATGCGCTCTATATAGATACAGAAGCATTCGTAAAAATCTGCTTTTCGGGTTCAGATGGTCTTACAAGTCAATATTTGACAAAAACGTATCTTTGTCGAAACTTCGTACCGCGCCTATAACACAAATGAATTATAATGTAGATCAACATAAGTAATAAAAAACCTACATCAACTATATCAGGACAAGTGACGATTTATAATGATAAAATAAGAATAAAATTAGTACATTTATTTTGAAGAACTGCAGACTTTTAAAATAAATGGAATACAGTTTAAACCCGGTATCGCAACACCTGCGAAAAATAACGGAATGGTCACAGGTGGTACAATAAGCCTCACCGTAGAAAAAATTTTCCCATTTCCCCTCTTTTTTACGTATCGAGATGATCCTTGCGCGAGACTTTAGCAAAAATAGTTCAAGAGAATTCTATTTTTAAGATTTAAAGGGGACGAACATGTTTTAAACAAATAAAAATAGAATTCAGTTTTTGGGTTGCCTTTAAATATCCTTGGACTGATTTCAGGGGTATCAAAAAGTAAACAGTTCTAAAAAGGCCGATAACGGGCTGACTGAAAGCTGAAGTTTGCTGTATACCATTAAAGTATCTTTTTTAATATCTGTAAAGAAAAAAATTCTACAAAGCTCAAATAACAACCGAATCCAATTAAGTTACTTTAATGGATAATTAAAAAATAGCGTTCTCAAGTTCTCAAGTTTTCAAACCCAAAAATTTTGTAAATTCATAAAATCAAGAACACATTAGCATCCTTAATTCTGGATCAAGTACGAGAAAGAATGTTACATGAATGCTAAATAATCTTTTCTCTAAATTCTTGATTGCAGTGTATAGAAAGATTGCTTGCTATGAAATATAGTAACGACAGTGTTTCACCAAAACTTTTCCCCCCAACCTATTGCCATAAAATGGATTTATGATACCCTAACATGAGAATATTATATTCAAAATAAACTTATCATTCATTTCTTTTTGCAGAACTAAGTGCACAATTTGATGGCAATTGGCCTGACACTCCCCGTCCGGATCATCCGCGACCTTCTTCTTCTCACCCAATACCTCACAGTGTTGCCCAGCCCGAGCCTTTTCTACGCAGCAGGTCGAGGTCTCCTCCTGCCATGTCTCGTCCTGCCGACACTTCTGATTATCGTATTCTTGGATATGGACCTGGGCAACTTGGACTAATTCGGTTGATTCCGGACGCTAATCGGAACCGGAGATTCGAATTTAGAAAATACACTTTTCACTCCAACTTACCACTGTTACGACTACTAAAAAGGCATGTATTTGCGCCTCTTCCAACTCTAGAACAAATTGTATTATCAACATCTACAGGAGAGATTTTTGCAATGTTGGGGCCTAATGGAACTCTTACTGGAATGTATAGTGCGCATACAGGAAAGCATCGGGCAAAACTAAACATAGGAAGCGGGATGATTACAAAAATGACCATGGACGAAATGAGGGAATGTCCAGTAGGGCCTCGCCGACGAATAATTTCGGTTTTTGATATAGTAGTTGCAAACCAGGATTCACTACATCTAAACCAATAATTCAATTTGAACAAATGTAAAACATTTAATTAGTAATGCACGGAAGAATATCTGTGGCTAAGCCCACGATATTGATCTTTAGTGTCGCTGCAAATAATGGTACAAATAAACAGACGATATTGTTTGCAAACTGCAAGATTTTCTGCAATAAAGCCAATAGATTGAGTGTGGGGTTGTAATAAAGGTAATGGATATATTAACCCAGGAACTCTTTGTAAAAATTCTGAAAGATTACGATATACTTGCTAAACAGAAGTGGCAAATATAAATAAATATGCAACTTAAGTGTATTTTAAACATTTCATATTCTTATTTCTGATATTTTATCATTATTGTTCAATTGTGGTATATAATAATAATAATAATGAACTTTTATTTAGCACTGAGAAAAATGTGCTCTTGTGATAAAAGTATCTTTCTTGGCGTGAATGGAATTTCATCTTGAATTAAAAGTTAAAAGCATTGGCATTGGTCTGAACGGGAGGTTTTTGCAGGGAAAATTGTCTTTATGTGACTACATTCACCTTATGTTACTACCAAAAAAATTCTGTTTGTGTAAAAGATATATTAGCGTAGTTCAAAACAAAAAAAAAACAAGAGAACGATGCGCTTATTTTAAGACACCTTTTTATCTGCGTGAAAGACGGCACTCCAGTTCTTCCTCGGCGAATGGCAAAACGGGCATTCGATCAGCGGCAGTTGGTATCGCTGAATTAATGTTTTGGATTTGATGCTTCGTCAATTTCACGCGGACCCTAATTTTATTAGCCGTGTTAACAGAATTGTTCATAATTAATCTGAGTGCGGTGTGAAGACAGAATTCAGATTGTATTAGAGAGTTCGGTTTTTTAGTTAACATATACGAGTACTCTGGCGAATATAGCCGCTGAAACATCCAAAGCTTTGATATTTGTCAGCTCTATTTCATAGTTCTTGCTAGCTCTTGCTTTTTCCTGTTGGCTCCACGCAGTGTCCAAACTGCACCTGTTAAGTTTTCCCGAAACACGTGACCAGTAGTTCGTCATGTCATGTGAGGCGATAATCTTTTCCAATATTCATGGTGTTAATGCTATTTATATTCAACCTGATGTGCATTGGTAGATGTCATTCCCTCCCCTGGAAAAAACTGTATTTGGAGGCCTATTCATCAATCAATAGGAAGCTGCTGTTTCACTTCCTTTTCGATAAGAGCTACTTCAACGGACGATGATAATCTATTTGCAAATATTGAGCGTTTCTGATCTGCCACATTGTGCTCATTTTTTCTTGTGTCTAGCTCCGGTTGTTTAAGTAAAAAGAGTCTATGATTTCCTCTTTTCTTGCTTCGCCCACATTTCTCTGCTAAAAACTTAAGTCGTATAACATCTGTATTCATATGGTATATCAGTCTTAATCACCTTTTCGATTACTGAACCTCTGCTTCGGCCTCTTATTGCATAATGCTATTCAGCTCTGGATGATGTCATGGTTTTATATCTTCAATATGATCAGTCTTTTGAGATGTGTAGATTAGTCCGGATGTCCTTCACCTTAGCGATCAGAACTCTTATTGTGACTTTCTTTATATAATGAAACATTGCAGCAAATTTCGTCGTTAATTCGTTTTCTTTTTCCATTTCAGTTTGTAACTGCGTACCTTTGTAGTAGATACGCACAAATTCCACTTTCATTGTGTTATCTCACTTGATGGTCCCCCACGGAATTTCTGTCAAGGGGGTTGGATGCAAATAGCTAAATCTAGCCAAACCATCCTCACCAGGCACAGTTTTTGTTTCTCTGCGTACCGCTTGTCTCAGATGCTCTTCCTTACCAGCTGTTTAATAAGTGAGGTCTACCTGAAAGTCTCACAGCTCACCATTCCCTTCGTTTTCATGCTGTAGCCCCCAGCGAAGGCTCCAGGAGCGCCCCGACGATCTTTGGAAAGCAAAAAAAATTTTAAATCTTTAAAATACTCTCTATTGTTATTTATAAGTTTAGGTGTTCTTCTTATTCCCTCTCCTCTTGGTTATCTGCGTGCCCAATCCTGCTCTTCCTATAAAAAAATGGTATACTACTCGTACAGAAAAGCGCTGAGCGAAAGTAGTTAATTAATTTTGTAATACATTTACGTAACTAGAAATATACATGTTTTAATTAATTTACACCAGCTTATTACATAATTTTTTGTCTTGAAACTGACTTCTCAAATTCAAATAAAATTTCTGGATTGAAAAGTCTAAGAAAGATAAAATGGAAGCTTATTTAGGCCATGAAATATTACTTTTTTACCCTCTCTTAAAAAATGGCTGAAACTGGGTCATCTAGATCCACTAGATGCTCTTCGCGGAATTTTGTTTGCATATGTATTGGAGACTGGGCTCGTGTCCCTCACAAACTCCTGCTTTAAGAAACATTTCTATGAAAAACCGGGAGTTAAAAATTGCAATTGTAATTTTGAGTGTTTGCCCTTAAAACATTGCCACAAAAGCGATTTATGGTATCCTAACATCAAAATATTTTCTTCTTCAAACAAAAAGTAATCATTTGTTTTCTACTACAGAATTAAGTTTACCATCTAGTGGCGGTTCTCCTGACTCTTCTTGCCTAGGTCATCAGCTACCTTCTTTTTCTGGTTTCATACATCAGTCTAGTGCCCAACCAGAGCCTCATGCACGTAGCAGGTCCAGGTCTCCTCTTGACATGTCTCTTCCTGCCATATCTCCTGTCGTTTCCCCTCCTGCCGTTTCTCCTCCTATGAGGTCTTCTGCTTATTACGTACTTGGATATGGACCTTGGCAACTTGGACTACTTCGGCTAATTCCGAGCGTGAATCCAAACCGGCGATTTGAATTTCGAAAATACACTTTTTATTCCGATTTGCCACTTGTACGACCAATAAGAAAAAATGTATTTGCGTCTTTTCCTATTCTTGTACAACTCGTACTTTCAACATCTACAGGCGATATTTTTGCAATATAAGAGACTTATGGTGCTCTTACTGCAATTTATGGTAAGCGTAAAGGAAGGCCTTGTGCAAAACTAAACATAGGAAGCGGCGTGATTACAAGCTTGACCCTAGACGAAATGAAGGAATGTCCAGTAGGCACTAAGGGTCGAATAATTTCATATTTTGATATAGTACTGATGCTTACTAATTATATAAGTGACTTCATAAAAATAGACTAAAAATGTATTGCTAAGGACTCCTGCCATCAGATTTTTAATAGCGACAAAAAGAATTAATTATATGGTAAATATTTTTAAACCAATATACATATTTATGATTTTTTTATAATTGGGCTTAACTTTTTTTTTGTGAAATCTACTAGAAGTGTTGCATTTTTTAAACTGATGAAAGCTATTAGTCTATGCAACTGGCTTATCAAATGCAAATACAATCTCTGGATAAAAGTGAAAATCTGACAAAGATAAAATATAAGCTTACATAATCCATGAAATAATAATAATGGTTTACTTTAATAAAGCAAATAAATACACATTAGTTACTCTGTTAAATCTAGCTTTCTTAGTAACTAAAAATTTGAAAATCGTTTGTACTCGGGTTTAATGGTTGATGTTAAATTTTATTGGCAAACAAGATAATATAATATATAGATTCAAAAAATTTTTCAACCTTTACACTATTCTTAGTCCTTTCAAATTATTTAGGATATATTTTATCCTTACGAAGCAAAAGTGCGATATCAGAAGAGAACAATAAAAATTACATATAATTATATTTTTTTCTTATCTGCAAAGAAAAAATTCTACGACGTTCAAATAACAACCGCAAATATTAAATTTATTTCAATAGACAAGTGAGAAATTGTTAATGAGCAAAGTTCAAGATTTTCAAACAAAATAATTATTTTAAAATGTTCCGTTTAACGCAAAGACAAATCTAGCCAATAGTTCCTAAAAATTTTGTACATTTATAAAATTAATAACACATTAGACCACTTAAATATGAACCAATGATGCGAATAAATGCTACGTTGTTTCTAAGTAATCAGCAAAAATTCTTTTCGTGGAATGTAAATTCGTGCTAATCAAACCACAGGAGATTCACCTCATAAGTTAACTTCCTATCATGATTATTCTCTGGAAAAAATCAATATTTGAGATTCCCAAACAAACGATTTAAAATAGATTTTATTCTAGAATTTTTTTCACTTTTCCCATAAAAAGGAAAAAGTGAACGATTACAGATGGTTTAAATAATTGAAAACATCTTTTCACAAGAAATATTACTGTAACTCTGAGACAATTCTTCTTGTCAAAAAAAGTTGTGAGAAAAAACTGTTTCACAATTTAGTTTAGTTTGTCAACAAAGTTGTATGAAAAGATTTAAAAATGCTCCAACTTTTTCAATTTTGATCAAAAATAGCTCTTTGACAAATTTCGTCTTCAGTTTCCGACAATAAAAGAGTGTAACAAAGGCAAATCCTATGGATCATTTCTTTAAAAAGTGGTCATACTAACATTTATCGTAGCAAAAGAAAAACATCTGCTTTTCGGGATCAGAGGGTCTCACAAAGTAAATATTTGACAAAAACAGATACTTTGTCGAAACTTTGTACCGCGCCTACAACACATACTAATTATAATAGAGATCAACATAGTTAATAATCCACCTATAGTAGAAAGTTGGATCTTTTAGTTGATCCTTTTTATGAATCCGTAAAATGTTTTGGTCGTTTGACACTTTTCCTAAAAAATGGCCAAAACTGTATGCGGACAATTTTAACCTTCATCTTTCAAAAATCTTAGATGGAAAGGATGAATTTTTAGCAATGAATGTAATGCGTGAATTTTCTGTTAAGAAATTATTTTTTAGAAAAACAAGCAAATTCTCGACCAAATAATTATATTTTTAATTAAGTGTACGAGTACACCAAGCTCTCGTTTTCAGTGCAGTGTCGGGAATTGCTTTCAAATAGCCTTAGACTGATTCCGGGGGGATCGAAAAGTAAACAATTCTAGAAAGGCCGAGAACGGGGTGACTGAAAGCTAGATTTTTGTGTACTTGCGCTTACAGTTAGTTGACAGTTGTTGATGATAACCAACTATGCAAACAGTTTTTAAAAATAAATACAAATTTTGACCATTCATTTAGGAATAGGGAAATTTTTGTTGTTGCCAAGAAACCTAGAAATATCTTGGTAAAGAATCCTTGATGTTACATTTTCTGTAGTGACGTATAGAAAATTTTTTTCAAAACAATTGCACATTTATGAAAAAGTTGTCACAATTTGCGTTGGTTCATAAAAATTCTACATTTACGTAACCAGAAATTTACGTTTTTAATTATTTTTGACGAATTTATCACATAATTTTTTGTCTTGAAACTGGCTTATCAAATATAAACACAATCTCTAGATGAAACCGTTTGATAAAGATCAAATGGAAGCTTTTTTAAGACATGAAATATTAATTTCGTAGACTGATAAAGCAAGAGAATACAGATTATTCAAGCTGTTAAGTAAATCTTTTTCTTTAATTGGAAAATATGAAAATCGTTTATACTCTGATTTTGTTACTGGCAGATGATTTGATTGGTAAGCATGATAATATAATGAATAAATCTACAAATTTTGTAAGCTTTTCGCTATCACTAATTCATTAAATATTTCGCAAATTTTCAAAGTATGTTTCAATATCTGTAAAAAAATGCTACAAAGCTCAAATACCAACCTTAATTCTGAACCAAGATTCATTACGCAAATTAACTTCTTATCAGAAGTATTATCTGAAAAAAGAAATACTTAACCTTCTCAAACACAGATTTAAAATAAATTGTCGAAAAAACTCTCGAGGATAAAATGTTTGAAAATTTACTTCAATGCGACAAAAAAGTTGTATTACAAATTTTTAAAATTCTCTAACATTTTGAATTTGTATTCCAAATAGCGGGCTAACGAATTTATCTTCGGTTTGCGACAATGAAAGAGGGTATCGAAGTCTAACTCATTAGAGGGTCGTACAACGTGAACTCAAATTAATTATGAGCGAAATCAACATAATTATTGATCGACCTATAACAAAAGGTTTAATCTTTAAATTGATCTTTTTTAGAGGTTTTTGATCATGTTTTACCTTGATCTTTAAAAAGTCTGACAAGATACGGAAAAAATATTGTCACATTTGGATTTGTTGATCAAAAATCTAAAAGAAACACATGGCCTGTGGAGTCATTTGATATTTCTGTCGTTTAACAATAATGCTCATCAATGGTGGCGCAAAACATTAAAATACGAACAACCCATATATAGGTGAGAGTTCTTCATTGCAGTGTATAGAAAGATTGCCTACTAAGAAATATAGTAACGACAGTCCTTCAACCATATTTTCCCCTCAAAAATATGACCACAAAATGAATATATGATACCCTCACATGAGAATATTATATTCAAAATAAACTAATCAATCATTTATTTTTGCAGAACTAACTGCACAATCTAATGGAAATTGGCCTGATACTCCCCGCCCGGTTTGTCCGCGATCTTCTTCTTCTCGTCCAATAACTGAATGTGTTGCCCAGCCCGAGCCTTCACTACGCAGCAGATCTAGGTCTTCTCCTGCCATGTCTCGTCCTGCCAGCACTTCTGATCATTGCATACTTGGATATGGACCTGGGCAACTTGGACTAATTCGGTTGATTCCGGACGCTAATCGGAACCGGCGATTCGAATTTAGAAAATACACTTTTCACCCGAATTTACCACTTTTACGGACAGTAAAAAGACATGTATTTACGTCTCTTCCAACTCTAGAACAAATTGTATTATCAACATCTACAGGAGAGATTTTTGCAATATTGGGGCCTAATGGTACTCTTATTGGAATGTATAGTAAGCGTAGCAAAAGGCCCCGAGCAAAACTAAATATAAGAAGCAGCGTGATTGCAAATATGACCCAACAAGAAATGAGCGAATGTCCAGTAGGGATTCATCGCCGAATAATTTCGTATTTCGATATAGTAGTTGTAAACCAAGATTCACTACATATAATGCAATAATTCAATTTGAACACATGTAAAACATTTACTTAGTAATGCACAGAAAAATATTTGTGGCTGAGCCCACGATATTGATCTTTATTGTCGCTACAAATAATCGTAAAAATGAACAGACGATATTGTTTCTAAACAGCAGGATTCTCTGCGAAAATTCCAGTAAATGAAGTTTGGAGTTGTAATAAGGGTAATGGGGATATTAACCCTGGAACTCTTTATAAATGTTGTAAAAGATTATGATATACTTGCTAAACAGAAGCGGTAAATACAAATAAATATGCAATTAAAGTGTATATTAAACATTTCATATTCTTATTTCTAATATTTTATCATTATTGTTAAATTGTTAAATAGTATTATCATTATAGTAAACTTTTATTCAACAAGGAGAAAAATATTCTCTTGTGATAAAAGGACCTATCTTAACGTTAAGGGAATTTCCTCTTAAATTTAAAGTTAAAAGCATTTTCGTTGGTCTGAACGGG
The DNA here is from genome assembly GCF_010883055.1 of Belonocnema kinseyi. NCBI lineage: Eukaryota > Metazoa > Arthropoda > Insecta > Hymenoptera > Cynipidae > Belonocnema > Belonocnema kinseyi. The sequence goes on along the minus strand of NC_046658.1, from coordinate 161,959,237 downwards.
AAGCTTTGTGGAGCAAAAAGTTTCCTTATGTGACTTAATTCACTTAATAAGTTCCAGAGGTATCGGCTCAGGGATCGAACCCCGGACCTATTAGGTGAAGTTCGAATTTCTAACGAACTGAGCCACCAAGGCTCTTATTATTTGTATTATTATTAGTAGTATTTTTAAGCTTTCTATCAGGTGAACCCGGTTTCTCATAATTTAACGGAATAAGTCAAATAACTGATGAGATTAGGATGTTATAAATTAATTTAATACGATGCTTAAAATCTGTTGCGATTATGTTGTAGGTACAAAATTACGAGCATGATGTAGTTTGCAGTTCACCTTTTACCGGTGTTTTCTTAAATGGATGTTGCGATCTTTGGAGGTGAAGACAGTAACTTCTGGATGCTTTCTTAGACCTACCATCTGCTGCTTCACAGGTTTTTTTATTCGCTTGCTTCCTGTTGGTGGAGAAAATTTCTTACAATGCTACATGTGTTCATTAAAACCGTCTTTTGATCTGTTGTTAGTACCGAACTGAATACTTCATCTTCAAGATTGTTATTCCATCTTGTGTGCATTTAACTGTAGCCAAGATCACAATACGGTGAATAAGTATATGCTTTGCAACCCTCCATATGGTCTTCACATCGTGCCCTAACTCGCTATACCCATGGATCATGGTAGTATAGGTTGACTGCAAATTTCGCTTAAATGGACACCTAATGTCGATGATGTAGACTCTCCCACCTTTTTTTCTCGCAATACGATGTCAGATCGATAATGTTCTTGATGGATTTGTTGGTATCTCGACATAATTGGCACCGGTCAACAACCTCTTGCTGTAACACGTGCTTGCGATAAACTCTTGTGCTGACAAACTTGTCCTGTATCGCAATGACAAATCCTTTCGTTTGTGGATACAGAACACCCTTTCCGAGCCGAATATTGAATGCATCACTATCCACTTTATGTATAAATTGTAACGATTACCAAAGCTGCATCGTATACAAGATTTTGCACCTCCAACGCAGATTCTGTTACGTTTGAATGCATCGGTAAAATCTTGTTGTTGAGATGTTTCATTAGTGCACGCAGATCATTTATAATGGTCACCTTGGACAGAGAATGCCTTTGTGTTGGCTCTACATATCTGAACTGTAGTAAGGCATGACCAAAACTTCAACAGACGAAAACAACCTATTTACAGATGTTGAGCGTTTTCGATCTGCCAGATTGTGCTCATTTATTCTTGTATCTAGCTCGGTCTTTTGAGATGTGTAGATTAGTCCTGATGTCCTTTGCCCACACGTCATTTCTGTCAAGGGGATCTAGCCAAACCATCCTGCCCAGGCATAGTTTTTTTCCCCTGCTTACCGCTTGTCTCAGTTACTCTTGTTTGCCAGATGTTTGATTAGTAAGATCTGCCTAAGCATCTCGCAGTTCAGCATTCCCTTTGTCCTTTATGCTGTGGCCCCCAGCAACGGATCCAGGAGCGCCAAGACGATCTTTGGGAAGCGGCAAGAGTTTTAAAATCTTTAAATTACTCTCTATTATTATTCATGAGCTTAGGTGTTCTTCTTATTCTCTCTCCTATTTTTTATCTGCGTGCCGCTTATTGGAAACCCTGTCAGTAACAGTGCTACCGCCAACATTACCATCGAATTCTAGAAAAAAAGCTCAAGCCCTACCGTCGCGGTAGGGCCCTACGGCGACAACAAGGTGAGCTGACTTTCGGTTCTTAGAGAATATGAAGGCTCCAGAACCTAAGATCATAGTTTCTTAGATCAACCAATCCCGACCCTACCGAGACGTGTATCTCGTCCGATCATGTTCCTTCTATCAAAAATATGGTATACTACTCGTACAGAAAGGTGCTGAGTGAAAGTAAACAAAACGAGTGCAGTATTCAGAATCTTGATATAAATTTTCAACCAATATATCGATGTTCTGGTTTGAAAAATATTGTATTGAGAAGTATTGATATAGTTAAAGACATCTCTGCTTCCTTACGAAATATTAACTTTTTACACTATTGAAGCAAGAGAATACTAATTATTGACGCTGTTAAATAAATCTTTTTCTTTAATTGGAAAGTATGAAAATGTAGACCGAGGAAGCAAATGAATGTGAGATGATTGGTAAGTGATCACAAAAAATTGTTTTAATGGAATGCGAATTTGTGCAAAGCTAAAAATACGAGATTCATCACGTGAGTTAAGTTCTTATCATAATTATTCTCTGAAAAAATAAACTTGCTGATCAGATGCTTGACCTTAAGCTAATAGAGTGTTCGAAAGAAGAACCCTTTTTCATAAATACACGCATTATTTTACAAGGTTTTGCATATTCAAATTTTTCAAGGAAAAGCAGAAAATTATAGATGATAACTAGTCTGGAAAAAAGAGAAGCAAATAAAGAGTTCTATTGAAGTATCAGTTTGAAAGGATATCTAAGTTACTTACGGAGTATTTGTCAGCATTAGAAACATTTGGGTGGAAACCATTGCTTAAGCATCTTTTGAAAATAGCCTGACCTTCAATTCACATAAAATTAATAACAAATTCTTCTTTTCCAATTTTTTTGTAACCGAGCTTTTCCTATTTGAAATCCCATGATCGCGGCTCGCAAGGTTGAGTGCGCCTAGAACGCGCGTCTGGGACTGCTTATTCAGATATTGCAAAATAAAGAAGAAATGTTTATTGTGATGCATTGCAAACTTTGAAAAGTACGAATTTTTTTAAGAATAAAAAGTGAAACACGGTTCTTAAATAAACCTCTACATCGAGATCCTCTTTTCAGAATTTTGTTTGTATATTTATTTAGTAATGTGCGCATGCGCATTCGCTCTCTCTCTCTCTCTCTCTCTCTCTCTCTCTCTCTCTCTTTAGAAAGAGTTCGTCGGCGTCCTTTTTCTTCTCATCCCATACCTCAGTTGGCTTTTCAGTCTAACCCTTTTCCAAATACCAGGTGCATGTCTTCTCCTGCCAGGACTTCTGTTTATCGCATACTTGGATATGGACTTGGATAAGTTGGATTAATTCGTTTAGTTCCGCGGGTGAAACCGAACAGGCGAAATAAATTTCGAAGATACACTTTTCACCCCAATTTATCACGTACACGGCCAGTAAGAAGAAATGTATATACTTCTCTTCCAGTTATAGAACAAATTGTATTATCTATTTTCCCACTTTGATATAGTAGTAATGAACAAAGATGCTGTACAGGTAAACAAATAATTCAATTGAAAAAATTAACAATATCTACCTAAAAATTTTAGTTTTTTACACGAGAGAAACCCGAAATATCTCTTTTTATCATTTACTTAGTAATACACGGAAAAATATTTGTAGGTAAACCCGCGATATTTATCTTTGTTGGAGCTACAAATATTTTTAAAATCGAATCGTCGTAATGGTGGCTCTTATAGATCACGAGATAATGTCATTTGAGTGTGGCCTAACGCTGCACCATTTATTTAAAGGATTTCAAATTCATTGAAAACTGACCTAAATCGTTGTAATAACTAACTAAAAATTATTCTCAGTCAATTAAGTTACCAAACAAAATGTTAATAATGCTATAAAGAAACTTATGAAAACGAAACTCAGTTAATTATAAGCCTTTTCATAAAATAATGTAAAAATGTGCAATTTGTCCATAGAAAATATTTACAATATAATAAACCATTCATACAAACAATTTCGTTACAAAATCGTATAATTATAATTAAGAGCTTTTGATGCTATAAAAAACATGACGGCCAGGGTTTCTGGCAAGACAGTACAAATTCATTGCACACAAAAAAGTCAATTAAGAAAAAAAATGATCCCAATACGTATTTGTTAACAAACCTTTTTTATAACAATTAATTCTTAATGATAATTTTTGCTGTAAAATGTTTTCTTTTGAGATAAAAGAAAATCTTCTTAACCTCAAGCTCATGTTTCATTATTTTTAGTCTAAAATCTCGTTCAGGGTAAAGCTAATTTATGTCATTCTTGATGAAAAGATGCCGCGAATAATTTTTGGAATCCCTTTGCAAAGAGGAAACACGGCAGTATCGACATAAAAATACATCAGCAAGTTTCACAATTAATTAGTGAAACATTTTCCGTTCGCTCAGGCAAATACATTTATACATGTCTATCAGAAATCAATGCACAAAGTCGAAAAGTAATTGAGACAAGACAACTCTCAATATACAATCGGAAAAGGTGTTTAAGTACACTGAAGTTGATACTAGTAAGAAGCACATAGAAGATTTAACTAAGGACATTAAGAAACAATTGAATAAAAAGAGAAAAGTTCCTCTTCAGTCCTACCTCTAACTATGTACCAAAAGGTTGGGAAATTCGGAAAAAAACATCTGAGTATGGAGTGATGTACAGTTTAGCTCGTAAAGCTGTACAATTGCACATAAAACTGGTATTGGATAATTTCTAAGCCCTAGGGCAAGTCGAAAGTTATTATAAGACACAGTTAAAATTGTTAAAGACTTTCATTGCGAATGTGACATGAGTCGACAATGACCTGGGGAAAAAGAATGGGTTCCAGTGAAAGGGAACGATGGCTTCAAACAAAAGTTTCCGAAATTGAAAATTGGCTTGACAAAGTTTGCCAAATTGCGGCCTAAGGATTGTCTTTTTGCTGGCTCTCGTGAAACACATTCCATTTGTGTTTACAAAATCTATGAAAATACAAAGTTATTGATTTATGGAGCAAATTTAAGTGAACTTGTTGCTGATGAGGAAACTCTTGAGGTTTTAGCATAATAAAAAACAATGTTGTCCTCAATGATTTGCGATCCCAAATTGCCTGCCTGTTATTTAGAATTATATCAATCTTGTCCAAGCGTAGAATCCTTCATACGAAAAGGGCGAAAGCTTTTTTAACCAACTTTTTAGAAAAGGTTTCTCACAATTTCTGAAATTCGACAGAACTGTAATTCAAGTTGCAATACAGAGTGAATATTGAAATAAGCAATAGCTTACTGTGCGTTCCGCAGTAGGGTGCTTTAAAGACGTTTACAAATTGTTTGCGGAAGTTATGCAAATATTTTGAAAGATCTAGAGCATGATACTAGCGCAGTTCATATTTTTATGGAGAGAATTATAGCTGAGTTGACGGCAACGTACGTATAAGTTCGAAAAATAATTTATATTGCAGACGAGGCAGCATCTCAGTACTAGAAAAAGAGCAGCTTTTACATCTAGCTCGTGATGGAATGGGCCTTACGCTACGCTGGCAAGTCAGGATTTTGTTGAGTTGGCAAATAAATGAAGCGTTCATGTCTCGAAGACAGCCGATTATTAGAACTAAATGATGGACTTTGTAGCTTTCACATAGTCTGATCAGCTCGAAAAGAAGTGATTGACAGTTGAAGATAAAGTTATCACCTATGGGTACTTTTTGGAGCTAACAATTCTTATGATAAATTCCAGTAGATCTTCTACTGATCATTCTCCGCAACGGACTCCAGTTCCCTCTGAAGTATGGTAAGAAGGACATTCAATCAATACTCATGGATTGGCCAATGAGAATATCATGTGGCGATATGCTTGTAGGATCTCTGCTGTCCAGAGACGAAAGTGATTGGCCTACCTATAATCCTCCCATTTGTGGTTCCGTTATGTGACCAAATTGCTTGTACCGCTCCCTTTCGAGCTAGGAATCGGCCAAAATAAGCCATTTTGGTTGTAGTAAACAGTTTGTCGTTGAATTAAACACATTCTATTGACACAGCTGCCATTTTTGGATCAACTTGTTGCAGCTTTCTATTTTTCTTCACTTAGTTGATAAAAGCATCTTTTCGTATCTTATAAAAATGCCTCTTCTGAACACCTCTCTACTATTCTATTCACTCCGATGAAGTTCTAAAGCCCTAATCGTTACAGTTTTCAGGTCAAGGAATGCTCGTCCAGATTTTATGTTGTCGACTGAGCGATTCATATATGTAATGGTTCTTCAAAGGAGGGTCAAGGTTTAGTGAAATTTTATCCTGGGCAACCTTTGTCGTTATTTCAAATTCACAGTAAAAGCCATAACAATTTTTTCTTATTTTTTACTTGCTTCCCTCATTTCAGGTGGCATTTGCAGCCACTGACAAACAAAAAGAAAACAATTTTCGGCCAAACAGTTAGATTTTCAACTAAATATATTTGCGCCCACAGCTGGTTAATAGTATTTGCTGTTAAAGAATTATGCATACCATTTTTTGGACAAATACACATTTTTTACATTTTTAAGTAATAGGCTGATGGACTTTTAATATCGAAAGAAAGCCTACATTGTACAGTCTGTCAAGTTAAAGCGTGGGTAACTTTTTTGGTAAAATATTTTATTTAAACGCATGTTTCTACATGGAATTACATTTGTCAAGGTGTCGAGC
>NC_046658.1:161935914-161952761 GCF_010883055.1 Belonocnema kinseyi | reverse complement strand
GAAAGAGGGAGCTCTTCTTAATATTTTGACACCAAAATCATGTCGATACACCTTACCGACTGCGAGTAAAGCCACCCATGCTTTAACTTGACAGACTGTATCCAAACATTTTCAGAACAAATGACTACTTATGTAAAAATTCTCAAAAAATTGGTGTGTAAAAACTCTTCATTTCACAATCGCTTTTTCGTGATTAGAAAAATATTGCAACAAGGAGTAATTGTTACGACAGTTTTACTTAAATGCGCAAAAAAAACTGAAGTCTGTTAATGTGAAAAATGTCAACATTTGCATTTGTTCATAATAGTTGTTAAATTAATAGAAAAATAGCAGCTATTCTTAACTAATTTCAAGCATGTCCAAAAAAGAAACTTATCCTTCATTGTGTGATACTGTTGGGTAACCAGATATATAATTTTTTTAATGAATTCACACGAACTTCTTACACAATTGTTGCTTTTAAACTGGCTTATCAAATGCAAATACAACCTCTCGTTACAATAGATAATCTGAGAAAGATAAAAGGTACGCTTACTTAATCCATGAAATAATCATTTTTTACTTTACTAAAGAAAAGGAGTACACATTATACACGCTCTTAAAAATAGTTTTTTCTTCAATTGGAAAGTATGGAAATTGCTTATACTTTGATTTTATACTTTGTGTTTAATTTGATTGGTAAGCATGATAAAATAATATAATTATCGTTTCTAAATTTTTTAAGCTTTTCGCTGTCACAAATTCATTAAATATTTCTCTTTATTCCAAACTGCGAGATATGTGTATTTTTCTATGACGATTGTTCATAAAAACTGTTTACAGCAATAGAAAATGTTTTTCCATGCTAATTTGTTGAGGTACAAGTAATCTTAAAAGTTTTATTTCGTGGAAAAGACATTTGTGTGAAGCTAAAAAATTCGACATTCGTCACGTTTGTTAACTTCTCATAGTAATCATTGTTTGAAAGAAGGACTATTTGAATTTCGCAAATAAAGATAAAAACTCAATTTAATTCTAGAATTTTCTAAACTTTTATCATAAGAAGGCGCAAGAGGACGATTATTATCAATCGGTCAAATCATTGAAAACAGTTTTTCACAAAAAACATTACTGTACACCAAAGGAACCAACAGTATATGTTCTTATAGAGACATTTGGTACTTTTGGTTTCTTGTGCACATTTGACTATGATCTTTACAAAACTTGAGAATATAAAAAAATGTCTCTTAATGGTGGCACGAATAATTAAAATACAAACATACTATGGATAGGTCACAGTTATCTATTAAGTGTACGATAAAATTGCGTACTACTACTTTTTCAAATCATACGCTCCTGACAGACAACTATTTTAATTTCAGACAAACATGTCAAAGATTATGCGCATTTCTTTTTGCAGAATTAAGTTCACAATCTGGTCACGATTGTCCTAATACTCCCCGCCCGGATCATCGCCCACCTTCTTCTTCTGGTCCTTTACCTCATTCTACTGCCCAGCCTGAGCCTTCTCTAAGTAGCAGGTCCAGATCTCCTCCTGCCATGTCTCGTCCTGCCGACACTTCGGACTATCGCATACTTGGATATGGACCTGGGCAACTTGGACTAATTCGGTTGATTCCGGACGCTAATCGGAACATGAGATTCGAATTTAGGAAATACACTTTCCACCCCAATTTACCTCTTTTACGGGCAGTAAAAAGAAATGTATTTACGACTCTTCCAACTATAGAACAAATTGTATTATCAACATCTACAGGAGAGATTTTTGCAATATTGGGGCCTGGTGGAACTCTTGCTGGAATGTATAGTGCGCATACAGGGAAGCATCGGGCAAAACTAAACATAGGAAGCGGCGTGATTACAAAAATGACCAAGGACGAAATGAGGGAATGTCCAGTGGGGCCCCACCGGCGAATAATATCGCTTTTTGATATAGTCGTGGCAAACCAAGATTCATTAAATCTAAACCAATAATTGAATTCGAACAAATATAAAAACATTTAATTAGTAATGCGAAAAAAAATACATGTGGCTAAGTCCACGATATTCATCGTCATTGTCGCTGCAAATAATAGTACAAATAATCAGACGATATTATTTGCGAACTGTAGGATTCTCTGCAAAGAAGCCAATAAATTAAGTGTGGAGTTTTAATAAAGGATTATATTAACCCAGGAATTATTTATAAAAGTTCTGAAAGATTATGATATACTTACTAAACAGAAGCGGTGAATATGAATAAACATGCAATTAAAGTGTATATTAAACATTTCATATTCTTATTTATGATATTTTATCATTATTGTTAAATTGTTATATATAATAATAATTATGATAAACTTTTATTCAACATTGAGAACAATGTGCTCTTGTGATAAAAGCATCTTTCTTGGAGTTAATGGAATTTCATCTTAAATTTAAAGCTAAAAGCATTGGCATTGGTCTGAACGGGCGTGGAACTTAGCGTAGTTCAAAACAAACAAAAAACAAGAAAACGATGCGCTTATTTTTAGACACCTTTTTATCGGCGTGAAAGATGGCACTCTAGATGTTCCTTGGCGTATGACAAAACGGCAGTCGCTTGCTTGATCCCTGTTAGTGGACAAAGTTTCATACAATACGACATGTGTTCATTAAAACCGTCTTTTGATCTATTGCTAGTACCCTACTGAGTACCTAATGTTTAAGTTATTTAGTGCATCTTGCGTGCATTTACCTGTAGACAAGATCACAATACGATGAAAAAGTATATGCTTCGCAATCCTCCATATGGTCTTCACTTCATGCCCTATCTCGCTATAACTATGGATCATGGTAGTATAGGTTGACTGCAAATTTTGCTTAAGTGGACAAGTAATGTCGATGATGTAGATTCTTCCACATTTATTTTCTCGCATCTCGATGTCAGATCAATTGGTTCTGATTTAAGGATCCGTTTGAATAGTAACATCCCACTATTAAATATAATCTTCGTTTTCTAAAACGGATATTGAAAAATATCTATTCAAAAGCATCCAGTCTCTTAAAGAGTTCTAGGTTTAGGGCAAGCTGTTGATGTATGATGGCCTCTACATTTTTTTGTATGTGCCTATATTCAACCTAAGCCGCACGCGACAGCCCTCAATAGTATGCTCGATGGATTCGTTGGTATCTCGACATAATCGGCACCGTTCAACAAAGTCTTGATGTAACACGTGTTTGCGATAAAATTCTGATATTAATGCCATTCATATTCAACCTGATCTGCCATGGTAGACGTCATTCCCATCCCTGAAAAAAACTGTATTTGGAGGCCCATTCTGCGGCGCAACGTTCTAACGGTTACCACAGCTGCAAAGTATTCAAGAGTTTGCACCTCTAACGCAGTTTGTGTTACGTTTAAATGCGTTGGTAGAATCTTGCTGTTGAGATGTTCCATTAGTGCATGCAGATCATTTGTAATGTTTACTTTAGGCAGATAATCCCTTTGTCTTGGTTCTACATATCTGAACTCTAGTAAGCCATGACCAAAATTCCTTTCAAAGTGGTATAGTTTTTCAAGGATTTCGCTTTTCGTTCTATCAATATTGATATCCAGATGTAGTTCTAGTAGTTTTGGAACTTAATTTGCATCATTCCTAGCACCTCCGTCTTCACCCTAAATCAAGTCTTCGCTGTTTGTATCATCCAAAGGAAGTTCACCAATAGGAAGCTGCTGTTTTACTTCCTTTTTGATGAGAGCAATTCCAGCAGACGATAATAAGCTATTTACAGATATTGTGCGCTTTTGATCGACCAGATTGTGCTCATTTATTCTTCTGTCAAGCTCTGGTTGTTTCAGTGAAAAGATTCTATGATCTCCTGTTCTCGCACTTCGCCTACATTTCTCTGCCAAAACCTTAAGTCGCATAACATCTCTATTCATATGGTATGTCAGTTTCTATCGCCTTTGTAATTGTTGAACCTCTGCTTCTGCCTCTTATTGCATAATACCATCAAGCTCTGGAGGATGTAGTGGTGTTATATCATCAATATGCTTGGTCTTTTGAGATGTGTTGATTAGTCCTGATGCTCTTTACCTTAGTGATCAGAACTCCTAATATGACTTCCTTTATATAAGGATACTTTGCAGCGAATTTCGTCGTTAAATCGTTTCCTTTTTCATTTTTGTTTCTAAATGCGCACTTTTATGGTGAATACGCACGAATTCCACTTTCGTTGTGGTTTCCCCCTTGATTGTCCCCCACAGCATTTCTGTCAAGGGGGTTGGACGCAAATAGCTAATTCTGGCGAAACCATCCTCACCCAGCACATTGTTTGCTGTTTGATCAGTGAGATCTGACTAAACATCGCAGCTCAATATTTCCTTTGCCCTTCATGCTGTGGCCTCCAGAGACGGCTGCAGGAGAGCGCCGGCGATCTTTCGGAAGCGATAAGCATTTTAAAATCATGAAAATACTCTCTATTACTATTTATGAGTTTAGGTGTTCTTCTTATTCCCTCTCCACTTCGTTATTTGCATGTCATATATGGGAAACCCTGTTAGTAACAGTGCTACCGTCAACATACCAATTGAATTCAGGACAAAAGCTCAAGCCCTACCGTCGCGGTAGGGCCCTACGGGGACAACAACAAGAGAAGACTTTCGGTTATTAAAGAATATGAAGGCTCCAGAAGCTGAGATCATAGTTTCTTAGAGCAACCACTTCCGACGCAATCGACACGTGTATGTTCTGCTGAAAAGAATGAATTTCGAACAATAAATGGTATATGTAAAATGTTCAGTTAAAAATCATTTTTCAGAAAAAGGAAACAAATTTTCGAGCAAATAGTTATATTTTCAACTAAACATATGAGTACTTGCGCTTACAGTTAGTTAAGAGTTATTGCTCTTAAACTACTAAGCAAACAATTTTCACAAAATAAATACAAGTTTTCACTATTTCTTAAGGCATTAGCTAAATGTGTTTTGCAAAGAGAACTAGAAATATCTTGCTGAAGACTCCTTGCTGTTAGATTTTGAATAGTGGTAGAAAGCATAAACTGCATAAAACATTCTTCAAAACAAATTTCAATTAATGAAAAAGTAGTTAAATTTTGAATTGTTGCATAAAGATTCTTTATATAACATCTAATTGTTCGTGGTTTAAAAGATATTGTAGCCAGAAGTAATAATATAGTTACAGCCCTTTCTGTTAGCTTACGCAAAAAACTGAAGATGATTAATGTTGTGATACCTTTGAGTAACCAGAAATATACTTTCTTTAATTAATTTACACTAACTTATTACATAATTTTTTTCTCTTGAAACTGGCTTCTTAAATGCAAATACAATCTCTGGACTGAAGAGTCTGAGAAAGATAAAATGGAAACTTATTCAGGCCATGAAATACCAATTTTTTACACTATTGAAGCAAAAGAATACACATAATTGACGCTGTTAACTAAATCTTTTTCTTCAATTGAAAAGTATGAAAATCTGGGCCGCGGAAGCAAATAAATGTGAGATGATTGGTAAATGATCATAAAAAGCTGATTAGTGGAATGCGAATTTGTGCAAAGCTAAAAATACGAGATTCATCACGTGAGTTAAATTATTATCAAAATTATTCTCAGGAAAAATAAACATTTGACATTCCCAAACAAAGATTTTAAATGAATTGTTCAATGACATCTCAACTATTTTTTTTAAAGATGTCGGATTTAATGGCCCCAATTATTAAATTCGTTTGAAGGATTTTTTTTACATTAATGTTGTATGTTCTATAAAAAAAGATTTTTTAACTAAAAAAGATTCCTTTCGTCGAAAGCGTAACCATTTTTTAAACCAAAAGGAATAAAAGTTAAAAACGGACAGCTAATATTGCTGGCAGACAGGAAGATTCTGGTCAGATAGTGGATTGAATCCCGTGAAAAATGGAATTAATTATACTTTATTCTCAGTGATAAGTCACACTTTAAAAGGAACCAGTTATCTTCACCGTTCCATCATGAAGACAGTAACTTTTTATCGATATCACTTCCGATTTATAATGTAACTCTTTCTCAGTTACTATTTCAGCAACTTTTATATTTTATAAATATAGGCATTCTGATTATTCATATAAAGCGAGTAGCATTTTGTATTTCCACGTTTTATTGAAACTCATAAGTTACTCATGACGGATGTAATATTACTTTCAAGGTCTAAACTGCGATACAAGTCTACTTTTTAAAAAGAATTAAGGATCAAAACTTTTTGTAATGCATAGGAAATTGTGCCAGTAGCGAGCTTCATAGCTGTCGAATTTATCAAAGGAAAACTCAAGCCCTACCCTGACATTAAAGTGAATTTTTTGAAATTTTTAGGTTATTATGTGAGAACCTGTAAGTTCCAGAAGCCATGGGCATGGTTCTTTAAATCAACCAATCCCGACCCAACTGGAACGTGTACATCTTTCACTCCCGCTCCTCTTATGATAGAAGGTTATTAAGAGGAGGAAATTTACGCAAAATACTTCTCACAATACTTTACATCATAATCGGAGGTGAAGGTTTTAGCTAGATACTTTTCAGGAGCTACAAATCTTTGTAGCATGTTATGAGGAACAATCTTGATGGACCGGATGAAGTGATCCTAGAAGAGCAGCATTTTGCATCTGGCTCGAGATAGACTGAGCCAGCCGCTGGCAAGCCACGATTTTGTAGAGTTGGCGAAGAATAGAAGCTTTCATAACTCGAAGATAGCAGATTATGAGAACTACAAAATGTACTTGGTAGGCTTGGTATAGTCCTATTAGCTCAAAAAGCAGTGGAGGATATTTCGCCCGTTTTTGTCCTACCTTTGCCGTGATATTACAATCAGTTGATGCCGAGAATCCCATCACGTTAATTTTAGATTAGGAAAGATAAGATTGTTATTATTTGAAAGGTATCAGGCTCTGTAAGCTACGATTATGGTTCTGTGTAGCAAACAATCCCCAAGCAATTCAAACATGTGCATAATACACTTCCGCTCCGTTTATCCTAGTAGGTCAGCAAGAGCGGGTAGTTTTCGCGAGATAATATCGTACAACCCTGTTCCTATGAGTCCGGTCTCTAGATGCAGATGACCTTACGCGGCAGACGGAACAGATCGAGATGAAGTTATCATTTCTGAAATCATCTCGCGGTGGAAAAAGGCTCTCGATAGAAAAAGTTCTGTTTATATTTCTCCAACTAAAAAATTTTGTGTATATTTCTCCAACTAAAACCGGCCAAAAGCACTCTTTTCAAATGGACGTACACGCAAAAAATTAGTTCTTGTATGCATGCAAATTTTACCAACTAGTATTTGTCTTAAGTCTTTCAAAATATGTTAAATAAAATATCTTGCTCCTAACCTTCATAAACGGTTTCATTTGTTGGAAAAATGATACATTTTCAGGATTGACAGGCAAAGAAATTGTATTTGCAAATAATAATTGTTTAGAACGTTTCAAATTAGTTTTAAAATACTTTAATTTTAGCGTATAATAATCATAAATACCGAAAAAAGTTTTTTACAGTCGTCTGCGCCATCAGGGGGGCATTGTCCCTCTCAAATTTCCCAGAGGGGTGCGAAGTATTGATTAGCACCCCTCTGAAACCAAATGATTAGATTCATCTACTCTTTTTTTTAATCTACCCAGCCTGAGACTTCTCCCCTTCACAGGTCTAGATCTCCTCCTGCTCAGTTCTGCTTATGACAGTTCTTCTACTCCAAGCTAACTTCTGATCAGATATTTAATTGAAATGAATACCTGAGTACTTGCTAAAGACTCCTTGATGTTGGATTTTTAATAGTGGCAGAAAGCAAAAAATGTAAACAACATTTTTTTAAATGCCCATTTATGAACAGAAATATAAATTTTTAATTAATTTACACGAACTTATTGCATGATTTTTTCGCTTTAAACTGGCTTCTGAAATGCAAATACAATCTCTGGATGAAAGACATAATCTAAGAAAAATAAAATTGAAGCTTACGTAATCCATGAAATATTTGTCTTTTATACTCATGAGGCAAGAGGATACACATTGTTCACGCTGTTAACTAAATCTTTGTCTTCAATTGGAAAATATGAAAATTGTTTATACTCTGATTTTATTCTTGGAGGTTAATTTGATTGGTAAGCATGATAATATAATTCAAAGTTTTAAAACTTTCTTAACCTTTACTTACTACTCGATTACAAAAGAAAAGTAATTCTTAAATAGCAGATATTCTTAACTAATTTCTAGGTTGCTCAAAAAAGGTACTTATTCCTTTTCTGCAATGTTGTTTAATAATTATGCATAAAGTTTTTTGAATTAATTTAAACAAAGGTCTTACATAATTTTTTGTCTTAAAACTGGCCAATAAAATACTTTAAATACTTTAAATCTATACCAAGGACACGTAATAAATGTTACATGATGGCTAAGCAAACTAAAAACCACGAAAAAAGTTTACCAAAGGCTAATCCAATAGATTAATTCTTTCAAAAATATTAGTGCTCACAGCGAGACATACACACATTCATGCGCTCTATATAGATACAGAAGCATTCGTAAAAACCTGCTTTTCGGGTTCAGATGGTCTTACAAGTGAATATTTGACAAAAACGTATCTTTGTCGAAACTTTGTACCGCGCCTATAACACAAATGAATTATAATGTAGATCAACATAAGTAATAAAATACCTACAGTAGAAGGTTGAATCTTTTAGTTGATTCTTTTAATGAATTCGTGAAATGTTGAGATCGTTTGCAACTTTTCTTCAAAAATGGCTAAAACTGAATTTTTGGGCAAGTTCGACCTTCATCTTCAAAAAGTCTGAGAAGATGGGAACAAAATGCTGCTACATTTTTACTCATTGATCAAAAATCTAGGAGACTGTTATCGATTGCTGTTTATAGTAAGATAGCCTACTAACAATTAGTAGAGAGATTCCTAGTTTCAAATGTAAAATTAACTAGCGTCGCGACAAGGAGCATCAACTATATCAGGACAAGTGACTGTTTATAATGATAAGATAAGAACAAACTTAATACTATTATTGTGAAGAATTGCAGACTTTTAAAATAAATGCAATACAGTTTGAAGCCGGTATCGTAACACCTCCGAAAAATAACGGAATGTTCACAGTTGGTGCAATAGGCCTCACCGTAGAAAACTGTTCCCATTTTCCCTCTTTTTGACTATCGAGTTGATCCTTGCGCGAGACTTAAGCGAAAATAGTTCAAGAGAATTCTATTTTTAAGATTCAAAGGGCACTAACAATTTTTTAAAAAATAAAAATAGAATTCAGTTTTGGGGTTGCCTTTAAATATACTTGGACTGATTTCGGGGGGGGGGGGGGCTCGAAGAGTAAACAGTTCTAGAAGGGCCGAGAACGGGCTGACTGAAAGCTGAAGTTTGCTGTATATCATTAAAGTATCTTTTTACTAACTGTAAAGAAAAAAATTCTACAAATCTCAAATAACAACCGAATCCAATTAAGTTACTTTAATGGATAATTAAAAAAATAGCATTGTCAAGTTCGAGGTTTTTCAAAACGGAAAATTTTGTAAATTCATAAAATCAAGAACACATTAGCGTCCCTAATTCTGGATCAAGTACGGGAAGGAATGTTACGTGAATGCTAAATAATCATAAAAAATTGTTTTAGTGGAATAAAATGTGTGCGAAGTTAAAAATACGAGATTCATTACGCAAGTTAACTTCTTATCACAATTATTATCTAGAAAAAGAAATATTTGATGTTCCAAACAAAGTGATAGGGGTCTTACTTAGCGCCAGTAAAACGTTTGCTGCTCATTAAAATAACTGATAACTGTTTTTTACCAAATATGAAGCGGTAACTTTAAGAATTTTCTTCTTGTCGAAAAAACTCTCGAGGATAAATTGTTTGAAAATTTACTTCAATTCGACAAAAACGTTGTATTAAAAATTTTGAAAATGCTCTAACTTTTTTGAATTTGTATCCCAAATATCGGGCTAACGAATTTGACTTTCAGCTTCCGACACTAAAAGAGTGTACCAAAGGCCAATTCAATACTGGGTCTTACAACGCGAAGACAAATTATTTAGGTTCTAGATCAACATAATTAATAATCAACCCGTAATAAAAAGATTAATCTTTAAGTTGATCCTTTTTAAGGATTTTTAAGCAAGTTTGACCATGATTATTAGAAAAAGTTATTTAAACTTTCTTTCGTTTATGAATAACGCTGATCAATGGTGGCGAAAAACATAAAATACAAATCACCCATGTATACGTAAGAGTTCTTTATTGCAGTGTATAGAAAGATTGCTTGCTATGAAATATAGTAACGAAAGTAATTCATCAAAACATTTCCCCCTAAAATATTGCTATAAAATGGATTAATGATACCCTAACATGAGAATATTATACTCAAAATAAACTTATCATTTATTTCTTTTTGCAGAACTAAGTGCACAATTTAATGGCAATTGGCCTGACACTCCCCGTCCGGATAGTCCGCGACCTTCTTCTTCTCACCCAATACCTCACAGTGTTGCCCAGCCCGAGCCTTTTCTACGCAGCAGGTCGAGGTCTCCTCCTGCCATGTCTCGTCCTGCCGACACTTCTGATTATCGTATTCTTGGATATGGACCTGGGCAACTTGGACTAATTCGGTTGATTCCGGACGCTAATCGGAACCGGAGATTCGAATTTAGAAAATACACTTTTCACGCCAATTTACCACTGTTACGGACACTTAAAAGACATGTATTTACGCCTCTTCCAACTCTAGAACAAATTGTATTATCAACATCTAGAGGAGAAATTTTTGCAATTTTGGGGGCTAATGGTACTCTTACTGGAATGTATAGTGCCCATACAGGAAAGCATCGGGCAAAACTAAACATAGGAAGCGGCGTAATTACAAAAATGACCATGGACGAAATGAGGGAATGTCCAGTAGGGCCTCGCCGGCGAATAATTTCGGTTTTTGATATAGTAGTTGCAAACCAAGATTCACTACATCTAAACCAATAATTCAATTTGAACAAATGTAAAACATTTTACATATTCTTATTTCTGATATTTTATCATTATTGTTCAATTGTGGTATATAATAATAATAATAATAATAATAATAATAATAATAATAATAATAATAATAATAATGACAATAACAATAATAATGAACTTTAATTTACCACTTAGAACCACTTAGAACCACCTTATCTTACAACCAAAAAAATTCTGTTTGTGTAAAAGATATATTAGCGTAGTTCAAAAAAAAAAAAACAAGAAAACGATGCTCTTATTTTAAGACACCTTTTCATCTGCGTAAAAGACGGCACTCCAGTTCTTCCTCGGCGTATGCCAAAACGAGCATTTGATCAACGGCAGTTGGTATCGCCTACAGGTATATTCATTATATGCAGTATATGCTTTGCAATCCTCCATGCGGTCTTCACATCATGCCCTAACTCGTTATAACTATGGATCATGGTAGTATAGGTTGACTGCAAATTTTGCTTAAGTGGACAAGTAATGTCGATGATGTAGATTCTTCTACATTCATTTTCTCGCATCACGACGTCAGGTCCATTGATTCGGATTTAATGATCCGTTTAGATAGTAACATCCCACTATTACATATAATCTTCGTTTTCGCAAATGGATATTGGAAAATATCTATCGAAAGATATCCATTCTGTTAAGAGTTCTAGGTTTAGGGGAAGTTGTTGATGTATGATGCCCTCTACATCTTTTTGTATGTGCCTATATTCAATTTGAGCCGCACGCGACAGCCTTCAATAATGTACTCGATCGATTTGTTGGTATCTCGACGTAATCGACAAGCATCAACAACTCCTTGACAGTCTCGCAACTGTATAAATTGTGACTTACAACGTTATTTGATACCTCAACGCCCCTACCTTCTGTATGTGATTGTAGAGCTACCATTTCAATATTTGAATTAATGTTTTGCATTTGGTGCTTCGTAAATTTTACGCAGACCCTAATTTTATTAGCCGAGTTAACAGAATTGTTCATAATTAATCTGAGTGCGGTGTGAAGACAGAATTCAGATTGTATTTGAGAGTTTGGTTTTTTAGGTAACTTATACGAGTGCTCCGGAGAATAAAGCCGCTGAAACATCCAAAGCTTTGATATTTATCAGCTCTATTTCACATTAATTGCTATCTCTTGCCTTTTCCTGTTGGCTCCAGGCAGTATCCAAACTGCACCTGTTAAGTTTTACCGAAACACGTGACCAGTAATTTGTCATGCCATGTGAGGCGATAATCTTTTCGAATAATCATGGTGTTAATGCCATCCATATTCAACCTGATGTGCAATGGTAGAGGTCATTCCCTCCCTTGGAAAAAACTGTATTTGGAGGCCTATTCATCAATCAATAGGAATCTGCTGTTTCATTTCCATTTTGATAAGAGCTACTTCAACAGACGATAACAATCTATTTGCAAATATTGAGCGTTTCTGATGTGCCAGATTGTGCTCATTTATTCTTGTGTCTAGCTCCGGTTGTTTAAATAAAAAGAGTCTATGATTTCCTCTTCTCGCGCTTCGCCCACATTTCTCTGCTAAAAAATTAAGTCGCATAGCATCTCTATTCATATGGTATATCAGTCTTAATCACCCTTTTGATTACTGAACCTTTGCTTCTGCCTCTTATTGCATAATTCCACCCAGCTCTGGAGGATGTAATGCTGTTATATCATCAATATGATAAGTCTTTTGAGATGTGTAGATTAGTCCGGATGTCCTTCACCTTAGCGATCAGAACTTTTATTGTGACTTTCTTTATATAATGATACATTGCAGCAAATTTCGTCGTCAAATCGTTTTCTTTTTCTATTGTAGTTTCTAACTGCGCACTTTTGTAGTAGATACGCACAAATTCCACTTTCATTGTGGTATCTCACTGGATGGTCCCCCACGGAATTTCTGTCAAGGGGGTTGGATGCAAATAGCTAAATCTAGCCAAACCGTCCTCACGCGGCACAGTTTTGGTTTCTCTGCGTACCGTTTGTCTCAGATGCTCTTGCTTACCAGCTTTTTAATTAGTGAGATCTGCCTGAAAATCTCGCAGCTTATAATTCCCTTTGTTCTTCGCACTGTAGCCCCCAGCGAGGGCTCCAGGAGCTCCCTGACGATCTTTGGAAAGTAACAAGCGTTTTAAAATCTTTAAAATATTCTCTATTGTTATTTATGAGTTTAGGTGTTCTTCTTATTCGCTCTCCTCTTCGTTATCTGCGTATCCGATCCTGCTCTTTCTATAAAAAATGGTATGCTACTCGTACAGAAAAGCGCTGAGCGAAAGTAGTTAATAAATTTTGTGATACATATTGGTAACTAGAAATATACATTTTTTAATTAATTTACACCAACCTATTACATAATTTTTTTCTCTTGAAACTGGCTTCTCAAATTCAAATAAAATTTCTGCATTGAAAAGTCTAAGAAAGATAAAATGAAAGCTTATTTAGGCCATGAAATGTTAATTTTTTACACTATTGAAGCGCTAGACTACACAATATTGACGCTGTTAACTAAATCTTTTCCTTCAGTTAGAAAGTATGAAAATCTGGACCGCGAAACAATATAAATGTGAGATGATTGGTAAATGATCATAAAAAATTGTTTAGTGAAATGCGAATTTGTGCAAAGCTAGAAATAGAAGATTCATCACTCGAGTTAAGTTCTTATCATAATTATTCTCTGGAAAAATAAACATTTAACAATCCCAAACAAAGATTTAAAATAAATTGTTTAATGACATCTTCAGTCCTTTTTCTAAAAAGATGTCGGGTTAAATGGGCCCTAAATTTGTTTAAAGGATTTTTTTGCCATTAATAATGTATGTTCTATAAAAAAAGATTTTTTAATAAAAAAAGATTCCTTTTGTTGAAAGCGTAACCATTTTTTAAACCAAAATGCCTGAAAATTTACTATTTTTTCTTTCTAACATTTTTTTGTTCAGATTTACCTCCATAGTTCTGCTTTGCACTTCAACAAGATTCATAACTTTCTAGGACCAACACAGATTTGTGTAGAAAACGACTCGGAGGATTTTTACATAAACCTTGCAAACTCCTTCTTGGAGCCACATTAATACGTTGCCCATCAGTTTGTTGCCCAGCCCGAGCCTTTACCACGCGGCAAGTACAGATCTCTCCTTGCCATGTCTCCTCCTGCCAATCCCGACACAACAGAAACGTGTACATCTTTCCTCCTGCTTCTCATGTGACAGAAGTTTATTAAGACCGGGAAATTTACTCAAAAGACTTCTTACAACACTTTACCTGGGAGCCCATTTTCTAGCCGTGGATGACCTTACGCGGCAGGCAGCATAATTGGAGGTAAAGGTTACCCCGCTAGATACTTTTCCGGAGCTACGAGTCTTTATAGAATGTTATGAAGAACAATGTGGGTAGAATGGATGAAGTGATCCCAAACATGTGCATCGTACACTTCTGCTCCGTTTACCGTAGAAGGTCAACAAGAGCGGGAAGTTTTCGCGAGATAAAATCGTACAACCCTGTTCCTGTGAGTCAGGTCTATAGCCGTAGATGACCTTACGTGGCAGACGGGACAGATCGAGATGAAAGTATCACTTCGCTGGGAATTAATTGTTTTTTGTTTCTAAATGTGCGTTGCAAAAGAAGTCAATTTTTTTTCATTAAATGATTTCAGATTTTCGATTTATTTCCTTATTTTGGTTTGTGTATATTTCTTACACTAAACCCTTCCAGAAGCACTCTTTTCAAATGGACGTACACGCAAAAATTTCGTCCTTGGAGGCGTGCAAATTTAAAGAACTAGAAGTTGTCTTAACACTTTCAAAATATGTTAAATAAAATATATTGCTCTTAACCTTCATAAACGATATCATTTATTGAAAAAATAATACATTCTGAGGATTGAATATCGGAAAAATTGCATAAGAAAATAATAATTTTTTGAAAAGCTTGAAATTAATTTTCAAATACTTTAATTTTAGCGTATAATAATCATTAATGCCAAAAATGTGTTTAAAAAGTCGTCTTCACCATCAGGGGGCTGCGCCCACGCTGAAATTTTCCAAGGGAGGTGCAAAGTATTGATTTGCAACCCTTCGTAACCGAATGATTAAATTCATCGGATCGTTTGAATTTTTTTAAGGGGGTTCCTACTTTGTTCGGCCGAATTCCATCTGTTTTTTGGGAATATTTTTTTAGGAAAGTATAAAAGATAGGAGGGAAAAATTTTTCACAATTTTTTGTCCATGTTTATCGTAGAACTGCCAAATTTGTTGGGTCGTTACATAAAAAAAGGGGGGAGGGGGCACTGATCAATGGCTGGTTGTCGACAGCGACTTTTCTTACTGGTGGAAGATCTGTCCGCCGTAGGAAAAATCTGAAACAAAAAATCAAAATATTTTATTACTCTATACACTAGAGCGCACAAAGTAGACTAGAATGAAAAAATATATATATAAAAAGGAGGAAGTTATGAGATTTTCAAAAAAAATTTGATTTTTTCACGTTTTTTTTCTACTACGTTTCTATCTACGTCAAAAAAGTTTCATAGCGATTACTCACTTTTCGCGCCTTGTGGGACTTCTACCAACACGGAAAACGTGGTTTTGAGAAAAACGCGTTCAAAGTTTTTCATAAAAAACGCAATAAATTATATTGTACTTTTGCGCTGTTATTACACTTATTCATTATTTCGCAAGTTTTTGGGGTCATTGATTTCAAATCTGCCATCAAATTTGCAAAATTGATTTGTTTAAACAATTTTTATAAATAATTTTTTTGAACAAATTACAATTGTTGAATTATGAATATGCTTTCCATAGCTTTCCATATCACTGATTGCAAATTTGTTACTTTTTTGCAATAAAAATTATTTAAACAATTCATTTAATAAAAGCTATTGCAAAATGAATTTTTCCCAAGATTCATATGAATTTCATATTTAAAGAGGTCAGTCACCACGAATTTGATATCAGATTCACAACAATCATTTAATTAAACAAAGTTCAGAAAATGAGAGTACTCACGCCTAGTCAGGTATGCCAGGTCCATACGCACTCATCATTGTGTGGAGGGACAAATCCTCTAAACATCCTCTAACATCGAACGATCATATACACGTGAAAAACAAGCCTAAAATCAATTTTGAACAGTGAATGAAATACGTTAATGTTCTGTTAAAAGATTATTTTTTAGCAGAAGAAAGCAAACTTTCGAACAAATTGTTATATATTCAAATGAATATGTGACTACTAGCTAAGGACTCCTCGATATTAGATTTTTAATAGTGACAGAAAGCAAACATTGTAAACAAAATTTTTTAAAACAAATGCCCATTTATGAACAGACATATAAATTTTTTATTAATTTACAGGAACTTATTGCATAATTTTTTCTCTTTAAACTTGCTTCTGAAATGCAAATACAACCTCTAGATAAAAGAAATGATGTGAGAAAAATAAAATTGAAGCTTGCGAAATCCACGGAATAATCATCTTTTATACTGAGGAGGGAAGAGTATACGCATTGTTCATGCTGTTAAATCAATCTTTTTCTTTTATTAGAAGATATGAAAATTGTTTACACTCTGATTTTATTCCTATAGATTAATTTGATTGGTAAGCATGATAATATTATACAAAGTTTTAAAACTTTCTTAACCTTTTTTCTGGCATCAATTCATTAAATATTTCGAAAATTTGAAACATTACTTGATTCAAATTTTTCATTGATCAACCTAAACTGTTTATTAATTAATCATTTACGAGGGTAGTTCAATAAGTCCTTAGAATGACCAACAGATGGCGCGCGAATCGCTCCAAATCATCTGTTTTCAGTCAGCGCCACTCCCGACTAGATATAT
>NC_046658.1:161926153-161935814 GCF_010883055.1 Belonocnema kinseyi | reverse complement strand
TAAAATTGAAGAACTAAAATTCGAATTGGTCGAACACCCACCGTATTCACCAGATTTAGCCCCAGTGACTTTTTCTTATTTCCAAACTTGAAAAAATGGCTCTGTGGAGACAGATTTCCATACAACGAAGACGTCATTGCCTCTGTAAGTGCTTATTTTGAGGAACTTCCGAAAACGCACTTTTCTGAAGGATTAAAAGAACTTGAAAAGCGATTGACCAAGTATATAGAGCTCCAAGGAGATTATGTTGAAAAATAACAAAAAATTTACCCAAAAAAAATTGTTTTTATACTTCATTCTAAGGACTTATTGAACTACCCTCGTAACAGGACCTTCAGTTTAATTTTTTCTAAGATATTAATCTTCGAAACCGAAAAATGGAAGAAAATATTCCTACGCACGCTACATTTTTTTTCCATATCATCCTTCAGATGTAAAGATATGACTGCAGAAAAGAAAAATGTCCTTTCTTCTAAAATACAATATGACTAAATTTTTTTATAACAATTATTCATAAAAACTGTTTACAACTGTGGTAGTTGTTGTTGAATGCCAATCTTTTTGGGCAAGATATTATTTTTTATCTGACAAGAAATCCTCCCGCGGTAAAGTATCTTTTTTAAATATCATTTGCGATTTGAAAAATATTGCAGCAAAACGTAAGTTGTAAGAAATGTCTCATGATTACACAAGAAAATTAAATTTGTAAATAGCAGCTATTCTTAACTAAAAATCTGCTTTTCGTGTTCAAATATTCTCACAAAGTAAACATTTCACAAAACCAGATTTAGTGGATTGATGAGTAGAAATGAACAGTCGAATTTTTGGTAAGCGCGCCAGATAACGCATTAATTATAATAGCGACTGAAATAATTAATAATCGACTTAAAGTATGAGGTTCAATCTTTTATTTGATCCTTATTAGACATCCTTTAAATTTCTAATTTATGTGCACCCTTTCTTTAAAAATGGCTAAAACTGGATCATCTAGATCCACTAGATCCTCTTTGCGGAAATTTTGTTTGCATATGTATCGGAGACTGGGCTCATGTTCCTCACAAACTCCTGCTTTAAGAAACATTTCTATGAAAAACAGGGGTTTAAAAATTGCAGCTGTAATTTTGAGCGTTTGCCATTAAAGCATTGCCACAAAAGCGATTTATGGTTTCCTGACATCAAAATATTTTCTTCTTCAAACAAAAAATAATCATTTGTTTTCTTTTACAGAATTAAGTTTACAATCTAGTGGCGGTTCTCCTGACTCTTCTTGCCCGGGTCATCTGCTACCTTTACTTTCTGGTTTCATACATCAGTCTAGTGCCCAACCAGAGCCTCCTGCACGTAGCAGGTCCAAGTCTCCTCTTGACATGTCTCTTCCTGCCATGTCTCCTGTCGTTTCTCCTCCTGCCGTTTCTCCTCCTATGAGGTCTTCTGCTTATTATGTACTTGGATATGGACCTTGGCAACTTGGACTACTTCGGCTATTTCCGAACGTGAATCCAAACTGGTGATTTGAATTTCGAAGATACACTTTTTATTCCGATTTAGCACTTGTACGACCAATAAGAAAAAATGTATTTGCGTATTTTCCTATTCCAGAACAACTCGTACTTTCAATATCTACAGGCGATATTTTTGCAATATTAGAGACTTATGGTGCTCTTACTGGAATTTATGGTAAGCGTAAAGGAAGGCCTTGTGCAAAACTAAACATAGGAAGCGGCGTGATTACAAGCTTGACCCTAGACGAAATGAAGGAATGTCCAGTAGGCACTAGTCGCACTAGTTTCATATTTTGATATAGTACTGCTGTTTACTAATTACACAAATAATTTCATAAAAATAGACTAAAAAGTATTGCTAAAGACTCCTTGCCGTCAGATTTTTAATAGCGACAAAAAGAATTAATTCTATGGAAAATATTTTTAAACCAATATACATATTTACCATTTTTTTATAATTGGGCTTAACTTTTTTTTTGTGAAATCTACTAGAAGTGTTGCATTTTTTAAAATGATGAAAGCTATTAGTCTATGCAACGGGCTTATCAAATGCAAATACAATCTTTGGATAAAATTGAAAATCTGACAAAGATAAAATATAGTTACTCTATTAAATATAGCTTTCATAGTAACTAAAAATTTGAAAATCGTTTGTACTCGGGTTTAATAGTTGATGTTAAATTTTATTCGCAAACAAGATAATATAATATATAGTTTCAAAAATTTTTTTAACCTTTACACTAATCCCATTTCAAATTGTTTATGATATATTTTATCCTTACGGAGCAAAAGTGCGATATCAGGAGTGAATAATGAAAATTACTTATAATTATATTTTTTTAATATCTGCAAAGAAAAAATTCTACGAATTTCAAATAAAAACCGAAAATATTAAATTTACTTAAAGAGACAACTGAGAAAATATTCATGAGCAAAGTTAAAGATTTTCAAACAAAATCATTATTTTAAAATGTTCCGTTTAACGCAAAGACAAAAAGTGTTCATACTAACAGTTATCGTAATCAAAAGAAAAACATCTGCTTTTCGGGTTCAGAGGGTCTCACAAAGTGAATATTTGACAAAAACAAAAACTTTGTCGAAACTTTGTATCGCGTTTATAACACAAAATAATTGTAATAAAGATCAACATAATTAATAATCGACCTTTCGTAGAAGGTTGAATCTTTTAGTTGATCCTTTTAATGAATCCGTAAAATGTTTGGATCATTTGCAACTTTTCATACAAAAATGGCCAAAACAGAATTTTTGGGCAATTTCGATAAAAAATTTAATTTGTTCTAAAGTGTTTATTTTTCGAACCAAAAAAGGAAAGGACAAGTTCCTTCGCACGCTGAATTTTTTCATATTATTCTTCAGATAAAAAAATGATACTAAAGAGAGAAAGAATCTTCTTTGTTCCAAAATGCGATATAACTGTATTTTTTATAACAATTGTTAATAAAAACTGTTTACAACCATGGCATTTTTGTTAAATTAAAATCTTTTGGGGAAAGATAATATTTTTCAGCTAGAAAGAAATGATTCCGCAGTAAAGTATCTTTTTTAATATCTGTAAAGAAAAAAGTGCTACAAAGCTCAAATACTAACCGAATCCAATTAAGTTATTTGAGTGGATGACTGAAAAAATAGAGTTGCCAAGTTCAAAGTTTTTCAAAATGTTAAATAATCATCAATAATTGTTTCAGTCAAATGAAATGTGTGCAATGTTAAAAATACGAGATTCATTACGCAAGTTAACTTCTTATCATAAGTATTATCTAAAAAAAGAAATACTTGATCTTCCCAAACAAAGATTTAAAATAAATTTCCAAAAAAACTCTCCAGGATAAAATAATTGAAAATTTACTTCAGTTCGACAAAAAAGTTTTATTACAAATTTTAAAAATGCTCTAACTTTTTAAATTTGTATCCCAAATAGCGGGCTAAATAATTTGACCTTTAATTTGCTACAATGAAAGAGTGTAGCGAAGTCCAATTCAATAGAGGGTCTTACAACGTGAACACAAATTAATTATGATTGAGATCAACATAATTATTAATCGACCTATAACAAAAGGTTTAATCTTTAAGTTGATCTTTTTTAAGCCTGACAAGATACCGAAAAAATGTTGTCACATTTTTATTCGTTGATCAAAAATCTAAAAAAAAACACATAGCCTGTGAAGTCATTTGACATTTCTATCATTTAAGAATAATGTTCATCAATGGTGGCACAAAACATTTAAATACAAACCACCCATGTATAGGTGAGAGTTCTTCATTGCAGTGTATAGAAATATTGCCTACTAAGAAATATAGTAACGACAGTACTTCAACAACATTTCCCCCCCCCCCTAAAATATTACCACAAAATGGATATATGATGCCCTAACATGAGAATATTATAATGAAAATAAACCAATCATTCATTTCTTTTTACGGAACTAAGTGCACATTTTGATGGCAATTGGCCTGACACTCCGCGTCCGGATCGTCCGCGACCTTCTTCTTCTCGTCCAATACCTCAGTGTGTTGCCCAGCCCGAGCCTTCACTACGCAGCAGGTCTACGTCTCCTCCTGCCACGTCTGGTCCTGCCAACTCTTCTGATCATCGCATACTTGGATATAGACCGGGGCAACTTGGACTAATTTGGTTGATTCCGGACGCTAATCGGAACCGGCGATTCGAATTTAGAAAATACACTTTTCACCCCGATTTACCACTTTTACGGCAGTAGAAAGACATGTATTTACGTCTCTTCCAAATCTAGAACAAATTGTATTATCAACATCTACAGGAGAGATTTTTGCAATATTGGGGCCTAATGGCACTCTTACGGGAATGTATAGTACGCGTAACAAAAGGTCCCGAGCAAAACTAAACATAGGAAGCAGCGTGATTACAAATATGACCCGACAAGAAATGAGTGAATGTCCAGTAGGGTCTCATCGCCGAATAATTTCGTATTTCGATATAGTATTTACAAACCAAGATTCACTACATCTAAACCAATAATTCAATTTGAAAAAATGTAAAACATTTACTTAGTAATGCACAAAAAAATATCTGTAGCTAAGCCCACGATATTTATCTTTATTATCGCTGCACAGAATGGTAAAATTAAACGGACGATATTGTTTGTAAACTGCAGTATTCTCTGCAACAATTCCAATAAGTTAAGTGTGGGGTTGTACTAAAGGTAATGGAGATATTAACTCAGGAACTCTTTATAAAAGTTGTAAAAGATTATGATATACTGGTTAAACAGAAGCGGTAAACATGGATAAATATGCAATCAAAGTGTATTTTGTTTGTGTAAAAGATATATTAGCGTAATTCAAAACAAACAAGAAACAAGAGAACGATGCGCTTATTTTAAGGCACCTTTTTATCTGCGAGAATGATGGCACTCCAGTTCCCCCTCGCCGTATGACAAGACGGGCATTCGTTCAACCGCAGTTGGTATCGCCTACATGCATATTCATTATGCGCTTGCAGTAAACTAAGGTGCCTATAACTTATTATTATAAAAATGTTGTCACAGGCTTAAGATCGGTATTGCCCAACATGCCGAAGGCATTTTTTGTGAGAGTTGGATTTTTATTTGATTATTTTTCACGGGGCTGTTCCGGTATATATCATCAATCACGGACGCATTTTTATAATGCAATCAAGTGATCTGATGATAGCAGTCTGCCCCAACATGTCGGACAAGCCTGGTTTCTACCCCATCATTGATGGATTGGGTTGTAGTCAAGTAAACGATGGGGGAACCTAGAGCCTATGGTAAGGTGGGTTCTGAATCACCAGGACCTTGGTAAAAGTACGTAGAAAATTTCCAGAGGTATCGGCTCAGGGATCAAACCCCGGACCTATGAGGTGCAGTCCGAATCTCTAACCAACTGAGCCAGCATGGCTCTTATTATTTGTATTATTATTAGTATTTTTAAATTTGTAATTAGGTGAACTCGGTTTCTTATCATTGCCACAGACTAAGTCAAATGACTGATGAGATTAGGATGTTATAAGTTAATTTAATACGATGCTTGAAATCTGTTGCGATAATGTTGTAGGTACAAAATTACGAGCATGCTGTAGTTTGGAATTCGCTTTTACCGCTGTTATACTTAAACGGCTGTTGCGATCTTTGGAAGTAAGAACAATCATTTTTGGATGCTTTCTTAGAGCTACCATCTGCTGCTTCACAGGTTTTTTTATTCGCTTGCTTCCTGTTGGTGGAGAAAATTTCTTATAATGCAACATATGTTCATTAAAACCGTCTTTTGATCTGTTTTTAGTACCCTACTGAATACTTCATGTTTAAGATTTTTAGTGTATCTTGCATGCATATAACTGTAATTACGATCAGAATACGATGAATAAGTTTATGCTTTGCAATACTCCATATGGTCTTCACTTCGTGCCCTAACTCGCTATACCTATGGATCATGGTGGTAGAGGTTGACTGTAAATTTCGTTTAAGTGGACAACTAATCTCGATGATGCAGATTCTTCCACCTTTTTTCACGTCACGATGTCAGGTCAATAATGTGCTCGATAGATTTGTTGGTATCTCGACATAATCGGCACCGATCAACAACGTCTTGATGTAATACATGTTTGCGATAAATTCTGGTACTGACAACCATTTCCTGTATCGCAACGACGAATTCTTTTGTTTGTGGATACAGAACACCCTTTCTGAGACAAATATTAAATGCATCACTATCCACTTTATGTTGATCTAACGCTTTGGGCTGCTCGCCGTAGAAACCACTCTGTCTTCATTTTATTTCTAATTCCTCCATGGTTTCTGCCCTAATAATTATGGCCTTTTCTGATGAAAAATTCAAGGGCTTTTAGTCAAGCTCCTCTTCACAGATGGTTCTGTGAAGCGCAGCATCTCGTTTGCTGATAAAATAGTCTCGCAACTGTATAAATCGTAACGATTACCACAGCTGCACAATATACAAGAGTTTGCACCTCTAACGCAGTTTGTGTTACGTTTGAGTGCGTAGGTAAAATCTTGCTGCTGAGATGTTCCATTAGTGCACGCAGAGCATTTGTAATGTTCACCTTGGGCAGATGTCCTCTTCTCACACTTCGCCCACATTTCTCTGCCAAAAACTTAAGTCGAATAACATCTCTATTCATAAGGTATGTCACTTTCAATCGAATTTTTGGTGGCTGCACCTCTGCTTCAGCCTCTTATTGCATAATGCCATCCAGCTCTGGATGATGTAATGGTGTTATATCATCAATATGCTTGGTCTTTTGAGATGTGTAGATTAGTCCCGATATCCTTTACCTTAGCAACCAGAACTCGTATTGTTACTTTCTTTATATAAGTATACTTTGTAGCAAATTTCATCGTTAAATCGTTTCCATTACCATTTTTCTTTCTAAATGCGCACTTTTGTAGTAAAAACGCACAAATTCCACTTTCATTATGGTATCCCACTTTATGGTCCGCGGCGGCATTTCTATCAAGGGGATTGGATGCAAGTAGCTCAATCTAGCCAAACCATCCTCACCAGGCACAATTTTTGTTTTTTCTGCTCACCGTTTGTCTCAGATGTTCTTGTTCGCCAACTTTTTGATTAGTGAGATCTGCCTAAGCATCTCGCAGCTCACCATTCCCTTTGTCCTTCATTCTGTGGCCCCCAGGGACGGCTCTAGGAGCACCCCAACGACCTTTGGGATGAAAAAAGCGTTTTGAATTCTTTAAAATACTCTCTATTATCATTTATGAGTTAAGGTGATCTTCTTATTCCCTCTTCTCTTTTTGTCTGCGTGTCGCTTATGGTGAACCCTGTTAGTAACAGTGCTACCGCCAACGTATCCATCGAATTCAGGAAAAAAAGCTCTAGCCCTACGGCTTAAACAACTTAACATAACTTAAACAACTAAGCAAACAATTTTCATAAAATAAATACGAGTTTTTACTATTTTATAAGGCTTTAGCCAAATGTGTTTTGAGAAGGGAAGTAGAAATATCTTGCTGAATACTTCTTGATGCTAGATTTTGAATAGTGATAGAAAGCATAAATTGTATGCAACATTTTCAAAACAAATTCAAATTTATGGAAATTTAGTCAAATTTTGTATTGGTTTATAAAGATTCTTTATATAACATCTAATTGTTCGTGGCTTGAAAAATATTGTAGCAAGAAGTAATAATATAGTTAAAGACATTTCTGCTGGCTTGCGTAAAGAACTGAAGTTAATTAATTTTGTGATACATTTGGGTAACCAGAATTATACCTTTGTAAATTAATTTACACCGACTTATTACATAATTTTTTTCTTTTGAAACTGGCTTCTCAAATGCAAATACAATCTCTGGATTGAATAGTCTGAGAAAGATAAAATGGAAGCTTATTTAGGCCATGAAATACCAATTTTTACACTATTGAAGCAAAAGAATACACATTATTGACGCTGTTAAATAAATATTTTTCTTCGATTGCAAAGTATGAAAATTTGGACTGAGGTATCAGTTTGAAAGGATGTTTAACTTACTTAAGGAGTTTTTGTCAGCATTAGAAGCATTTGGGTGGAAACCATTGCTTAAGCATCTTTTAAAAATCACCTGAACTTCAATTCACATAAAGTTGATAACAAATTCTTCTTTTCAAATTTTTATGTAACCAAGCTTTTCCATTTGAAATCCCATGATCGCAGCTCATAAGGTTGAGTGCGCCTAGAACGCGCATCTGGGACTGCTTATCCAGACATTACAAAATAAAGAAGTAAATAATTATTGTGATGAATTGCAAGCTTTGAAAAGTATGAAGGTCTTTAAGAATGAAAAGTGAAATATGGTTCTTAAATAAACCTCTACATCGAGATCCTCTTTTCAGGATTTTGTTTGTATATATATTAAGGAATGTACGCATGCGCATTCGCGCTCTTTCTTTAGAAATAGTTCGTCGCCGTCCTTCTTCTTCTCATCCCATACCTCAGTCGGCTTCCCAGAAGCATGCTTCCCGGTGCATGCCTTCTCCTGCCAAGACTTCTGTTTATCGCATTCTTACATATGGACCTGGACAACTAGGACTAATGCGTTTGATTCCGCGGGTGAATCCGAACCGGCGATAAAAATTTTGAAGATACACTTTTTACTCCAATTTATCACTTATACGGCCAGTAAGAAGAAATGTATATACTTCTCGTCCATTTATAGAATAAATTGTATTATCTGTTTTCCCATATTGATGTAGTAGTAATGAATCAAGATGATCTACATGTAAACAAATAAGTCAATTGAAAAAATTAAAAATATTTACTTACAATTCGTAGTTTTTTACAGGAGTGAAACCCGAAATATCTCTTTTTATCATTTACTTAGTAATACACGGAAAAATATTTGTAGGTAAACCCACGATATTTATCTTTGTTGGAGCTACAAATATTTATAAAATCGAATCATTGTAATGGTGGCTCTTCTAGATCACAAGATAATGTCATTTTAGTGGAACCTTGCGCTGCACCATTTATTTAAAGAATTTTAAATTCATTGAAAACTGACCTAAATCGATGTAATAACTAAATTTAGTCTGAAATCTCGTTCAGGGTAAGGCTAATTTATGTCATTCTTGATGAAAAGATGCCGCGAATAATTTTTGGAATCCCTTTGCAAAGAGAAAACACGGTAGAATCGATAAAAAAATTCATCAGGAAGTTTCACAATTAATTAGTGAAACATTTTCCGTTGGCTTAGACAAATACATTTATACATTTCGATCAAAAATCAAAAATCAACACTTTGGTGACAAGTTTTTTGAAGAGTTAGAAGAAGATGCTTAACGGGACATAGATCTTTCTGAATTGAATGAAATCATACAGATTTGAGGGATATCCTCCATTGTAAAGAATAGAGATCTTCGAAAAAAAAACTGCACAAACTCGAAAAGTAATTGAGACAAGCCAACTATCAATATGGAATCGGAAAAGGTGTTTAAGTACACTGAAATTGATACTAGTAAGAAGCACGTAGAAGATTTAACTAAGGAAATTAAGAAACAATTGATTAAAAACAGAAAAGATCCACTGAAGTCCTACAGTCTGTCAAGTTAAAGCGTGGGTGGCTTTACTCGCAGTCGGTAAGGTGTATCGACATGATTTTGGTGTCAAAATATTAAGAAGAGCTCCCTCT
>NC_046658.1:161888050-161926053 GCF_010883055.1 Belonocnema kinseyi | reverse complement strand
TTGGGACCATTCAACATCATATCATGGATTTTTTCGACATTTTCTGGTGTAGTGACCTCTTTTGGGCGCCCAGATCGTTCAGCATCAACTGTGCTCGTACGGACACAACAAAACTCCGTAAACCACTTATGAATCGTTCCAATCGACGGTGCAGAGTCCGGGTAATACTTACCCAGCTTGGCCTTGCTCTCGGATATCGTTTTCTTGCGAAGATAGTAGTGTTTGATCAAAACTCGACACTCAGATTTTTCCATATTAAAAAATACTCGGAGGTTAGTCGCTTCTCAGTGCTGTAACTTGTAAATGTGTAAACATAAATGGCTGAAGTTTTGACAGGCGTCATTTGAAGGATAAAGCTCGACGAAAATG
This sequence comes from Belonocnema kinseyi, assembly GCF_010883055.1. Taxonomy (NCBI): domain Eukaryota; kingdom Metazoa; phylum Arthropoda; class Insecta; order Hymenoptera; family Cynipidae; genus Belonocnema; species Belonocnema kinseyi. The sequence goes on along the minus strand of NC_046658.1, from coordinate 161,925,684 downwards.
GTTCACATTAGTGGATACTAATGCCATCTCTTAGAATTTTCAGGTACTTATCAGACTGCCTAGTACCTCTGACTGTGTACCAAAAGGTTCGGAAATCCGGAAAAAACATCTGAGTATGGAGTGATGTACAGTTTAGCTCGTCAAGCTGTACAATTGCACATAAAAACTGGTATTGGATAATTCCTAAATTCTAGGGCAGGTCAAAAGTTATTATAAGACACAGTTAAAATTGTTAAAGACTTTCACTGCGAATGTGACGTGAGTCGACAATTACCTGGGGAAAAAGAATGGGTTTCTTCGAAAGGAGACGATGGCTCCGAAAAATTGATAGAAAAACGTTTAATTGTAGGAAACCTGAAAGAAGTTTATTCAAGCTTCAAACAAAAGTTTCCGAAATTGAAAATTGTCTTGACAAGGTTTGCCAAATTGCGGCCTAAGGATTGTCTTTTTGCTGGCTCTCGTGAAACACATTCCATTTGTGTTTACAAAATCCATGAAAATAAAAAGTAATTGATTTATGGAGCAAATTTAAGTGAGCTTGTTGCTGATGAGGAAACTCTTGAGTTTTTAGCATACTTAAAAACAATGTTGTCCTCAATGATTTGCGATCCCAAATTGCCTGCCTGTTATTTAGAATTATATTAATCTTGTCCAGGCGTAGAATCCTTCATGCGAAAAGGGCGAAAGCTTTTTTAACCAACTTTTTTGAAAAGGTTTCTCACAATTTTTGAAATTCGACAGATCTCACTTTCCTACAAACTTTTTACGATAAGAATGATTTATATTCAGAGAAACTCGCTAAATGTGTGGTCGATCTTCTTACAGATGACTTCATTGCAAAAAGTGAAAGCCACTTTTTGAAGGACTCCAAAGATTCTCTTAAAGCGGGGGTATTCATACTCTTCTTATTTTGCGCAAAATCACGAAACTGTAATTCAAGTTGCAATACAGAGTGAATATTGAAATAAACAATAGATTGCTGTGCATCCTACAGTAGTATGCTTTAAAAACGATGACAAAATTGTTTGCGAAAGTTATGCAAATATTTTGGAAGATCTAGAACATAATACTAGCGCAGTTCATCTTTTTATGGAGAGAATTATAGCTGAGTTGACGGCAAAGTACGCACAAGTTCGAAAGATATTTTATTTTGCAGACGATGCAGCATCTCAGTACAAGAACAAGAGCAACTTTTACATCTAGCTCGTGATGGAATGTGCCTGACGCTGGCACGTCGAGATTTTGTTGAGTTGGCAAAGAAATGACGCGTTCATGCCTCGAAGACAGCCGATTATTAGAACTAAATGATGAACTTTGTAGCCTTCATATAGTCTGATCAGCTCGAAAAGAAGTGGTTGACAGTTGAAGATGAAGTTATCACCTATGGGTACTTTTTGGAGCTAAAAATTCTTATGATAAATTCCAGTAGATCTTCCACTGATCATTCTCCGCAACGGACTCCAGTTTCCCCGGAAGTATGATAAGAAGGGCATTTAATCAATACTCATGGATTGGCCAATGAGAATATCATTCGCAGAAATATGCTTGTAGGATCTCTGCTGTCAAAAGGGAAGAAAGTGAGTAGGCTACCCAGGATCCTCCCATTTGTGGTTCCGTTATGTGACCAAATTGCTTGTACCGCTCCTTTTCGAGCTAGAAATCGGCCAAAATAAGATATTTCGGTGGTCGTAAACGGTTTCTCGTTGAATCAAGCACGTTCTATTGACACAGCTGCCATTTTTGGTTGAGCTAGTTTACAACACCTTTTTCTGTAATGCATAAATTCAAGCATCACTTTCTCAACGATTGCACGAATCGTTGGTATCCAAAATCTTTTACGTAGTGCATTCACTACGGTTTCAAAAGCTTATGTCTAATTCTTTATTGATCGTGTTTAAATGTGATCTTGACGTATTCGTATCTTCCATCTAAACAGATTGAGCTTCTAGGAACACATCAATGTTTTCTATTTTTCTGAGTCGTCTTGATATCGTCAGCAGTCTATCTTTGTCAATCTCCGCATCAACTCGTTGCAGCTTCCCATTTTCCTTCACTTAGTTCATTAAAGCATCTTTTCATATCTTATAAAAATGACTCTTCTGAACAGCTCTCTACCATTTATATTCACTTCGGTTAATTTCTAAAGCCTTAAGTGTTGCAGCTTTCATGTTGTCGACTGAGTGATTAATCCATGTAGTGGTTCTTGAAAGGAGGGTGAAGGTTTAGTGAAATTTCATCCTGGGTAACCTTTGTGGTTATTTCAAATGCACAGTAAATACCATAACAATTTTTGCTTATTTTTGACTTGCTTCCCTCATTTTTTTAGAACAAATGACCATTTATGTAAAAATTGTCAAAAAATTGGTTCATGAAAACTTTCCTTCATTGTGTGATACTGTTGGGTAACCAGATATATAATTTTTGTAATGAATTCACACGAACTTCTTACACAATTGTTGCTTTTAAACTGGCTTATCAAATGCAAATACAACCTCTCGTTAAAATAGATAATCTGAGAAAGATAAAAGGTAAGCTTACTTAATCCATGAAATAATAATTTTTTACTTAACTAAAGAGAAGGAATACACATTATACACGCTCTTAAAAATAGTTTTTTCTTCAATTGGAAAATATGGAAATCGCTTATACTCTGATTTTATACGTGGTGTTTAATTTGATTGGTAAGCATGATAAAATAATATAATTATCATTTCTAAATTTTTTAAGCTTTTTGCTGTCACAAATTCATTAAACATTTCACTTTCATTTCAGGCATTTAATAGCTGAAATATAAAATCCTATAATGAAAATTAAGACAATAAATATAATTAGCAACCTTTGTTTGATGGGTAAATTATAAGAGCTGAGTAGACATCATTTTATTGGAAGTGTTAATTTTCCTAACTAAAAGAGGGAACAAAAAGTTATGCTGCATACTCAGCATGAAAAATTACCAATACTTGCTGTTTTTGTCAATTAATATCTATTTTTTTTAATTGACTGGCGATGAATTTCATGACAATGCACTCTCTTTATTCCAAAATGCGAGATATGTGTATTTTTCCATAACGATTGTTCATAAAACTGTTTACAGCGATAGCAATTGTTTTTATATGCTAATTTTTGAATTTCGCAAATAAAGATAAAAACTAAATTTAATTCTAGAATTTTCTTAAGTTTTATTATAAAAAGGCACAAGAGGACGATTATTATCAATCGCTCAAGTCATTGAAAACAGTTTTTTACGAAAAACATTACTGTACACCAAAGGAACCAACAATATATGTTCTAGTAGAGACATTTGGTACTTTTGGTTTCTTGTGCACATTTGACCATGATCTTTAGGAAACGTGAGAAGATAAAAAAATGTGCTGTTAGATTTGGATTAATCTACCAAAAATCTAGGAGAAACACATGCCCTGCAGGTTTATTTGAGATTTCTTTTATTTAAAGAAAAATGTCTCTCAATGGTGGCACGAATAATTAAAATACAAGCATACTATGTATAAGTCACAGCTATCTATTATGTGTACAATAATATTTCGTACTACTACTTTTCCACATCATACGCTCCTGATAGAGACTTATTATATTTTCGGGCAAACATGACAAAGATTATGCGCATTTATTCTGGATTCTCATGTTGTCTAAACGGCTACACGCAAAACTAAAATAATGCTGTTAAAACGCAAAGCTTATGTCTACGTTACATATAAATCTTTTCAAGTAGACCTTTCTCTAGGCAAGTTGAATATTTATAAAAAACTTCAGATTTGGATATGGTGTGACATTCAGAGGACATTGGTCACAGGGGAGTTTTGCACACACCTTATAAACTTCTGCTTTAAGCCATATTAGTGTGAAGAACCGGGAGTATATTCTTTAAAAAAATTAATCCTTTATTTCTTTTTGCAGAATTAAGTTCGCAATCTGGTCACGATTGTCCTAATACTCCCCGCCCGGGTCATCGCCCACCTTCTTCTCCTGGTCCTATACGTCATTCGACTGCCCAGCCTGAGCCTTCTCTAAGTAGCGGGTCCAGGTCTCCTCCTGCCATGCCTTCTGCTTCTTGCATACTTGAATATGGACCTGGCCAACTTGGACTAATTCGGTTGATTTCATGGGTGAATCAGAATCGGCGATTCGAATTTTGAAAATACACTTTTCACCCTAATTTACCACTTGTATGGCCAGTAGACAGACATTTATTAACATGTTTGCTATATTGGTAAATAATAGTGCTCTCACTTGAATCTATAGTATGCAAAGAAAAAGGCCTCGGGCAAAACTAAACATATATAGCGGCGTGATTATCCACATGGCCCTAGACGAAATGAGGGAATGTCCAGTAGGCTCTCACCGCCTTATAATTTCGCATTTTGATACAGTAGTTGTCAACCAAGATTCTCTGCAACTAAACCAATAATTCCATTTAACAAATGTAAAGCATTTACTTAATTATGCATGGAAAAGGTTTATAGGTAAACCCGCAATATTTATCTTTGTCGCAGCTAAAAATATTTTCAAAAGCCAATTGTCGATATTTTCGTTAACAACAGCATTTTCTGCAGAAAATCCAATCAATCCAGCGAAAAATGTAATTAATTATCCACTTTTAATTGAAACTCGTAAGTTACTCATGACTGATCTAGAATTAGTTCCTAGGGCCAATAGATAATGTTTTGGAAATCTTAACGTTTTTATTTAATTTTTACAACGAATGAAATATATTTGCTATCATAGTCCATAATTCTTGTTTACTAATTGAACAAATAATTTTATTAAAAAACACATTTTTAGTTACCTTATCGGGTTAAAAATTATGCCAACCATTTTTATGGACAAATACTATCAGAGTATAATTCGGCCTAGGAATTATAACAGGATTATAGCTTATTTTTTTATATCAGTATCAAAGAATCTCAAATAACGGGTTGATTGCTTAAAGGATCTAGAGCGCTAGCTACTAGCGAAAGAAACGAATGAATTACGATGATATTCTAATGACAGTTTCAAGAAAAAAGGATAGGTATAAATGACTGTACCGAAATCAGTAGGGTGATCCAATTTTCACCACGTTAACTCAGGGAACAGGAGGTTTAACCCTACCACAAATAAATTGAGGTCACATATCTATTTTAAAGAAACATAAATGGCTCTTTATTGAATATCAACAAAACAACATGAGTTCAATCACGTGGAAACTTTCAACAACCGTGACAAATGTAACAACCAACCGCACAGAGAGCACTCACTATAGCTATGGCAAAATACTTTGGCAAAAATTCATTGAACAAAATACTAATCCAAGTCACACATTTATTAAAATTCTCGCCAAAGTTATTTTCCGAAATTAAAGGAACGCACATTGTCCTTGCATATAATTAACAAGCGACAACATCTGGGCTGATAAGTTGGAGTGAAGGTTGGCTAATGGAAGCGCATTTTTGGCGTTCACCACGCAAGCTCCAATCATGGACCAGCTGGAGAAGTAGTTCCCAAAATGGTGACCGGATTCGCGTCATCTGTCCTGACAGCAGAATAGAAAATCTTCCCACCCACCCCCCCCCCCTCTCTCTGTATCGATGGTTTGATCAACGTCAAAACAAAGCTATATGAACGTCGCCTAATGCCGGCATCGAGGTATTGATGGCACCACCGGGACTACTGGTGGTGTACTTCAAGAATCTGCTCTTTCTCCACAAACCAGAAAGAGACCTAGCTAATCTAGGCTCGCGTCACTCTCTCTCTCTTTCTCCCTCTCTTTTCTCTTTCTGTATGGCGCTGCCATTTCTATCGCGTATTAGAAAAGGACAGCGTCGGCGGTGAAGTTCCCTCCTCTTCTTCTATCTTGTCGTGGTCGAGCGAAGGTAACGTGGCGGCTTGATTCACTGCTTGACTCAGTCCTCGTAACAAGTGCCCCGAACTCTTCTATGCATGCGTCGTGCTCGGTCACTGATTCGTTATTGTTCGCGCGCAATTTGAAATACTAAAAAATATCATTTTCATTGTTTATTATGAATAATGTCATTTTAACTTATATAATTGTTTATTACACCTATATTAATGAATCTGGATAAAAATAAACATTTACTAACTGCATACTCTGTAAATAAAAAATATCCTTGTTACTTACTTGTATTTTTCTTGCATATTTCAATTATTCGAAAATTTTGTTATTTAAAGTTTATTGAAATATTAAAATTAATTTTATTGTAGAGAAATGTTAACATTTTATTCCACTTATGTTATAAGTATTGTGCAGAATATTTTTATTCATATTTGCGTAAAGTGAAATTTAAAATTAAACAATTATTTTGGAATTAAATTTTATTTGCGGATGAGGAGTTTACAAAAACATGTAACTTGCCTACTTCTTAAGTAATATATTTAATCTCTCATAACATATTAATATTACATATTATATGTATACTAATTTTCTCTAAAATAAGAAAAACAGTATTATAAAAATAATCAGCTCAACATAGTGTGAATACTCATATTTCAGAGCAATATAACGTTAAACGCTATCATCACACAAATCATCATTGCCGATTTTAAAATTGTTATTGGAGAGCTTTCTGAGGCCGTCGGAATTTAGAATTAAAAAATTTATTATCTCTGAAAATACTCATTGAAATGAAAAATCTAATTATACATTATCTACGGCCTCACGAGCCTGTTCTCCGTGTACTCCACCCTAATTGATTTTAATTTTCTAATAATTTAATTTACTTCCATGAATATAAATATTGAAAGTTAAAACGAAATTTCTTAAAATCTTCAATCTATACAACAAGTAAATAAATATTTATATATTATACTCTCTATAAATAAATAAATAAATAAATATAAATATACTATATCTAAATTTAGAATATATAATTTTTAATATCACAAATTAATTAATTTTAATTTTATTACTTTAATTGCTACTTAAAAATAAAAAATAACTCAAATTATAATAAAGAAATCTTTGGTGTTAAACTACTGAAAAAAATAAATAACATTAATATTGTTCATATATAATGCACATTATATAAAATATATAATCATCTACATATTTGTGACACCAAAGAAAAGAATTAACCTTCGGTAACATTTTCATCACAATCGTTATCTTTTTCCTGTTCTACTTTGTCTTACTGTTTCTCTATCTCTAATTCTTTTTGGGCTGCTTTATCCCGATATGCTTTAAAATTTCCATACAAGTTTTCACCTTTCATTTTTTCCAAATGCTCAGGTTCAACTTTGAAAGATGTGCAAGTAATTTCTAATACTAGAAGTTTAATTCTGGTTCATCACATTGCAGTTAACAATCGGTAACCTAAGGCATTTCTTTTCTTTGTTTTCACATCGTTTACGATTGAGAAAGCACGTTCGTTACCTGCATTGGAATGTGGAAGGCTGAGAACACTTATTACTAATGTCCGCAGACTAGGAAATGCTAATTTGTCCTCAAAAGTGCCATTTATAACGGCTGATCAAAACTCGTTAAATTCAAGATTCAACAGTTCTGCTTTCTGTTCATCTGAAAAGGCATGCGACAAAATATCCCATTCAGAATATAAACCATTACTGTCGAATTCGTCAAAGTGACTAGCTACCTCGAAAACGCGTGTGATCCCAGGCCTCACTGTATCACCCAATGCAGCTGCAGGATTAAAAAATTCTAACTTTGACAAAAAAGTATGCGACATTCGTAGTCTTACGAATTTTTACGAAGTTTTACGGATTTTTTCAATGCCAGGCGATGAAGACGATGACATGTTCCTTAAATGTTTCTTGCATTCAGGTCCCAAGTTGATGTTACTTTTGTAATTACTTTCATCCTCAACATCGATGGAGGAATTCAGAAGCGACAGAAGTTCAGATTTCAGAAAAATTGAACCATGTGTTTTGGACTTGAATTAATGTAAGTCGCGACGCTTGTAATTAAAAATTCACATTCTTCAGGAATATTAGCACTACTATTATTCGCAATAAGAGCCGCAGAATGACAAACGCAGTTCATCAAAATCAAGTTAGGCACATCCGCCTTTAATCGCGTGTAAAAAAAGTTATAACAGATGCATTGTCGCAAGCGAGACTGACAATATTTTGAAGTGGTATACCTCTTTCTTCTAATTTTGATTTAGAAAAAAGTCATAAATTTTTTCTGCTGTGTAATGTATGCCATCAATTTCAATTAAGTCCAGGAGTTCAATTTCAACTTTATTTTCTGAAGGTGAAAAATATCGCGCTAGCATGCACATGTTTTTCTTTACACTGTGATTAGTGGATTCGTCAACTAATACTGAAAATTTGTCATTTTTCAAATTGTCAAAGGTTTTTTCAACCTAGCGTTGTGTTGACACGTTTGTTACTATTTGGGTACATTTTTTAGTAAAAATTTATATCCTGAGCTATTTGAGAATCCTTAAAAATATCTTACACAACCGGTACCATTGCATCAACAAAATCGACAGCCTCATTCTGCGAAACGATAAGTTCTGCGAGTTTAACTTCGACCGTTTTAACATCGTTTTCGTGATTTCCGGTTTTTGCAATAAGAAGAAAATCCTGAACAAGTGCAATACTCTTCTGATGCATATTTGAAACTATGTGTCTTTCAACATTATATAGTTTAGCTGTGAAATTTATCCCCCAAATTATGCAATTGGTTTTAACTTTTGACTTATAATGCGGCTACAGCCAGCCAACAAATTCTGGATTGTCCATCCACGATTTTAAAAACAAATTTGTCTTTACTTTCTTTCAACCAATCTTGCCCTTCTTTTCCCTCCGTTGACGTTTTGCCGGTATTTCCTGACGTGAATGCGAAGTTGTGCTACCGGTATCACCCGTATTACCGTCGCTATCGGCATCAGGAAAATCTAGTAATTCTGATGACATACTTATTAAAAAGATTATTACTCACCTGGGTATTCTGTGAATTATCCTCTCTTTCTCCAGATTTTGGGCATCCAAATGTCCAAATTTTTATTTTTACTTCACTTTTATAAACATTTACAGATTTGAACTAATTGATTCTCCTCATTGTATATTAAACAATAATAACATGAAAAAATTGTTTAGTGTTTGAAGAAAGTGAACTGTAATTCAATTATATACTTTATTTCATTAGACTGCTTTTTAAAATTCAAATTGTATACCTAATAAATAAATTTCTTACACTAATGAACTGAATTAAAAAAATTTCTGATATCTAAGACTTTACAGCCTATAACTCGGTTTTATGATTTAAAATTTAAAGATGGAATTTCTCCAACACATAAAGTCACTTAAAATACATTAAAGTTACTTTAAGTACATCAAAATTGAAATCTAAAATTATCAAATCTCTTGAAACCTTAAAAATTTCCAAAAATCCTTTAGAATCATTGAACTACAATGAAAGACCACGAAATTCTTTTGAACTTTCTTGACATGAATGCCAAGAAGTAACACAGATATCACCTATATGATCGTCATCAAACCGGCATCGAAAAAATCTAGCAACTGTAATGATATACTTATGAAATAGATTATTACTTACCTGGGTATTCCGTGAAATAGTCCTCTTTTTCTCCAAATTTTAGGCATCCAAATCCTTTTTTGCCTGTGATAATTCTATCGAGTCAATTCACTTAGGAAAAACAAATGACACTTGACAAAACACATTGACTTCACTCAGCCGATATTTCTTTCTGTCGGTAATTATGGTTGTTTTTGCTAAAGATATAAATTTTTGTAATAATTAATATAATTCTATTGAAAAACAAGATTGTCATTGCATTTTAATATTTTAATAAGCTCTAAATAACAAAATTTTCGAATAATGAAAAATATGCAAGAAAAATACAAGTGAGTACCAAAGAATACTTTTTATTTACACAGTATGCACTTCATAAATTTTTATTTTTATCAAGATTCATTAATATCGGTCTAATAAACATTTATATAAGTTAAAATGATATCATTCAGAATAAACAATAAAAATTTTATCTTTTTGGCATTACAAATTGCGCGCGGACAGCAACGAATCGGAGACCGAGCGCGACGCATGCGTAGAAGAGTTCAGGGCACTCGTTACGAGCACTGGTTGACTCCGGTCGGTGACGTTTCTATGACACCCCGTATTACAGGCGTTGACCAATGTTGACGAATTCTTTTCCGTCCTTTGCCAACCCTGATTTTGTGATTATTTGCAGTATGTGTGTTGCTGGCTTTGTCTGATAGGGTAAAATAAAAATAAAATGCTTGCTTGCCCCCCCCCCCCAAAGTCCACACTCGAACTTTGCGGGATTTTCGAGGTTACGTTTTACAACAATCAATAATGGTAAATATTTTATTTCTGTACTCTGGCTATTTTAAGGCGACTTTAGTTTTTTGAAGATAATTTTTTTCAAGATTCTTCATTCTATTTCATTCTTGTTCATCAACTAGTAATTGCATACATTAAAAAAAATAAAACTTAAGATCAGAAGATTGTGCTTTTAAAAAATGGAAAAATGTCAGAATTATTTAACAATATATTATTTCAATTGATTCTTTAATGACAATTAATTAAAAATTAATGACAAGCACGAAATATGTATTATCATTCGAGAAGAAACAAATTGGGTTCTGAAATATCATGATTCAGGGTGACCGCTGGACCGGGAAACTTTTTTAGAAGAAAAATCTATCCAATCACTTGAAATATCAACAAATTTATATCGCAATATATATAATAAAATTTAAAATAAGTTGGATTTCAACTTTTTTTTAAATGCTAAGCGTAATTGTTAACTTTTTCAATCATGAAATCATCAGGTTTACAATGTGTAATTCGAAAATCTTTTACCATAACAATTTTCAATTTTATATGTTCATTTTTCAGGGTACATTTTTCATTTAAGGAATTTTAAAGTATAGTTTTGAAGGCTTACTAAATAAAAGTTTACAAGCTTTTGCAATTGAAATTTTTTGACAAAAAACGTTTTAAGTTGATCAACTGTAAATATTTTTCAATTTAAACATTTTTAATTGAGAAAAAGAGCAATTTTTAACAGTCAGCAATGTTTGAGTGTTTATATAAAATGTAATATTAAAAACTAAACACTTCGAAACTAAATTGTTTGAAACAGAAAGCCTTGAATCGTTAAAATTTCAGAGAGCAAAACTCAAACTTAGAACGCCACAATGTTAATTTTATTTTTCTGTTAAAAAAATTTTTATTTATTAGTGAAAATGTTAAATTTTGATGTGTGAATAACAGATAAAAATGTATTCATTTAGAAAAATGCGAGTAACTTCAGGAAATACTTCTAATTTTTTTAATTAAAATTGTGAACCTTTAAAGGATTATGAAAGGTTTTAATATAGTAGAAAAATTGTCTTAGGATTCCTGGTAAAATTCAAACTGATTTTTTTATTTCGAAAAATTAATTTCAGCAGAATATTTAGGAATACTTCAAAGCAATAGCAAATTTTGATAAATAAATAACAATTGAATAGTTATGAATTTGAAAAAAATAGGAATAAGTTTAAGAGATACTTCGAAGTTTCGAACAAGTTCAAAAATAAGTTGAAACTTTAAAGGATGTCAAAACATTTTTAACAAAATGTAGATTTTTTAAAATTTCAAATAACAAATTTAGAAACTTTGCAAGCATTTTGAAAGGTTTTAAAATATAACAAAAAATTATTTAGATTCCTCACAAAATTGACAATAATTTTTTATTTTTAAAAATTAATTTCAAGAGAATATTTGAAAAGATTTTTAAAAATGTCCAAAACTTTAAAAATAATAATGTAAATATTCCGAAACATTTAAAGGAAATGTGAATTTTTAAAGATTTTAATACAAAATTTGGTAGGTTTTTTGGCATTTTAAAAGATTTCGAGATCATGAAATTTTTTGGGGTGTACTTGGAAATATTTAAAGTGATTTTTAGTAAGAAAAAATTTTTATTTAATCTATGAAATAATAATTTTTTTACCTTAATAAAGCACAGGAATACACATTATATATAAATTTAATTCAGCACCTTATACTTTGATCGAAAAATTTTCTAATGAAAATTTAAATTGTAAATATGATTAAAAAACTTTGTTTGACGGAAAAAAAGGCAAAACAGGATAAAACTGTGTAGAGCTTACACAGTATAATTTTATTTAAATTGTTAATTTTCTTAACTGAAAAAGGAAAGGGCAAGTTCTGTTGCATGGTACGCATTTTTTATCCTGAGAAATTACCAGTTATTGCTTCTTTTGTCATTTGGTAACTATTTTTTAGTATTAAATGGCCATGAATTTCACGACAATGTACTTTTTTCATTTCAAAATGCGATATAACTGGTTTTTTCTATAACAATTGTTTATAAAACTGTTCACGACAATGAAACTTGTTGTTGAATGCCAATCTTTTGAGGGTCAAGTAATCCTGAAAAATTTTTTTCCGTGGAGTGGAAATTTTTGTGAAGCTGAAAATACGACATTCATCTCGTGCATGAACTTATCATAATCATTATCTGGCAAAAGAATATTTGACATTCGCAAATTAAGATAAAAAATCAATTTTATTCTAGAATTTTCTTAACTTTTACCATAAGAAGGCGTGAGTAAAGTATTATTATTAATCGTTTAAATCTTTGAAAGAGTTATTGACAAAAAATATTACTGTAAATCAAAGGAACCAAAAGTTTGAGTTCTAATAGAGACTTTTGGTATCTTGGTTTCTTGTACAAGTTGGCATTGATCTTTATCAAATCTGACAAGATAGAAAAGATATGCTGTCAGATTAGGATTCATTGAACAAAATCCTAGGAGACACACATGCCCTGTAGGTTTATTTGAGATTCCTCTTTTTTGAGACAAAATTGTTTCTCCGTGGTGACGCAAATAATTAAAATACAAACAACCCATGTATGTCACAGTTATCCATTGAATGTATAATACGATTGCCGACTACTACTTTTCCATTTTATACGCTCCTGATAAACACCTATTTCGTCGTTCGGAAAAAATAAGAAGGGGAGAGACAGCAATTTCGCAACAGCCTAGGGCGGTAAATTGGCTTAATCCGCCACTACATACAGAGAAAATACAAGGGGCTTAAATGTGCAGAGATTCTTAAGAATCAGGAGTAAAATATACAACTCTAAAATTATACTATTAAAACGCATAGATCATGTCTGCGTCACATAGAATTCTTTTCAGGTAGACCTTTGTCTAGAAAAGATGAATATTTATAGCAAACTTCAGATTCGGATATGTTGTCACATTCAGAGAGCACTGGACCTAACATAAGATTATGTTGTTAAAAAAAATCCTTTATTTCTTCTTATAGAATTAAGTTCACAATCTGGTGGTGATTGTCCCGATAGACCCCGCCCGTTTCCTCGGCGACCTTCTTCTACTTTTCCCATATATCAGTCTGTTGCCCAGCCTGAGCCTTCACTAAGCGGCACGTCCAGGTTTCCTTCGTCCATGTCTTTACCTGCCATGTCTCCTCCTGCCATGTCTCCTCTTGCCAGGACTTCTATTTATCACATACTTTGATATGGACCTGGACAACTTGGACTAATTCGATTGATTCCGCGGGCGAATCCAAACCGGCGTTTTAAATTTCGAAGATACACTTTTCACCCCAATGTACCACTTTTATAGCCAGTAGGCAGACATTTATATACGTCTCTACCAAGCATAGAATAAATTGTATTATCTACATCTAGTGAAGACATCTATAGTATTCGTAGAGGAAGGCCACGGCCTTATATTTTTGAATTTTGATACAGTAGATGTCAATCAAGATTCTCTACAACTAAACCAATAGTTCCATTTAACAAATATAAAACATTTACTTAGTCATGCACGGAAAGGGTTTGTAGGTCAACATGCGATATTTATCTCTGTTGTAGGTACAGATATTGTTATGATAGAATCGTTGATATTTTTAGTAAACAGCAGAATTCTATTTAGAAAATTCAATTAATCCAGCGAGAAATGTAATTAATCATAAAGTTCGCGTCATAAACAGAGGAATTTTTTGAAAAATGAATAGCCCAAAGCATGTTTTATGTTTGTCAAATTAGTATATATTATAATTATAATAAAGTTTTAGTCCGTGATGAGTAGCATGCACTTTAAAAGGAACCAGTTATCTTTAACGCTCCAGTACGAAGGAACTAACTTTTTATCGTTTCCATTGCATAATGTAACTCTATCTAAGTTACTTTTTTAGTTACACATTTTTACCACTTCTTTAGGCATATGCTAATTTTTTATTCGCAAAATCAACGGAAAACATCGTGCTTAAGGACCGGTTCCACCAACCTCAGTTAAATCATTGGTTAACTGACAGCGGTTTAAATTCAATGCCATAGTTAGGCGTCGATTATCCTGTCGCGTGTTCCACCACGTGTTTGGAGGTCCCGGTTATCTATCCAGATAGTCGTTTCGAAATAACTCCTATTTTACTTTTAACCATTCGCGTGATTGGCTGCTTGTCGGTCAAATAAAAGCAAAGAAATATGGCTATGCGCGCCAAATCCAAATAAGGTTCACTCCACACTCGTGTCCACACTAACTTAAAAAAAGTGAATTTGTATATGGTTTTTGTTCCTGCTATATATCTGTTTTATTCGTGTTATCTGTGATAAGATAGTAGAAAATAAAGTAAGATCACCTAATTTTCTTCCTAATGCTCCTTCGATTTGATTCAGCAGATCATTTACACAAGCTTTTATTTAAGGGAAATCTCGTTTAAAAATCAGCGTCGTCGAAATTATCAAAAAAATTCACTCTTTAAAAATTCGTGGTCTTCTTCGGATAAATTAAAAAATGTCTTCTTCCACTTCGTCATCAGACGAACACAGAACTTCTTTCAAAAGCTCCATATTTCACAACGACACTGCACTTTTTAGGTTAAATGGTGATTAAATCGCCCTAACCAACCAATCTTAACCGGTTAAAATTAAGGGTGGTTAATGCGAATTAACCGGCTGTTAAAAAGTGGTGGAACGCGTAACTAGCTTTAACCAAAGATTACATTTTTAACCGAGGTTGGTGGAACCAGCCCTAAGACTAATTGCTGTAAGATTTATAATAGAGACAAAAATCATACATTATATGCTACATTTTTGAGAACACATACATATTTATACTATTCTTTATGAATGAGCTTAATTTCTCTTACGCAATGAACTAGCAATGTTGCATTTTTAAACTGATGAAATTCGTTATTTTTTTAAACGATATTAATAATATAGCCTTTATATAGTACTTCATTGAGTTCCGGGTGCAAATTTTTACGACCCGTTTCTAATTTCAAACTACTTTATCGAGTTCCGGGTGCATGTGTTGACAACCCGTTTCCAATTTCCATATACTTTATCGGGTTACGGGTGCATGTGTTGATGACCCTTTTCATGTTCATAAATAATAGTCAAAATAAATTTAATTTTTAAAGTTTCTTCAATTTCTATGCCAGGCCTTCTCCTGTCAGTTCTCCTCATGCCTGGACTTCCCCTGCCATGCATTCTCCTGTCAGGTCACCTCCTGCCGGGCCTTCTCCTGACAGGCCTTTTCCTGTCGGGCCTTTTTTGCCAGGCCTCCTGCTCATTTAACACTTGGATATAGACTTGTAAAAATTTAATTTATTCAGCTTGTTCCCTCAAAGAATCCGTTCGTACAAATCAAAGTTCAAATACTTTTCATTCCACGTGACCAAGTCTGCTACTAGGAAAATGAGGTTTCTGTACGTACATTCTGACCACACCACAAATTGTATCAACAACATCGAATGGTGATACTTCTGGAATATTAGAGATCAGCGGTTTTTTTAATTGGAATATATAGAGCAGGTAACAGAAGGCCTCGGATGAGAATACACATACGAAGTGGCAAGATAACTAGCCTGGCCTGAGGTGAAATTAAGGAATGCCCAGTAGGCTCCCACCGCCTGAAAAAATAATCTTAATCTAGTAGTTGCCAACCAGGATTCGATACGGCTAAGCCAACATTTAAAAAAAATGTAAAGATTTTCGTCATTGTAAAAGTGGTATGTGATTTGGAAACAACTTTGTCCTTATCAAAAATAAAATACCGTTTTTATCCTTAAATTCTTTGGTCCTCTGCTTACTCGTTAATAATTACGCAATCTGGCAAAAGTTACACAAATTCTAATGACAAATGCAAATAAAAGTTGGCGTTTTTTAAATTATGAAACTATTGTTTTTTGGTTGCAGGAATTAAAGGAGTTCCCGGAATTGGCAGAATTCAATGAATACAGGAAATTTAAAATTATTCTACCCTCCGGGAGAGGTTTTTTAAGCATTGGGGTATCGAAAAGGTCTAGAAGATGATATTGGATTTTTGCTCCCAACTCCTTTGGGCTAATTTCTAGAATCTTCTCATGATAAGAGAAGGGTTATTGAGTTCAAGGTCATCAGGAAGGTTAGGGGCGTCGGATTGCGTCGCGTCGCATGTACAAGAATAAGCGGCGATCTATCTATCGGCGTTCGGTGGTAGACCACATGGTGAATTAAGGGTCAGTCAATTACCGATTTGACCTCGGCTGACCCGGCTGTGTACATAGAGCTGGTTGCGTGATGCTTGATTCAATTAACCCTACCACATACACAAGTCAGAATGCAAGCACATTATTTTGCTTGCGTGTACATTCATGTGAGCAACATTACGTTCTTAAATTGGGACTCGGGTCGTCAAAATGATGACCAATTCCTCAAGTTTAGATCTTTCTCTCTCCATATTCTTCCAAGAAAAGTGCGTAGGTAGACCTGATGCGATGTCATAAGGAAACTAGACCCTAAGTAATGATCATTACTACACTCGTAAGAGAGTAGCATCTGCACTCTACTGCAGGTTTTGAGCAATTATGTGGTAGCTGAATTAAAGGAAGTAGAATTCATCATCTCATTAGAGTCTACGTGATCAAGAGGATGCGAGGAAGACAAGAAAGACGTTTCCTAATTTCTTGTATAAAAAACGACTTGTTTTGTTTGTAGATGGATTTTATAACAAAATAGGTGATTAAATCCAATTGGAGACCGTTCTAATTTTATTTTTAATTTCAGGGCCTAAAAAGTTCCAAATTTTAGACTACACAACTTTTTCTGACCATCCTCCTTGTACTCACAGGAAGAAGAAATATTTTTTTTTAATTTGATCGTTAAAAGGATTCTTATTGGCCAGATTGCTCTAACCAACGGGTAAATGAGGAGATTGTTTAAAAAAAGGTGTCTTAATTGTTCAAAATTTTCATTTAAAACAGGATTTTTAACAACAACAAAAAAAAGGAATTTGTAAACCAAGAGAGTTATACTTTTCACCAAAGACATGACTTTTAACCAAGCGGATGAATCGCCAAGCAAAATAATAATTTTTAACAAAGTCGTTCAACTGTCAACCAAGTAGTTCGATTTTTAACTAAAAAGATTCATTTTCAACCAAACAGATAAATTTGCTAACAAAGAGATAATTTCTACTCAAAATTGTAGAAATTATTTTTTAGTAAAAAAGTAATTTTTGAGCAACAAAAAATCAAACCTTTGACCACAAAAAAGTTAGATTTTCAACAAAATGTAGATCAACTTTTAAAGAAATACCTGAAAATTTCAGCAAAAGTTAATTTTTAAACAAGAAGGTAAATTTAAAAAAAAAACAGACAAAACTATTTACAGAATCATAATTAATTTTCTGCTGAAGAGATTACTTTTCAATTCAACCATAAAAGATAACTTAAGTACCAAAAAACTTAATTTTTTCCAAAAAAAGATGAATTCTTCAACAAAAAGATCAATTTTCCATAAATAATTCGAATTTTTAACTAGAAAAGAAAATTTTTGACACAAAAATACAATACATAAATTTTCTGTGAAAAAAATTAATTTTTCAAACAGTAAAAAATTTTCGGCTTTATTCAACTTTTAATCAAAGAAAATAAAATTTCGGTTAAAATAATTATTCTACAACCAAAAAAAGGCATTTTTACTTAGTGTTCTAATTTTTATGGAAAAAGTTGAATCGTGAATCAAAAAATATTTATTTTCTAATCAGAAGATTAATTTTTTTACTTTAAAAGATGCCGTTTCAACCATTAAGTGCAATTTTTCACTTAAAGACGTAAATTTGTAATAAAAATGGACTATTCAAATGTTTACCAAAAAAGTTTATTTTCGACTAAGAAAATACAAAATTAAAACACACTGTTAAATTTTCAATTAAATAAATGAATTTCCCACCAAAAAAACAACATATTTTCACACACAAGGACAATTCTTTATAAAAAAGACGAATTTTCGACTGATACATTTTTTTTCAACAAACAGTAAAATAGTCTAATTTTGAAAAGTAATGATATTTCAACATAAGACATGAATTTCAAACCAAAATGGACCAATTTTCATCCACAAAATAAAATTAAATCGTCAGATAAAAAACAACTAATTTATTATTTTTAAAATTGAATTTTCAAAGCAAAATATGGTAGTATCTATTTTAATCAAAAAACATTTAAATTTCTGTTTAAAACAGCTAACTTATCAAAAAAACGAAATTCGTAACAAAAGGCTTGAATTTTAAACCAAACAAGATTTTTCATTTGAGATGAAAAAATGTCAGTCAAATTATGGATTTTCAAAGCCAAACGAGGAATTTACAGCCCCAAATATCAGCTTAAAGAATAAGTTTATCTTCCCGCTAATACTTGAATTTCCAAACAATTAATCTACTTTCTAAGACAAACAGACAAATTTTTAACATCAACTTTATCCAAAAAGAATTAACTTTGCACGAAAAATAGTTTAGACCTTTCTATTGGGTTCTATTGATAAAATTCTAATTTAATATAATTGGAGACAAATTGATGCAAAATCCTGTTAAACAAAACAAGAATTCAACGACGCAATTTGGACCACAACGAATAAACGAAAACCAAAAATCCTATTGTAATCTGAAAAAAAAAAATTTCGGAAAAAAAATAAAAAAGAGGAAAGAAAAAAAAAGAGGGAAAAAAAGAAAGGTTTACAACAGATTGGCCTACTGACCCTCATTCGATTCTCAGGTATCAAAGAGAGAGCACCTGTTAGTGGGTGCTGTCAATTTCTACCACTTAAATTTTTCTTGCCTTACTAAGGGTACTGTACGAGTACCGAAACGTTGGTAATACAAATTTATTTATTTATGTTTTTTATTTTAATTTTATTGTAATTTGATGGTAATAAAAATAAAAAAGACGAAAGAAATGAAAAGAGAAGGAAGGGGATGTGGTTGGCTGCCTTCTCATTTTTCTTTCCTCTCTTTTATTTTTTTCCGAAAATTTGATTTTATTTTATTTTTTTTTGTTTTTTTTTCAGATTACAATAGGATTTTTGGTTTTCGTTTATTCGTTGTGGTCCAAATTTGATCGTTGGATTCTTGTTTTGTTTAACAGGCTTTTGCATCAATTTGATTATTTGACGTCAAATGGGATTTTTAATTTGGATTTTGTTCTAATTTAAATTTCGTAAATTTTGATAATTGGAGACTCTGATAAAAAGGAAAAGATGAAAAATACGGAATAGATATAATAAAGGTAATTTTTAATACGTCCCAAATTTTACGAAAAGCTTCTAGCTGAAGTTTAATAAATCCAGAAATAAAATACGATACCTATATTTTATAATAGAATTGCCTTGTTAATAATCAGGATGGTAATTTGACCTGGGAATCTGTAAAAACCTGGAAATGACCATGAATCGCCAAACTGATGATTAAACCTTCTTCATAAGGCATTCTGCAATAAGTATTATAAATGGTAGAAGTAATTGTCCGGAACTCTGAAAGTCATCGTCGCGTCGCATGAAAGGTTTTTATAATAACCCAGTGATGTGATTCACCATACTATGCACCGGATTGAATTAATTGAAGATGAAAGAATCGTTGGTACAATAAGGCAAGGGACGATGTGACGCGACGAATGTATTGCGTAATGCAGAGATTCTTCGGGTTCTGGACCCCTTCTCGGGTTAACGCATAACAAACTCGACTTTTATTGCATCAACGCATTTGATAAGAGCGAGGTCACCCGGTGACCAGTCAACAGATGCAGTCAATTGGGCGGTCTAATACGTATACTATTCCATCGTTGCGTTTCATTACGTTGCTTTGGAAGACGAAAGAGCCAGCTCCCTAGGGAGGGAAAGAAAAAGAGAGAATGCTAGCACACGACAACAACACCGCTCTGTACTTAAAAAGCTATAGGCAGTACACATCAGCTATCCTAAAGTGTATTTAATGTAATGTTTAGAGGGGTACGTGTTTCTCCTCTTTCTCGAACCCACACAAGTAAAACAAGGGACAATGTGCCTTTCTTCGTTCAGCACGTTATGGCGGCCTGGTATCTCTCCTTGTCTCTCTTTAATGACACCCTTCAACTCCTCCAGAGATCTGATTTAATCTACTCTCTGTGGCTTTTATTTTACGTGATAAAAACTTGAGCTAATTTAAGAACTCATCTACGCTACACCACAGCACATCTCACTTCCCAGATTCTACGTTTTATGTCCCACATCCTAATTCCACGTTCTACATCTTACATTACATATTTAACATTACACGTCAGACTTGCCACATGCCGCATACTTTATACCATGTCTCACATTCCACCTGAAACATCCCACCTCTCTCATCCAACATCAGAGATCGCACATTCCACTACCCGCTTCCCGCATTCAACATCTGACTTAGCAAATCACACATCCCAAATCCTACATCACTCGTCCCACAATCCCCTTCCTAAAACCTAGATATTACTTCACACATTTCAGAGCTCACGTCCTGTATACCACATTCTCCATCCAATATCACGCTATCCGCCGCCTGCATCCTACATTATACATTGAAGGTCCCACAGTCTAGATTTTACTTCCTACACCCCACATCCAGAATTGTATACCCAACGAAAGACATCACACTTTTCAGTACCTACAACCAATATCTTACTTGACACAACTGATATCTCACTACCCACCACTAACATCTTACTTGCCACATCCTGCAACTCACATCCTACATCGTGGTTGACACATTTCACATCCCACATCCCACATTAAATATCACACATCTCACGTCTCACTCCCACATACTAAATTCCACAATCCGCATTCTTATTGACGCATTCTACATTCCACATGACGCATTCTACATTTCACATCATACGCATCACATTATATACCTTGCATCCAAAATTCTGCATCTTAAATCCTGCACCCCACATCAGAAATCCCACACTCTACATTCCATTTCCCGCTACCCACATCGTACATCTTGCTTGACGCACCAAACATCCCATTTTCCACAATTCATATGACACATCTTACTTCCTACTGCTCAAATCACAAATGCAACATCCTAAATCTCAAATACTATATTTTACATCACGCATCATACATCCTACATCACACATGTCACGCCTCATATACTAAATTTAAATACCAAAATCCGCGTGACGCATTCCATATACGATATACCATAACTAAATGTTCCAAATTCCACATCACGTATCCCGCATCCCGCATCCTTCATCCTTCTCTTCACATCCCACATTGTACGTCTCAAGTTTCATATGATACTTTCCAGACCCGACATCCAAAACACAAGATTGTACATCTTGTGTCCCACAAACCCCGTTTTACATCCCATATTCCACATGTTACGCCTTCTATTCAATATTTTACGTCTCTCACCCTAATTCCACATCCGAAATTAAATAGCCCACGTCCCACATTCCACAATGTGACATCCAACATTCAGTGTCTCACCCGCACTCTTTGTAACTTATCTCATGTCACATCCAACATCTCAGAGCACACATTCGTCACACATCCTATACTTTATGCCCTACGTCCTAAATCTGACATCCGACATTCCACACCTTACGTTGCACGTTTCATATTTTACGTATCAGACCCTAGACGTGAAATTCTGAAATTCAATGTTTCACGTGTCACAAAAAAAAATTGAACCCACAGCCATCATACTTCATTCCATGTTCCACATATTACGTCCCACATTCCACACTTTATGTGACATAAACTCAATCCTGCATCAGAGATTCAAGAAATTTATTGAATTCGAGAGACTCCAGGAATTCGCGAAATTCTAGGAATCAGTGAAATTAAAAGAAATTGCGGAATTTCTAGAATTCAAGAAATTTATGGAATTCACGGATATGAAGGAATTATTGGAATTCGCATAACGCCCGTAATTCACGCAATCTATAAAATTTCAAAATTCATGCATTTAAAGGAATTAGCGGAATTCATGGAATTCGCGGAATTCGTGTAATTCACGGAATTCGTGACATTCGCGGAATTAATGGAATCGGAAGGAATTCAAGAAATTCACGAAATTCATGGAATTCAAGGGATTCGTGACAGTTAATGAATTTCACACATTCCGTGAAGTCCTAGATTTTATTGAATTTAATTATTTCATTAAATTTCACGATTTTTTCGATTTCACGAATAAGTTCAATCCCATGAATTGCATGTATTCCGTGAATTCCATAAATTCCTTGAAATCCATGAATTCCGTAATTTATTATCTATTATTTATATTATTTCCGTGATTCCCATCAATTCCGTATATACCATGAATACCGTGAATACCAGCATTTCCGTGAATTTTATGAATTCTCGGATTCTAAAAAGTCCGTGAAGTCCATTAATTCTGCGAAGGTAATTCCGTAAATTTCCTGACTTTTTTGAATTTCGTGAATTCCATAAATTCCGGGAATTTCGTGAATTCAATTCATTCTGAAAATTTAGTCAATTTGTTGAATTCCATAAATCCCATGAACTCTGTGAATTTCTTGAATCCCATAAATTCCATGAATTCTGTGAATTTCTTGAATTCCGTGAATTCTGTAAATTTCTTGAATTTTGTGAATTCCGCAAATTCTGTGAATTTCTTGAATTTTGTGAATTACGTAAATTCTGTGATTGTTTTTAATTCCGTAAATTCTGTAAATGTCTTGAATTTTGTGAATTCCGCCCATTCTATGTATTCCATTTGAATATGTTAAAAATTTTTTTTTACAAAAGTCATAAAGCGATCAAATATCAATGTCTATGATGATAATTACGTCGTATTTCTTCTAGCGTTTCTCTCCAAAAGAAACGTAGAACAATGTATGATGAAAAATTTTTATGAACCGGAAAAGTCCTAAATTGTTAATAAAAATTAAGGTTTTTTTAACAAATACATTTTTGTACATTCAAAAGCACATTTCTATGATACACATTTATGAATAAAAATGTCGACGTCACAGTTGTTAATATCCGTTTAGCCGTTTACGAGAAAAATATTAGTCATGTTTAAACATTATACTTTTCTAGTTATTAACTTTTACAAACAAAATTGTTCGTTTCTGAAACTGTAAAAAAAAATTTTAATATGAAAGCTATGAAAAGATTAACAAGTTAAAAAAAGAATTGTAAATTCTAAGTAGTAACCAACTGAGAAAAATTCTACCTTGACCAAATATTCAAGGTCGAATAAAAAAAACTAGTAGGCAGAAAATTTCAAAATTTTGAATTTAGATTAATCTCGGCCAATACTCGTTTTCAAAATATTTATAGTTTCAATTAAAAATTACAGTCACAAATGCCTGGTGTTAAAAAAAATTGGTCAAGTTCAGTAAAACGAAATTGAGACTGAATTGATATGAAAACTTTATTAGTCAACTACCTCTTTTAATAATTTTTATGTATAAACAAAATTCATATAATTTAAAGCATGTCAAGCAAAAAAGAAGTCATTTGAAAAATGCAACTCAGCGTTCTTAAAAATTAAAATATTAAAATTAATATAGTTTTACGAAATAGTTTATATAAAATAATATAAGATTTTTCTTATTATTATTATAATACTTTGTGAAAAGTGAAAAAAAATCTGCTCATAAAATTATTGCATTTTTAAACAATCAGAAAAATAAAATCTCAAAGTTATTTATATTTTGAATTTAATTTGAATTTTATATTGAATTTACCGCTAAATGTAGATGGCGCATGCGTATGCACACCGTTGTGGCTATGACGTCACGACTCTCGCTCATCTCGCGATTTTTTGTTTCTGAATAAGTAAATTCTGACTTTAATTTATTGCAAGTTGAATATTTTTGTGTACTAGTATTATTGTTTTTAGTGTCTGTTTAGTTATTTAAAAATTGGGAAACTTTTAGTTTGACATTTGAGAATAAGTGGATAATTCAAAACGAACTGGGAAAGTGCCTTGAAAAAAGTTAGGTTAATTAAAATGAATTTTCAGAAAAATTAAATGTCTTCGAAGCTTATAGGATCCAGGAAGAAATGTAAAAATTCAGCAGTAGGATTTGAAGTCAAGGAAAAAAGTTACAGGTGAAAAGTGGGCTAAATGTTTTTTGAATTATAATGGTAGAGATTTGAAAAAGAAAAACTAGTTCATGGCGGTTTTTTCTGTTATTCTCAAAACCATTATTACTTTAGAGGTGCACATAATAACATTTGCATTCGCTTTGTAAGACAGTTATTAAATCAGAATCACTTCCGAGAAACACTTTTGTCCAGTTATGAAATAGTGTCTAATGTGAGCTAGCAACAAACGCATTTACCACGAATATGGAAATAAAATATGTAAATTTGAAGCGATTTAACCTCACAAATAGGAAACTTTAAAAATTAAACAAAATAAATTTCAATATTTCTATGAAACAGTTTGGTTTTAGTTGAAAAATTCAAAAAACATTAAAAAATAACCTTTCAATTAAAAAAAAAAATTGTACAAACATTTTGAAGCAATAAAAATATGTTAATTTTATGTGAAAAATACTTTACTTTAAACAAAACATTTTTCCAAAATAAATAACTCTTTTAACTCAACAGTTGAATTTTAAATCATAAAGATTATTTTTTTATTCAAATATACATTTGCTAAATGCATTTAAAAATAATTTTTAATTTTAAATACTTTTTTAATTTCTAAGTTCTAATATTCATTATTTATTATTATATATTATTGGTTATTAATAAGAAAAATTTAATTTCAATTCAGAAAGACTGCTTAAAAAAATTAATTTTGAAAAAATAGTTCAGTATTAAACCAAAAATATAAATCTTGAACGAAAAAGGATCAATTCTTAATGAAAAATGAATTGTAACAAAAGAATTGAATTTTCAACGAAAATATAATAGTTGATATTATAACCAAAAGAAATTTAACTTTAAACTATAAAAGGATAAATTCAATAAAAAAAGACGAATTTAAAAATACATGAACATGTATGATACATAAAAAAATTTCGAAAATAATTCCACTTTCAACCAAGTAGTTCAATTTTCAGCCAAAAATGAAATAGTTACACTATTAGTTAATAAAATTAATTTTTGACTAAAGCAAAAATAATCGTTCTTACAAATATTTATAATTTTAACAACAAAATATAAAGCTTCAACAAAAAATGAAATTTTTATAGCTTCAGTTAATACACTACATTTTCATCTTGAAAAACAATGAATTTTGAATAAAATAGTAACATTTTCATCCAGAAAAACAAATCTTAAGCCGAAGATAATAAATTTTTAACAACAGCAAAAAAGCGAAATTGTAAAATGTTGATAAATTTTTAATAAAAAAATATAAATTCTCAACAAAAAATACAAAAGTTGATACGTCAACGAAAAAATATCAAATTTCCATAAAATTATTCATTATTAATCAAATAGTTAAACTTTGAACTAAAAAAGGCAAATTTGTATGAAAATTAGAGTAATTAAATAGTAAAAAGAAACAGCTTTTCAATGAAATTGGTTCTTTTCAACCAAAAAATGAATTTTCACTAAAAAGATTAATTTTTAACCAAGAATAATAATTTTCTATTTGAAAAATGCTATTTTCTAACAAAACATAATTATTTTCAATTAAACAGTTATCTTTTAACTGAAAAAGATCGTTTTTAAGGAAAAATACAATAGTTAAATTTTTAGGTTGAAAAATTAATTTAAAAAAAGGAATTAAAAAGATAGTTTATTAATGACTCATATGATGAATTTTAAACCAAAACATGAATTTTTAATGAAGCATCTTAATTTTCAATGAAATAGTTAAAATTTCAACCAAATGGGAATAATTTTCAACCAAATTATTCATTTTAAGCAATTACTTGAAGTCTAAACTAAGAAAGAAATTTTGTTTACGGAAACTGGAGTTATAACATATTCAGTTGCAAAACAACTTTTAAATAAAGTTGTTAAATTTCGTAACCAAAGAGATGAATTCTCCACCATTAGGAAAAATTGCTAACAAAAAAAAATTATTTTCTATCGAAAAATAAAATTTTTTAGCAGTTAAGGGAATTTCCAACTATAAAAGATCATTTATTTAACGAAAAATGAATTGCTTAAATTTTTATTTAAACAAATTAATTTTTTTTTTAAGTTTCAACAAAATAGCTCAATTTATGACTGTTATGATAAATTTGGAAAAAAAATATTTCTTGTAAAGGATTTCCACTTGCAATTGAGTAGTTAAATTTTCAACGAAAAATATTAATATTTAACCAAACAGCAATAATTCCCAACCCTAAAAAACGAATCTGTAACAAAGCAGTTAAATTTCCTACGAAAAAGATGAGTTTTCAAGAAAAATTATGAATTAAAAAAAATAGAGACGAATTTTCAAAGGAACTGATCAAAAATAAAATTTAATTTCCAAAAAAAAGGATTATTTAAAAAAAATCGTTCATATTTAACAAAATACTTGAATTTTAAACTAAAAAGATCAATGTTTTTCGAAGACTGAAATAATTAAATATTTAGTTAAAAAACTAATTTTCAATAAATTATTGAAATAATTTAATTAATTTAATAAAAAAAAGAAGTTTTAACAAAAGTTTAATTAAACCAAAAAGGTGAATTTTAATGAAAAGTGTGGATGCGTTACCCATAGAAGATTTCACAGAATTTTGATTAAATTAGTTCAATTTCAAATTAAAAGTCGTGAATTAAAAAATAGTGGATTTTCTACTAAAAAAATCAATTTTCTATCAAAAAGATGAATTTCGAATAAAATGCATAAATATGAATTTTCAACCAGAAGGGATAAATCTTTAATAATTTATTCCACTCTCATCGATTTTACGGTCGATAAATTTATTGAAAATTACAGTTGTAAAAATGATTCTTATAAAATATCTTTTTTTAAATCATTTCCATGGAAACTTCTTAAAGGAAAAGTAGAGGATTTTCGAATACTAATGACAATTTTATTACTGTCTTTTGATTATTTAAATCTGTAAAAAACAGATAAAAAGGCAATACACACTGAATTAACATAAGGTTTGGCACTAAAATTTTTCATGTAACAAATAAGTTGCACTGCGATATTGAGAATAACTGCTGAAGATTTTCGCAATTCGCAATTCTTGTATCGCAGCGCAATTTTGTACCGCTATTGCATAAGTTTACGTCTGACTGTAATCTTGAATACTAGGCTTGAACGCATTACCGCAGCTAGGGACGTGCAATTATATTTCGAGTTTTATGGCTCTAATGGATGTGTAACGGTGAAAAATATCGCGGTTTTCCAGGAGGGCCGTTTTGCGGAATTCGTGTGCCAAATCTACCTGGCATTCTCAAAGGACGAACGAATTGCGACACTCTGTCTCTCTGCTTTCAAATTAATATCTAATTCCTATTGTGTCACATTTTGGGTTGGTTACAACAGATCTGTAAAGATAGATTTTCTAAAACTAGAATTTAAAAAAAAACAGAGTGTGATAGTGGGGCCAAATGTGTGGCAGTAGTGGGGATACGCCGATTGAGTTAGTGGGGACACGTATGTGATCGTAGCAGGGACATATGTGTGGCAGTAGTGGGGGTCATATATGTGGCAGTAGTGGGGACATTGCTCTTTCTTTTTAACTCCCAAAAGAACTTTCACTTGAAACAATTATTTTGGATAGACCCGTTGAATCAGTTCTGTATGTAATTAGATTTTTTTTATCAGAATTGGTTGAAATTTTACTGAGTTATCGAGTTTCAATTTCATTTAATTTTAATTTCAAATCAAATAATTGGACTTTCAGAAAAACAGTTGACTGTTTAACCATAAAATATGAGTTTTCATTAAATGTTCAAATTTAAAAGAAAAATTTAACTTAAACCAAAAACAGTGGCATTTACAACAAAATAATTGAATTAAAAAAAGTTTAATTCTAGACAAAGAAGAATAATTTTCTGCCAAGAAGGAACAATTTTCAATGACATAAGTGAATTTTCAAATGAATAGTTCAACTTTCACCTGAGAAAGATAAATTTTCAGTAAAAACATTGATGAATCTGGAGCCAAAACAAATTTTTTTAACAAAATACTCCAACTTTCAAACAAAAAGTTAAATTTTATGATAAATAATTCTATTCTTTAACAAATAAAGATTTTTGAGACACGAAAGAAAACAATTTCTTTCAAATTTTTAAACTTTTAAACCAAAGAAGAATTTTTTTAAATTAATTTTAAGTTTGTAAAAGAAAAAAGAATTCTCGGTAATTCATGAAAAATTGAAAAATAACAGGAAATTTTAGGTATGCAAAAATTTCCGGAATTTGATGAATGACCGGCAGTTTTCGGAAAATTGACAAAATACCTAGTATTGCAATTATCCAAAAAAATCCAGATTTTTCATAAATTTTCGATAATTTATAGAAAATTGGTAATTTATCGGAAATTTCAGATATCCACATATTTCTAACATTGATGGAAAATTGATGAATTATCGTAAATTTCAGATATCCATAAATTTCGGAATTTTATAGAAAATCGATAAATCACTGAAAATGTATGCGAAAATGATAAAATAGCTGAAATTTCAGGTATCCAAAAAGTTCCGAAATTTTTTGGGAAATGTATTAAAAATTAAAAGATTACCGGAAATTTCAGGTATTCAAAACTTTCCAAATATTGCAAAAATTTTTAATAATTTATGGAAAATTGATAACTTACCAGAACTTTCAGATATCCAAAATTAACGGAAAATTCAGGTATACAAATTTTGCAAAATTTGCGAAAATGTATGGAAAATTGATAAATTTCCGAAAATGTAAGGTATCCAAACTTTTTTTTAATTTTCGGAAAATTATGGAAAACTAATAAATTTCCGAAAATTGCAGGTATGAAAAAATTTCCAAATTTTTCTGTAATGTACGGAAAATTAAAAAGTCACCTTTAAATTTATGGAAAATTGATAAAATACCGGAAATATCAAGTACTTTATGCAAAATTGATAAAGTACTATCAATTACAGTTTTTCAAAAATATTCAGAAATTTATATAAAAGTGATGAAATGCCGAAAATGTATGGAAAATTGTTAAAAGAGTATTGATAAAATGGAAAAAATGTCAGGAATCCAAAGATTTCCAAAAATTTCGTAAATTCATAGAAAATCAAAAAACTACCGAAATTTCCGGTGTCCAAAAAGTGAAAAAATATATGCAAAAGTTATTAATTACAGAAAAGTTGAAATATCCAGCAGTTTCTATGATTTACGAAAGTATTCAATAATTTATGGAAAATTAATATTACCACAAATTTCAGTTGTCCAAAAATTTTAGAAATTCTTCTTTCTGGTTAAAAATTCAATTGTTTTTTTGAAAATTGCTTTGTATCTTTTTGGTAGAATTATCAACTGTTTTTAAATCAAGTCTAATCTTTTTTCTTCTTTTTTTAAAAGTCTATTATTTGCTTAAAAATGCATCATCATAGGGAAATAATTCAAGTATTTGGTGAAGAATTCCAATATTTTACTGAAAATTGAATTATTTTGTTGAAAATACTACTGTTTTTTTTTTTTAATTTGTCTTTTTAAATGGAAATATCTACTATTAAATTATTTTCTAAAAAATAATCTTTTTTGGTTAAGAATAAATGATGCACATGGTTGAAACATTGGTTTTAAATTTTATTATTTGGTTGAAAAATTATTTTAGTTGAATTGTTTTACTTCAAAATTGATTAGTGTTCTTGAAGATTCGTCTTTTTTTGTAGGAAATTAATCTTCTGAATTGCGAATTAATTTTTTTGCTTGAAAATTCATTCTATTGGTTTCAAATTTCACTTTTTTGATAAAAATTTTAATTAAATGTTAAAAGTTAATTTGTTTTTACCGAAAACTGAACTATTCTACTTTTTGATAAAAAATTAATTTTCTTGGTTGAAAAATCATATTTTTAGTAGAAAATCTATATATTTTATTAAAATATGTTTTCTTTTTTTTCATTAAAGATTAAAAAACATTACAAAATTTTTGGACAAAAAACTTAAATTTTCAACCAAAAAGATTAATTTTTAACCTAGAAGATTAATATTCGACCAAAAAGTAGAATAGTTAAGTTTTCGGTAAAAAGAAATTAACTTTTAACAGTGAAGTCAAATTTCAAATAAAAACTTTAAATTTGAAACCAAAGGAGTGAAAGTTTAGCCAAAAAATGAATTAGAATTTCAGAAGATTAATTTTTCACCAACAAAAGACGAATTTTTAACAGTACATATCAATTTTCAAATAAAGCAATTTAACTAAAATAATTTTTCAACTAAATAATTAAATTCAAAACTAAACAAAAAATAATTTGCTACCAGGAAGATGAATTTTGAACCAAGTAAATTATTTGTCTACTAAATTAGTCAAATTTTCAACAAAATGTATGAATTGTGAAGCAAATAGTTAAATTTAGAAACTGAATTTTTTATCAAATTTTATCATTTTTAATTAAAATTTAACATTTTTAAGGACTAATTTGATAAAAGATATTTCAATGAAAAAAGATAAATTTGAACCCAAAGCATTTAAATTTCACGAAGAAAAGCGAATTTTAAAGAAAATAGTTGAATCATTAACCAAAGATGATGAATTTTAAACCAAACAGTTTTCCTTTTATCCAAAATAGTTAATTTAAAAACAAAATAGTGTAATTTTGAACCAAATGCTTGAATTATTTCTCTATGAAAATGAATTTTGAACCCAATAATAACTTTTACGAACAAAAAAGATTAAACTTGAATTGAAAACATTTTTCAAAAAAAATAATTGAACTTTTACCCAGAAAGACAAATTTCTAACCAAGTAGATTAATTTTCTACCAAAAAAGACGAATTTTCAACAAAATTATAAACTTTCAAACAAATAGTTGAATTTTCAACCAAAACAAATTATTTTCCAGTAAAAAAGAAAAGTTGAACTTTCAGTAAAAAATTTAAATTTAAACAAAATTTCGAACATTTTTTGACACTGAAAATTTACGGTAATTTATCAATTTTTTATAAAGAACTAAAAATTTAAGAATTCTTTGGATGTCTGAAATTTTGGATAATTCATCCATTTTCCATAAATTTCCGAAAATTTTGGAAATGTTTAAATACGTGAAATTTTTGCTATTTATCAATTTTTTTATAAATTTCTGAAAATTGTGGATATTTTTGGATATCTGTAATTTACGATAATTTATCCATTCTCCACAAAGTACAGAAAATTTCCGAAAATTTTAGTATTTTTCGGATGCCTGAAATTGTCAGTAATTTATCAATTTTTAAAAAAATTTCCGATAATTTTGGAATTATTTAGATAACTAGAGATTTTGGGAATTTTCTAAGTAGCTGTAATTTACAGTAATTCATCAATTTTCCACAAAGTAAAGAAAATTACTCAGAATTTTAGAATTTTTGTAACACCTGAAATTGTCAGTAATTTATCAATTTTCCATAAATTTCCGTAAATTCTGGACATTTTTGGCTACCTTAAATTTCCGGAATTTTATAAATTTTCCATAAATTTAAGCTAATTTATTAATTTTCCATAAATTACCGAAAATTTATTAAATATTTGAAAACTTGTGAATATTTTAAAATTTGTGAATATCTGAAATTTTTTATAATCTTTTAATTTTCCATACATTTTCGAAAATTTTCAACATTTTTGCATACCTGAAATTACTGGTATTTGATCAATTTTCCATTTTAAGCTAATTTATTAATTTTCTATAAATTTCTGAAAAAATTGGAAATTTGCTGATACCTGCAATTTTCAGGAATAAAAAGTTTTGGCTTCCTTACATTTCGGTAATTTTTAAATTTTCCATCAATTTCCGCAAATTTTGAAAATTCTTGGATACCTGAATTTTCCGTTCATTTTGGATATCTTAAATTTCCAGTAAGTTATAAATTTTCCAGAAATTACCGAAAATTTAGTCATTATTTAGAAATTTTGGGATAATTGAAATTTCCGGTAATTTGTCAATTTTTTATAATGAACCGATATTTTTTTTAAACTTGAGGATTCTTTAGATATCTGAAATTTTCGATAATTTATCTATTTTCCATAAATTTCCGAAAATTTTGGAAATCTTTAACATACCTGAAATTTTTGCTATTTTATTAATTTTTCATAAGGTGCCGAAAATTTTGAATTTTTCTGATACATACATTTTTCATTAATTTATGAAATTGTTTGAACAAAAATTGACCCGGATTTCGAAAACCTACTCAAGATATTCGTTCTCAGGAGCCTCCCGTGTGGAAATTCAAATAGGAAACTAGTCTGGTTCCCGACCATTCGACCCCACTTAAAGTCGGGGGCTGGTCGGGTAATCTGACTAGCCCCCGACCAGTAGCTTTACGGCACATTATTCAGGGGCTAGTCAGGCGACCCGAATTATCCTAGTCGGGGCCTGATCGGGTACTAGTAGGGTCATATGATAATACATCCGTGTGGAATATTAACCAAACTATATTTGAGATGCATTTTATACTAATAAATCTTTTCTCCAAAAAACGGTTGAAAATTATTGTTAAATATATTCTTAGTGTTTTAGAATCAAAAAATCATTACCAGAGCCCCACGAGCTCCCGAGCAGAG
The DNA here is from genome assembly GCF_010883055.1 of Belonocnema kinseyi. NCBI lineage: Eukaryota > Metazoa > Arthropoda > Insecta > Hymenoptera > Cynipidae > Belonocnema > Belonocnema kinseyi. The sequence goes on along the minus strand of NC_046658.1, from coordinate 161,892,775 downwards.
CCTGAAGATTACCCGCACGGAAATTAGTGAACAAAAAGGCCCGACTAGCCCTTGACCAGCCACCGACCAGCCCCGACTGAAATTTTGGCAACAAAAAGCCCAACTAGTCCCCGATTAGTCCCTGACTGGTTACTTTGTCAAAATCAATAATCCGACTAGCCCCCGATTAGTGCCCGACTTGTAATAAGATCAAATGGGGCTATTTCCATACGGGCTTTTTTGGAGCTTTTGAAAAACAGAGTAATCTCGGGGACCTATTAGTGCCACTATTACTATTAGTGGCCTTTTCACAATTTGAAAAATCATGAGTTCGAAAGAAGTCCATGAAAAGAAATTTGAAGGGACAATTGAAAGGACAAGTAGATGCTCATTGAATATCGTGCGAAGTCGTCCTAAATCTCTTCCCATCTAATGTAACTTACTTTAGTTTCCACGCGTGCTTCCATTCTTTTGTACTGACTTCTCCGTTTAGTCATGTTCAACGGGCTGCATGAAAATTAATAATTGACCACCCTACTATCGACGCGATGCACTGTGGGGAAAAACTAAATTTTTTGGTTCAAAATACGATTCCTTCTGAACCTGTGGACCGATTTGGATTTTTTTTAGCTGACAAAATTTCAAAGAAAGTTGTGGAGTCTGATTTTTAATTTAGTTTTTCAATGTTTTTACAAATAATTAAACATGACGAAAATAATAGCCACTTTTTCTGTTTGGCGTTCCCGATGCTCGTCAATAATAGGAATATTATTGTAATCGCCGATGTTTCATAGATTTACATTATATACACATATTTCATCATGATACAATAAACAACAAAAAATTTTATAAAAAATTTTTGTTTGAAAATGTCTTTTCTATAATTTTCAATAATTTAACTGTTTTTTTAATTATAGTGCAAGAAATTTTAATAGAAACAATGTTTTAATAATAAAAATTACTTTTAAGACTATTCTTGTTAATGTTATAAACAAATTTAATAAATAAATGCATTATTCAGGCATTTGTCGTCAGGAAAATTCGTTTTTTCGATGTCAATTTTTTTAAATTAGGAACCTCATGATAATTTTAGGAAATTCATAATTTGTTGATGAATTTGATGGGTTTATCAAACAAATTTAATACACAAATTCATGATTCGTGCACTTATCGGCGGAATAATTCGTTTTTTTCAATGTCAGTCCTTTTTATTGGGAACTTCATTTTAATTTCAGCAACATTCATAATTAATAATTAAATGTTATGATTTTTTAAATAAATGAAACAAATGTATTATTTGGGCATTCGTCGACAGAAAAACTCATTGTTTCCAATGGCGGTCCTTTTAATTGGGGATTTTACGATCATTTCAGTAAAATTTATAATTAGTTGAGTAATTTTATGTTTTTGTTAAACAAATTTAATTTAAAAATGCATTATTTAGGCATTTGTCGCCTTAAAAACTCGTTTTTTTCTATGTCATTTCTTCAAAAACAAATTTAATAAACAAATTCTGCTCGATCCTGAAGCTGCATCTTCATGAAAAAAAATAAAAGTAAAGAGAAACTTAAACTAAAAGGACTGAAAATTTAAAAAGAAAAACTTTTTTGTCGACAAATTCCCAAATAATGCATATTTATTCACTAAATTTGTTTGAAATATCATAGAATTTATCAACTCATCATGAATGTTGCCCAATTTATTATAAAGATCTAAATTCAAATCTGGCATCAAAACAAAAAAGAATTTTTCGGTCGACAGATGCCCCAATATTGCATTTTTTTATCAAATTTGTTTTAAAAAATCACAAAATTCATTTTAAAATAATAAATTTTGTTAGAGTTTTCATGAAGTACACAATTTAAAAAGTTGACATAGATAAAAGCTAATTTTTCTATCGAAAAATGCCTAATTAATGCATTTGTTTAAAAAAATCATAAAATTGATTAAAAAAATCATGAATTTTGCTGAAGTTATCATGAACTTCCTAATTAAAAAATTGTACATAAAAAAAAACGAGTTTTTCTCTAGACAAGTACCTGATTAATTCATTTTTTTATTAAATTTGTTTTTGGAAATCATATAATTCATCAACTTATTATGAGTGTTGCTGACATTTTTATGAAGTTCCAACTGAAAAGACTGGCATTGAAAACCCCGAATTTTTTTTCGGAAAAATTCCCAAATGATGCATTTGCTTATTAAATTTCTTTAAAAAATTATAATATTGTTTTAAAAACTATGAATTTTACTGTAGTTATCATAAAGTTCCTAATTTTTAAAAATTGCCATCGAAAAAAACGACATTTTCGATAGACCAATGCTTGATTAATGCAGTTGTTTACTAAATTTGTTTAAAAATTCATAAAATTAATTTAAAAATTATGAGTTTGACTGAAGTTTTCATGAATAAGTCTGAAATAAGTTTTCCTTTCACGGCGAACATATGACTTCAGGCTTACATTTTATGTCTTGGTTGTCTTATCTTGATTATTTATTATTCGTTTATTAAAATTTTTTAAAAAATCATAAAACTTCTAAACTAGTTATACATGTTGCTAAAATTAAAATTAAGTTCTCAATTAGAAGGACTGACATCGAAAAGAACGAATTTTGCGTCAACAGATGCCCGAATAATGAATTTCTTTATTGAATTTGTTTAACAAAAACATAAAATTGATCAGCTAATTATGAATGTTACTAAAATTATCGTAAAGTTCCCAATTAAAAGGACTGACATTGAAAAAAACGAGTGCTACCGTCAACAAATGCCCAAATAATGCATTTGTTTATTAAATTTGTTTAAAAAAATGAAAAAATTTATCAAAAAATTATGAATTTTTCTGAGATTATCATGAGGTTTCTAATTTAAAAAATTGACATAAGAAAAAACTAATTTTCTTGACGATGGATGCCTTAATAATGCATTTGTTTATTAAATTTGTTTATAATATTACAAGAATAGTATACAGAGAATTTTTTTTATTAAAATATTGTTTCCATTCAAATTTTTTGCAATATAATTTTAAAAAAAGGTAAAATTATTGAAAATTACGATTACAACAATTTTCCTATTACTGACGAGCAACGGAAACGTCAAATAGAAAAAATTGTCATCTTTTTCGTCATATTTATTTATTTATGAAAAAATTGAAAACCCTAATTAAAAATAAGGCTCGACAACTTTCTTTGAAATTTTATCAGCTCTAAAAAATTTATAGAATTCACGGTATTCAAGGAATTCACAAAATTCGTGAAAGTGCATGAATTCCCTACATACCGTGAATTCCGTGATTTCATTAAATTTCAAAAATACCGTGAATTCCAAAAATTTCTTGAATTTCATGTATTCCTTGAATTCTGTGAATTGTTTGAATTTCGAAAATTTCTCACATTCCATGAATTCCGTAAATTTCACGAAGTCCATAAATTTGATGAATTCTGCAAATTACGTAAATTCTGTCAATTATGTGAATTTCGTCAATTTCGAGAGTTTCAGGTATCTGGTGAATCCCGCGAATTTCGAGAATTCTATAAATTCCTTTAATTCCGTGAATTCTATTAATTGTGTGTATTTCATGAATTCGGTGATTCCATGAATTACATTAATTCTATGAATTCTATGAATTTCATAAAGTCCATGGATTCCGCAAATGGCAAGAGATCCATGAATTCCAAGCATTATATCAATTCCGTGAATTCCGTCATTTCTGAGAATTCCACGAATTCGGTAAATTCCATGAATTCTTTAAATTCCATGAATATACGCGTTATATACTATACATCAACCAAAGTTTTCGCTACCTCGGAAATTTTCTTTGTTTTCCATGGACAAGTGTCCTGAGAAATTATTTACATTCTTCTTTGATTCTTCGCTTTAACAGATGTCGATATACCCATCCGCAAATATGATACAGAAGTGTTTTTACTGGCCACATGACTTGTATTGTAAAATTCAAATACGTGTGTGCTACCATACCAATTCCAGCACTTGGAAACTATAACCTTATGTACTGCAGCGTTACCTAAGGTTTAAAAAAAAATTGCAATACATGTAGTGTACACACCAAATAAGGTTTTGTTTAGGATGCAGGAATCGAAGTGGTTTACTTGAATGAAAATATTACTATGTGGTTTCCTAAACCATAAAATATTTTACCTACAGATTGACGGTTTGCTGATAATGATCTATGAAATTCATAAATATAAAATAAGCTCAAGATTAAATAGTAGGAAGTATAAAGCCAACCACTAATAAATAATTGCTAATGTTACCATGTAGTATAAAAGAATGGATGGATAAGTATTCAAAAAAAAAATGTGGTCCTTTTAGACTAACAACACCCGAGTGTCTCATTCAGATGCATAAATACCAAAAGAAATCTCCTTAAGAGACAGGTATCAAAGTGGTATCATCAAATCTATATGATAATCTGTTCTCTGCTAAGCAATGAAATGTTTTACTTCCAAATTGACGATTTGCTGATAATCATCAATAAAATTGATCGCTCTAAAATAAGCTAGAGATGAAATAATGAGTAGCATCAGACTAATCGCTAATCACTAATCGATAATTGCTAATTTTACCAAGTACTCAAGAGAACGGATGGATGATAATTAAGAAAACGTTGTGGTTCTTTAAGACAAACAACACCAGAGTGTTCTTTTGAAACGTATAGGCACCAAATAAAATTTCTTCAAGATACAGGTATAAAAGTGGACTTTTCAAATCTATATGATAATCTG
>NC_046658.1:161878834-161887950 GCF_010883055.1 Belonocnema kinseyi | reverse complement strand
AGCATCAGACTAATCGCTTATCACTAATCGCTAATTGCTAATTTTACCAAGTAGTCAAGAGAACGGATGGATGGTTATTAAGAGAAAATTGTGGTTCTTTAAGCCAAACAACACCAGAGTCTTCCTTTTAGACGCACACCAAATGAAGTTTTGTTTAGGGTGCAGGTTTCAAAGTTGTCTACGCAAATCTATACGATAACACCTGATTTGCTAAGCTACAAAATTTATTTCTTCCATATCAACAGTTTGCTGATCATCATCGATTGAACAGGTGACTATATAAACTCAAAGTAACATGGAAGGTAGTATTAGTCTAATCGCTAATCGCTAATCTAACCAAGTAATCTGGAGAATGGATGGATCAGAATTGAGAATAAGGGGGTGGTGAGGTTTGATTGGTCCATTGAAGACACGTGCATGGCATGGCAAGGGTAAGCAACCCAGCCACCACGGTTGGTGTTGGCTAGCCCAGCCCAGCCCTCTGGCTGTGCATCTCGTTATGAACTCATTCAGGAACTCCAACGTTGTCAATGTCGCGTCGCGCCGGAATCAAGTGGAATTGTTGTAATGGGGCATCGCATCATAGGTGAAGTGAAGAGCCCACTGAGAAAGAACAAGAGGGGACAGATGTAATGTAGGTAAGCACAGATAATCGGATACTTTTATCATTTGCACGAGCTAAGCACGCAGGGGGTACTTTAACTAGTTACTTATGATCCTCATTCTACTGATGATGATGATAAGATCAAACATAAACTACCAAAATGTCAATAAAGTCCTAATTCCGTCAAAAGGTGTCCACCCTTTGCAAAATCAGCATACGATTTGGGGGCTTAATTCTAATCATAAATTAAGATAATTATTCTTTTCCTGATAAGTTTCAACAAACATTTTGATGCAGGCATTGCTATTGATAATGTTTTTTACCATATGGGCCAGTACATGTCAGGAATATCTGACGGATCATTCATAACTTGGTAGGGTTTTTTTGTTGCAATTTTCAAAAACCCTTCCCGCAAGATACCATAGGTTTTTCGATGACTGTCATCCTGCCCCCCACCCCCCTCGGGTTGAAAAAATCCTAATAAGACAAACACCAATACAAATTATGTTAAGTAAATTAACTTGCAACATTAATCAAATTATTCTTGTAGATGGAAAATAAAATGTCAGTCAATTACTGGTCATATTTATTGAATTAATATCTGAGAGATTCTCAGTACATAGTTGATAAACGTTTCGACTATACGTCGACAGTCCTCATCAGTAAAAATCTTTTTAGGAGATTTGCACCTATTTGTTAAATTAATTTGTTGGCTACTGAATTGACTTTGTCTGCTAGACGGACTTAAATAAAGATTGAAATTATTGTTGACATTGAAAAAAAAATCTGTCTGCTGCATGAGGACTGTAGAACTTAACATCTTATATATAAATCGAATTAGTTATAGGAAAGATCAATTTTATAATTTCTTCAGAACTTAAAATATTTTAATCTTGCATTTATCTAATATTTAATCTAATATTTTTTAAATTTCAGAAATAAATCCAAATGTTTATTTAGAAGAAAAGTTAAAATAAATGTATTTAAATTTTTCAGTCCACTAATTACAAAAATTCCTGATTATCTATCGCAGCCTTTACAGTCTTTGTGATATTCTTCTTTTTTCCTTTTTCTCGTTTTTCTACTCAAATGCAAATTTTATTATTAGAACACAATAAGGAAATCTAAATATTTTTACTTTAAAATCTACTTTTATATTTTGTGTTCAGAATATATCTGTCCAGGTTAAAAATGTAATTTTTCTGTTAAAAACTAAACTGTATACTTAAAAAATCGGATTCTTGGATTCAAAAACAACTATTTTGATTAAAAAGTTAAGTTTTTCGTTAAAAATAGACTTTTTGTTGAAAACCATTTGTGTGCATGCAAATTTGATCCTATTTTGTTATTACATAATTTTTAACGAGAGTTTAACCTATTCCATTTTCGGTTGAAGTTCGAACTTTTTTATCTAAAAATTCAACTATTCGGATAAAACTTTTTTTTTTTTTTAAATAAATCCTTTTGGTTGTAAATTCAACTTTTTTCGAAAATGCAACTGTTTATTTGAAAATTCGATCTTTTTATTGAAAATAAATTTTTTAGCTGAGAAATAACTACTATATTTTTAAAGGGAAATTTGTCTATTTTTATTGAAAATTCGACTATTTAGGTGAAAGTTTGTCTTTTCAAGTAAAAAAATTAATCTTTTTGGTTGAAAATTTACCTACTTTTCTGAAAGTTCAAGTATTTGGTCAAAAATTCTGTTCTTTAGGTTAAAGATTTTCAATTTTTTGAATTCCTCCGTTTGAAAAACTAAAATCTATTTAATTTATTTTTCTTCTTTTTAAATAAAAATTTAAATACTTTCAGTTGAAATATCGACTGTTGTATTTTTTTGTTGAAAATTCTTTTTTTTTTAATGAAAGTCACCTAATTGGCTTAAAGTAACTACTTTTTTACACATTTTTTCAGTAAATTCATTTATTTAATTAAAAATTTAACCACTTTGTTAAATGTTTTTTGTTTTTGATAAAAATAAAACATTTCAACTTCAGTTAAACTTTTAAAATTAAACTTCAATTATAACTTTTTTTGCGATTTTTTTATGGAAATTGTTTCTGGCACCTGAAAGACTATTCCATACTGATAAGTAGATGTACACAAATTGTTGAAACAATTTATTATTGTTTTTAGCAATTTTCTCTTAGAATGCGGTTAGAAAGATGCGGCTTTTTCAAAAATGTTCCACTTGTTCAATATTTAATCAAAGGGAATTTATAGTTCATCAATTTTCACAAGAGTAGTTGTTTAAACAATTTATTATCATTGTTAATAATAATCTCTTAGAAAAATGCTACAAAATTGCAGTATCTAAATAATGCTAGAAAGATGCGTTTTTTTCTGAAATTTCTGGATTTTTGTCCACTTTTCATTTGAAGTGAGGTAATAATGAATTCAAGTTAACAAAAATAATTGAAAACCCAATTTATTATTATTGTTAATAATATTATCTTTGCTTAATTAGTAGAATGTTGCGATTTTTCTGAAATTTTAAAATGTTTGTCTACTTTGTATTAGGTGTGAAGTAATGATTAATTAGATTTAGTAAAAATAATTTTTTAAACAAATTATTATTGTTTACGACTATCTTCATCTATATCAATACCTGATAGTCGCGGGCTTTCTGCAATTGTTACCTTCTGTCCACTTTTCACTTAGTGAGGTAATAATTAAGAAAAGTTAACAAAAAAGTTGTTTAAACAATTCAATATTGTCTTTAACTATCTTTTCTTAAATCTTTCTTAAATCTTTAACTTTTCATCGCCTTTTTATTTATAAAGAAATAATAAGTCAACCACAACAAAATGATTTTTCAAATTGTATTCTTGTTTGAAGTGAATTATTTTCTTTCTTTTTCATAAAAAATAAAGAGATTTTTTTAAATGCAGTTTTTCCTAATGTTTACTTATTAATTGTTAATAACTAAGCAGGGGAATCAAAATTACAGATTTTATTAAAAACCACAAGTTTCTAGCACTTATCTTAGAAAGGATAGGTATAAACAATATTAAACTGTTTAAACAACTTTTTGTTAACTTTTATTAATTATTATGTCACTAGGTGAAAAGGGACAGAAAGGTGAAAATTACTTAAAAAACTGCAACTATCAGACATTACTATAGATGAAGATAGTCATAAACAATAATAATTTGTTTTAACAATTATTTTTGCTAAATCTAATTAATTATTAATTCAAGCCGAATGAAAAATAGACAAACAGTTATAAATTTCAGAAAACACCGCAAAATTCTACCAATTAAGCAAAGAGAATATTATTAACTATGATAATAAATTGGTTAAAGAATTATTTTTGTTAAGTTGAATTCATTATTACTTTACTTCTATTGAGAATTGGTAAAAATACTGAAATTTCAGAAAAACGGCATCTTTCTAGCAGTATTTAAGTATAATATTATTAATAATAATAATAAATTGTTTAAGCAATTAATTTTCTTCATTGTTATAAATCACAAGGAATTTATTTTTCTTTATTTTTTAATACAATTCATATCAACATGTTAACATTTTTCGTAATAAAATAACATGATATTACTCAATTAATTAATATGCAAAATATTTTTAGCAAAATTGTAACTGTTTGGTTTAAAAAAGACCTTTTGTTTTTTTTTAATAAAATCATAGTTGGTTGACAAACCATCTCTTTTAGTAGAAATTTTCATCAGTTTTGGTTACAAGTCGAACTATTTGGGTGAATACAATTTTTTTTTATGAACTGAATTTTTAAAATTTTTAATTCAAACATTTTTGATTGAAATATCAACGATTATATTTTCTGATTAGAATTTATATTTTTGGTAGAAAATTAGTTTATTTTATTTTATATTTCAACAATTTGTTAGAAAATTAAAGTATTGGGTTAACCAAAAATGGTGAATTCTGAACAAAAAATATAATAGTTAATATATTAACCACAAAATATTTTAATAACAAATTAAAAGCAGTTGAATTAAATATGAGTTTTAAAACAGAAAAAAATGTCTATAAGAATAGTTGCATTTTCTGCCCAAATATATATACTTGTTTAACAAAATTATTGAATTTTAAACTAAGTCGTTGCATTTTTATCGGAGAAACATGCCATTTCTTGTCAAATAGATGATTTTAAAAAATAAAAAGACAACATTTCAAAAAATGTCGAATTTTCAATCAAAAAAGATTTTAGTTTGACTTATCAGCATAAAAATTTTTTTTGAAAAATACGTCAATTTTCGACAAAAATAGTTGAATTCTAAACCTGAAAAGAAGGATTTTGCACACGAAAATTAAATTTTCACCCGAAAAGGATGTTTTGTCAACAAAATTGTTGAATTTTCAAACAAATTATAAAATTTATAACTAAAAAGGCTATTTTGTGAAGAAAGCAACTGCAAAAAAAGAAATAAATATAAATACGAGGCAAATAAATTAATAATAAGATTATTATACCAGAGTTGCCGCAAAACTTCATTTTTAATTTTCTCTAACTTCCCACGAAATAAGACAATTTCAAATTTATTCTACTTGATAGTTTAAAATTATAGAAATTCTCTGACTTTTACATGTTTTTTGTTCTTTAAATCCCTGACTTTTCCCGGGCCAATGAAATTCTCTGACTTTCAACAAAGTTTTTGTTAGCTAGATCCGTTTTTTACTAACCAGGTTTGTTTGGCGTGTGATGTTCACAAAATTAATTACATGAATAAAGTACCCCCCTTCCTTAAGAAATCATATGAAAATCACTCTGATCCGCAAATTATTACTGATACTGAACCGCCATGCTTCGTCTGCTAGGCGAACGCGCTCGAGAAGCGAAGAGTGCGCATGCCACTGCGCACTTCTTTCCGTTACGAGAAGTTATATTTCTGTTACCATTTAGGAATTCAAAAAAACTATTTGTAATTTTAAGAAAGTGCTTCTGAACTTAAATAAAAATGTATTCATTTCATAATAAATATTACTGAATGTCGTTTTCAACAACCTAATTTCGTTAATTTCAGTTACTTTAGTATCCTAAATGTGTCGGAATTTTCCGAACATTTCTAACAGTGTACGTGTTAAACTTCATGGGGCTTGCGGCACCTCTAAATATCATTTTTTTAAACAATACAAAAATAATTTATTTTTTTGTGGATTCGAACAAATTTCTGGAGTGTGCCCATGAAAATTCGAAAAAAAAATTTTTTAGACCACCCTAATGGTCACCCTATAGAGGAGCTAGCCTTGATCGTAACAACTTGAGAAGCTTAAAAAACAGGTAGTGTCGACTGAGTTCAGTCTACTTGTGCCAGGCAGAACCCAGAACGAATTTTGCCGAGTGCTCTTGAAGGTTTTATACAGTGGCCAGCTTGAAGAACCCTTTCGTTGTGTACGTCACAACCAAGCAACCACGTGGAAACGTATGGAATAATGGGCGAAGTGAAGTGCGTCACGGTTCATCAAAAGTGGGCATTGTTGGCCCACATGCTCTGCCTGATCGACTACGACTGCGGCTACGACTACAAATAAAATACATCGAACACATCATGGGAACGCAACATCAGGCCACTTCACTCTTATTTCATCACACTCGTCAAAGAATTTCTTGCTGAAATCAAGCATCTTTTGCCAGCCACAAACCTCTTCAGCTTAAGAAAGAGTGACACCAAAATAGGCCGCTTTTAGTCTATTTTTTTAACCTCGCTAGCGATCTGAGAAAAAATATGAAAATATGTTACAATTATCAAGTTACTCGTCATTGAACATCAAAATGAGCAGCGCTTTTCGTTTTTTTTTTTTTTTTTTAATTACAAAAATTACCCCTATTTATGGGTTGAGAAGGCCCTAAAAAAACTTTAAGTAGAAAATACTACCGTGAAGCAGGCGCGGATCCAGAGGGGGCAACTGAGGCTTGCCCCCCCCCCCTAAAGTCCAGACTCGAATTTTGCAAATAAGATAATTAAAGTTTATTATATATAATACTGGAAAGCGAATTTCCTCCTTGAATAAAGTTATAGAGAAAACATCAATTTTCAGCGTGTATTTTTCAAATGTAGCGCCCATTTTATATCATGTTGTTACGTACAGATACTCTGGTAACGTATATCAGTGTTATAACGTATTCCCAGCTCTGGCGTTGTCACTCTTGCGTCGTATCCACATGCGACAAGAGAGCCTGATAGCCAATGTAGATTCCCAACCATGTAATTCTCGCAGCCAATCAGGGTCTCGAATTCTCTCATAGATGTATGAGATATCATTTTATTGTGAATAATCATTTAAGTTTAACAGGGAACGAACTCAGCTGATCGCGAGATTTGCGAGGTTACGTTTTACAACAATCAATAATGGTAAATATTTTATTTCTGTACTCTGGCTATTTTAAGGCGACTTTAGTTTTTTGAAGATAATTTTTTTCAAGATTCTTCATTCTTGAATTCGTTCTAAAAAGAAAATATTTGCCTTTATGATACCAAAAGTTCAAGCTGATACCAAGAACTGAAGAAATACGAAAATCAACTAGTGATTGCATACATTAAAAAAAATAAGACTTAAAATCAGAAGATTGTGCTTTTAAAAAATGGAAAAATGTCAGAATTATTTAACAATATATCATTATAATTGATTCTTTAATGCCAAACTGTAAGACACCAAGCACGAAATATGTATTTTCATTCAAGAAGAAACAAATTAGATTCTGAAATATCATGATTCAGTGTGACCGTAGTAGTGCATTTTTTTCTTTGACCGGGAATTTTAAAAGTTTTTAGAAGAAAAATCTATCCAATCACTTGAAATATCAAGAATTTTATATCCCAATATATGTAATACAATTTAAAATAAGTTTGATGTCAACTTTTTTTTAAAATGCTAAATTCTTATTTTTTTCAATCATGAAATCATTAAGTTTACAATGTACAATTCTAAATTCTTTTACCATAACAATTTTTCATTTTACATGTTCTTTTTTTAGGGTATATTTTCTATTTAAAGAATTTTAAAGTACAGTTTTAAAGGTTTACTTAATAAAAGATTAAAAGCTTTTGCGATTTAAATTTTTTGACAAAAAGCGTTTTAAATTGATCAACTGTAAATATAAATTCATTAATAATTTTTGTAATTGAACTGTAGTTTGTGTATTCAAAATTGAACAATAATTGAATGATTTTATGGAGCGATTCTAAATAAGTTAAAATTAAACGTAAGAAGTAGTTAATCAAACGTAAACTTCCGACTGTAACTTTATAAACATTCTGTTGTTTCAGTAGAAAATATACCATTTTTAACATTTTCAATTCAAATATTTTTAATTATGAAAAAGAGCAATTTTTTAACAGTCACCACTGTTTAGCGTTTATTTTAAATAGAAAATTAAAAACTAAACAATTCGAAACTAAATTGTTTTAAACAGAAAGCCTTGTATCGTTACAATTTCAAAGAGCTAACCTTAAATTTAGAACGTCACAATGTTAATTTTATTGTTCTGTTCAAAAGAATTTTTATTTATAAGTGAATATGTTGAATTTTTATGTGTGAATAACAGATAAAAATGCTTAGAAAAAATGCGAGTAAGTCGAGATAATGCTTCTAATTTTTTTATTAAAATTGTGAACCTTTTAAAGATTATGAAAGGCTTTAATATAGTGAAAAAATTGTCTTAGGATTCCTGGTAAAATTCAAAATGATTTTTTTATTTCGAAAAATTAATTTCAGCAAAATATTTAGGAATATTTCAAAACAATAGCAAATTTTGACAAATAAATAACAATTGAATAGTTATGAATTTGAAAAAATAGGAATAAGTTTAAGAGATATTTATAAGTTTCAAAAAAGTTCAAAATAAATTGAAACTTTAAAGGATGTCAATAATTTGTTAAGACAATGCAGATTTTTTAAGATTTCAAACAAAAAAATAAGAAGCTTTTCTAGGATTTTGAAGAGTTTCAAAATATAAAAAAAGATTATTTAGATTCCTAACAAAATTGACAATAATTTTTTATTTTTAAAAATTAATTTCAAGAGATTATTTAAAAAGATTTTTAAAAATTTCCAAAACTGTAAAAATAATAATGTAAAGATTCCAAAACGTTTGAAATAAAATGTAGATTTTTAAAGATTTTAATACAAAATTTGGTATGTTTTTAGGCATTTTAAAATATTTCGAGATCATAAATTTTTTTTGGAGGTACCTGGAAATATTTAAAATGATTTTTTAGTAAGAAAATATACTTTCATAAAATGTTTGAAAAGTTTAAAATAAAAAAATTTCTATGTTTAAATATTAATTGAATAATTATTCATTTGCAACGACTCAAAATTAAAATAATTGAACTTCTAATTTAAAAAGTGTTAGATAAAAATTGTAATCTTTCAGTTTATAAATAATGCAAGTTTTGGTTCGTTAAACAATTTTCTCATACAAATAATTTTTTACGAACAAGAAAAAATCTGCCTCAGCTCGGATTTGAACCGGGCAAAGAATAACTTAAAAATTATTATTAACCTCCCCCTTGAGAGTGGATGGGAGAAGGTA
>NC_046658.1:161850438-161878824 GCF_010883055.1 Belonocnema kinseyi | reverse complement strand
CCCCCCAAGCCCTTCTCTGGATACGCACCTGCCGTGAAAGAGCTTCGCTGTGAGTTTTCAACCCAAAACCACCCCTTATCTATCATGAAAAAATTATTCTATGATTAGGGGTATTTTATTTTTTTGGGTCTTCTCAACCACTAAACAGGGGTAATTTTTGGAAATTTTTTAAAAATAAAAGCGATGCTCACTTTCGTTTTAAATGACAAATAATTTGATATTTTTAACATATTTTTATATTTTTTCCCCCAGATCGCAAGTACGCCTTGCCGTTATTCTTTCTTTCCAAGACTAAAAATTAATTCAAATCTCTTAAAATTTTTTTAATTTTACTAGATATCTGAATATTTTCGAACTTTTTAAATCACTTGAAATCTCTTAAAATTTTTGAAAATCTTTTTAAATAACTTTTCAATAACTCGCTTGACATTATTTAAAATCATTTAAATTGTCATATAATCTCTTGTAAATCCTTGAATCTTTTTGAATTATTTTTAAATTCTTTAAAAAGAAACTTTAAAATGACCTTAAGTCCCTATAATAATTCCCTAAAATCGCTTGAATTCTTAGAAATCCGATGAGTTAAAATATTTTTAAATTAATTAAAATCTCTCAAAACTACCTTAAAGTCTTTGATTTTTTTTTTTTAATAACCTGAAATCTCTTAAAATTCAGAAAAATCTTTTGAAATAACTTTTCGACAACTCGCTTAATATTAATTAAAACCACTAAACCTATCTTAAAATCTTATAAAATCCTTTCTAAATCATCAAACCTTATTGAATTATTTTAAAATCCTTTAAAAAGAAACTTTAAAATTCCGTCAAGTCACTAGTCATTTCTGAAAATCATTTGAATTTTGAGAAATCCTTTAAGATTTCTTGAAAATCTTTAAACCCTTCTGAATGTTTTTCAAACCCCTTGAACTTTTTAAAATTCATTTAAAATAGTTCGAAAGTGACTAAAACGAATTCAAATCTCTTAAAATCCTTCATATTTTCTTAAATTTCTTCAAATCGTTAAATTTTTTTAAGTCACTTGAAATCTTTTAAAATTTATTCAAATATTTGTAAACAACTTTTTAATAAGTAGCTTTAAATTCTTTAAAATCACTAAAACTGTATTAAAATCTTATAAAATCTATTCTAAATCCTCAGAATAAGGCTGTGGTTATTTGCAATTAATTTTGAATCTTTTGAATCCCTTTAACTATCTCTTAAAATTATTCACATTTTTTCTAGAAATGTCAAATGTTCAATTGTTATTTACACATCAAAAGTCAACAATTTCACTTAAAAATTATACATTTTTTTAATAGAATAATTAAAATTGTAGCGTTCAAAGTTTAAAAGCTGTCCGGAATTTTAACGATTTAATGCTTTTTATGATATACAAGTCAGTTTCAAATTGCTTACTTTTTACATTTTTGATTTAAATTTATTCTTATTCAATAAACAATCAAATATTGCTACATAAATAATAATTCTTCTTCCTAATTAAAAGATTTAATATTAAATGGGTCAAAAATTTAATATTTTATACTGAAACAATATTTTAAACTTAATAAATCCTTTTGATTATTACACTTTATTTTTGACTTAAAGTTTCTATTTTTTATTTTAAAATTCATTTTTCTTAGTAGAAAATGATCTTTTTGTTTAGAAATACAACTATATAGATAGAAAATCATTTTGAAAACAATAAAAATAATACTTTTAGTTGTATATTTATTTTTTGTTCAAAAATTTAACTATTTCTTTGAAAATTGATTTTTCTTTTTGGCAATTTTTGTTAACTTACAATTAAAGTATTCCAATTTTGAAAAATATAATATTGTCAGTTAAAAATCCATCTTTTTTAGAAGAAAATTAATTGTCTTGGTTGAAAATTCAACTATCCGGTTAAACAAATTAACTAAATATTTATTTCATTATTATTGAATCCGCTTGGCTAAGAATTCCTTTTTTTGTTAGAAATTCAATCACTTTGCTGAAGTTTAACTATTTAGTTAAAAAGACTTTTTTTCTTGTTATAAAGTTAGATTTTTTATTCTAAGTGAAGTATTTTGTGGAAAATTAATCTTCTTGGTCAAAAAAATTTTTTTTATTCGAAAATTAAATTACTTGGCTGACATTTGAATTATTCAGAAAAAAAAATCGTTTCAAGATCCATAATTTCAGTTGATTATTGATTTTTCTGGTTGTAAATTTAACTATTTTGTGAAAAATGCCTTCATCTGTTGTTTAGAAATTATTATTTCTTCACTTAAAATCAAGATATTCCGTTTTCCGTTAAAATTTTATATTTGCACTTGTAAATGTACATTTTGTATTAAAAAATTAATTTTTGATGTTGAAAATTCAACTATCTGATTAAAATTCAATTACTTGGCTGAAAGTTGATTTATTTAGCCAAAAAAAATTTTCGTTGAAAGATGCATCATTTAAGTCAAATATTTATTTTTTATATTGAAAATTGACCTGTATTGTTAAAAATTATTTTTTCCCGAAGTTTTTATGTGACAATCGCTGTATTTTATTTTTGGTTTGAGTTTATATTTTTTTTGTCAAACATTCATCTTTTTTCGTAGAAAATTCGTCTTTTTCGTTGAAAATACAACTATGCAGTTAAAAAAACAATAAAAATCATTATTTTAGTTGAATATTTATATTTTTGTTTCTGTTTATGTTTTGGTTGCTATTGTTGTTACTGATGTTGTTTTTGCTGATTTTTCACTGTTCTTACTTTTGCTGTTGCTGTTTTTGTTGTCGTAGTTGTAACTGCTCCTTACGCTTTTTTCTTTATCCTTGTTGTTGATATTTATTCTTCTGTTGCTGCCGTTTTCGTTGCTGTTGTTTTTATTGTTGCTACTTTTGTTGTTGTTGCTCCTATTGCTGTTGTCGCTGTTTTATCTTATTTTTCTGTGTTTATCTTTGTTTTATTTTTTCTTCTGTTGTCACTGTTGTTATCATCGGTTTTTTCCAGGCTGTTGCTGTTTTCTTCTTTGTTTTTTCTGTGGCCTCTGTTATTGATTTTGTCATCGTCGTTGTTGTTGCATCTGCTTTGTTGTTGTTATTTGTGTTGCTGTTGCTGTAATTGTTTTTGCTTTTTGTTGTTGCTGCTATTATTTGTTGTTGTTCATGATGGTGCTGCTTTTTTTATTATTTTTATACCGTTGTGAATGATTTTTGCTATTTTTGTTGTTCTTGTAGTTGTAACTTCTCCTGATGCTTTTGTTTTTATCATTGTTGTTGTTATTGATTCTGTTGTTGCTATTGTATTCGTCGTGGTTGTAGCAACTTCTGAGATTCGGTTTTTTTTTATTATTGCTACTTTTGTTGTTGTTGCTCTTATTGCTGTTGTCGTTGTTTTATCTTATTTTTTTGTGTTTATCCTTGTTTTGTTTTTGCTTCTGTTGTCGCTGTTGTTATCATCGTTTTTTTACAGACTGTTGCTGTTTTCTTCTTTGTTTTTGCTGTGGCCTCTGTTACTGATTTTGTTATCGTCATTGTTGTTACTTCTGCTTTGTTGTCGTTGTTGTTACTTCTGCTTTTTTGCCGTTGTTGTTACTTCTACTTTGTTGTCGTTTTTGTTGCTTCTGATTTGTTGTTGTTATTTGTGTCGCTGCTGCTGTAACTGCTTTTGTTTTTTGTTGTTGCTGCTGTTATTTGTTGTTTTCCACGGTGCTGCTTCTTCTGTTATTATTTTTTTACTGTAGTTCCTTTTTTTTGCTGTTTTTGTTGTTCTTGCAGTTGTAACTTCTCCTGATGCTTTTGTTTTCATCATTGTTGTTGTTATTGATTCTGTTGTTGCTATTGTTTTCATCATGGTTGTAGCAACTTCTGAGGTTTGGTTGTTGTTGTTGCTGTTTTTGTTATCATTGCTGTTCTGTTGTTGATGAGCCTATTGCTGCTCCTATTTCTGTTGTCCTGTGTGTAGCTTCTTCTCTTGCTTTTATCTACGTGTTGTTTTTGCTTCTATTGTTGCTCTTGTTATCGTCATTGTTTTTGTTATTGCCCATGCTGTTGCTGTTATCTTATTTGTTTTTGCTGCTGCTTCTGGTATTGATGTTGTTATCCTCGTTGCTGTTCTTCTGCTCCGTTGTTTCTGTCGTTGCTGTTGTAACTATTTTCGTTGCTTCTTGTTTCTGCTGCTGTTGTTGTGTTAGCTGCTCATTCTGCTGTTGTTTTTATCGTTGTTGTTTCTGCTGTCCTTGTCGTTTTTTTGGCTGTTGTTTCTGTTATTTCTGTGGTTATCGTCGTCGTTGTAGCTCCTGCTTTGCTTTTGTTGTTGTTGTAGCTCCTGCTCTTTTAATGTTGCTGCTGCTGTTTTTGTTGTGTTATTGTTGTTGTTGTTGTTGTTGTTGTTGTTGTTGTTGTTGTTTTGAGCTCAATGGGCACTTGTGAGCGGCGACTAACTTTGAAAGGACTTCCTCTCCTGTAAGTAGTGCATACATAAGTGGGAATGAAAAATATTGATGGATGAATTCGAATTCGGCGACAGTGGTTACTATTTGATATTGTCTGATACTCGGATAGACTCTTGAGCTCCTCTTGGCATATGAGGTGCGGGTACGGATATGAATGGGAAACGTGCATGTACATTCGTCGTTACTCGTTCTCGTTTGAAGGGTGAAAACAATAAACGAGGAACGACAATGAGGATTTAAGTGGCGACCTCAATGATATATCAACTGCACGCTGTAATAGAATTCAATTGAATTGAAGAAATAGCGAGGGGAACTTACTCTCTTCTCAGCTTCTCAGCTTCTCCTACCGCAACGAATGAGCTGTTGTAGCCTCACTCACGATCGTCATACGAGTTATTCTTAATCTTATTCAAACACACCTCATTGTATATCATTTATTTACCAACATTTTTTTTTTAAGTGTTAAAACGTACAAGCGAGTATGCTCTCCTTCCCCTCTTCTTACTCTACCATAACAGTTTTTGATAACAATTATACGAAATCATCTTTAAAAGAAAATGTTGTCGAATCATAATTCTCCTAATGTCAAAAAAATTAAGACATTTTTTTAATTGAGTTAATGGAACACTTATTTCAAATTTAAAAAAAAGAACAATGTTTAAAAAATTTGCAGCCTGAAAATAGTGTTGTGTTTTCTTTCAATTAAAGAGAACTAATTTTATAAAAAATTCTTTTAAAAAACTTTATAAGTGTTCAAATAACCAAATAATAGAACGTCGTTTTTGTTGCTATTTCATACAAATTTTAACTACATCAAAAATTATTGTTTCTAGAATATGATGAAAAAAAATGTTTGACAAAGTAGTTTAAATTTTAATTAAGTAGTTGAATTTTCATCCATAAAAGCTGAATTCGTAATGAAATATATAAATTTCAAGAAAAAAAAGGACGAATTTTATTTTTGAAAACATTTAAATTTCCAAAAAAAAAGAAGTTTATTTTTCACAACAAAAATACTTTTCTACCATAAGATATGAATTTTTAACCAAATGTTTAAATTTTTTACCAGATAAATAAAAAATTAATTGAAAAACAAACGAATTATTTAACACATAGTTGAATTCTTAACTTATAAAGTATAAATTTCAATCAAAAAATGAAATAGTTGAATGTTTGGAAGCAACAAATTAATTTTAACTAAACAAAAGTTTTTAAGCATAAGGTTAAATCCTCAATCAAAAAGATTAATCTTCGAGAAAAATGATTTATTTCCTAACCAAAGAGGAGAATTCTCAACAATATACTTGCATTTTTTATAAAATCGTCGAATTTTTAATGACATAAATAATACATTTTTAACCAAGACTGGAACAAGTAAATTTTTAGATTAACAAAATTAGTGGTTAGCAAAAACAAACAATTTGTAATCTATAGAATTCATTGAAAATAGGAATTTTGAACCGAACATTTGAATGCTCTACAAAAAATATAAAATTTCAACAAACAAGATTAATGTCCTAATAAAGCAATTAATTTATTTAAAAACCTAATTTTTGACACAGTAATTGAACTTGCATCGAATTAGTTGGATTTTCAAACCAAAAATAAGATTCTTTAACAAAGAAGTGAATTAACTATTTAAAAATATAAATTGTCAACAAAAATGACAAATCTTTAAAAGAAAATTAATTTTTTTAAAGTAATTTGATTTTAACTCAAGCAGTTTATTTTAGCCGGGCATGGTAAATTTTCAACGAATCATGTGATAGTTAATATTTTTTTAATTTATTTAAAATAAGAAATAGTGGAATTTAACAGAAAATACGAATTTTCAACAAAATAGTTGAATCCTTAACAAAAAATACAAATTTTCAACGAAAATGACAAATCTTGCAAAAAAAATTTATTTCAATTAATTTAATTTTGAAATAATCTTTTTTTTTTGGACCGAGAATGGTGAATTTTTAACGATTGATGTAAAAAATAAATATTTAAAAAATAAACATTTTTATTTGAAGTAAGAAACAGTGGAATTAGCCACAAAAAAGACGAATTTAAAAAAATTTTGAATCCTCAACAAAAATAGATGATTTTACGATCCAACAGTTTGATTTAAAAAAAAATGAATTTCTACCACAAGGATTTTTTTTCACCAAAGGAGACAAAGTTTCAACAAAATACTTCATTTTCCATCAAAGAGACGAATTTTCAACTAAAATAATGAATTTAAAAAAAATGAATTTTCATCAAACAATATTAATGTTCTAATTAGGCGGTTAATTTATAAAAAATACATTTTTAACATAGTAGTACTTTCATTAAAGTAGATGGATTTTTAAAAGAAAAAATCTTTTTTTTTTTTTGACGAAAAAGTGAATTTTCAAAAATTTTCAAAAATTTTCAAAAAACTATATAATTGTTAATATTCAAATAATAAACATTTTTATTTGAAATAAGAAACAGTGGAATTCAACAAAAAGTACGAATTTTAAAAAAAATAGTTGAATCCTCAACAAAAACAGATAAGTTTAAAACCAAACAGTTTCATTAAAGAAAAAGACATTTTTGTAACAAAAGGGCTTATTTTTTCACCAAAAAGGACAAAGTTTCAAGAAAATCGTTGAATTTCCATTAGGGCGATGAATTTTCAACTAAAATATTAATTCTAAAAAAATTAGTGTTCAACAAATTCAAACTTACCTACAATTTATTATCAGGAAACGCACTAAATTAAATACAAAATTTCTACCATTTTTACCCCCCCCCCCCACAAAAATCGTTATCAGCGGCCTGATGTTTGTACAGGTTGAAACAGTCGAATTAAAATTTTCGTGCTGTATATAATAAATAGTGTAAATTATTATTCTGCCCGCTTTCGCGCCATTAGGTAGACGTTTTAAAACAAACGCACTACCTGGCGCCATCTCTACACGAAATACGGAACTTTACTCGTATAAAGATTTAAAATAATATTTTATTTGTTTATTAAAATATGTGATGAAAAGTAAAAATTTGCATCAGTCTACTATCTTTTCATCGTCATAATATTATAAAGTTATATTTGTGATAATTTTTGAAGGCCCCCCTATTGCAAAGAAATGTATTACCAAACTCTTTTAATGATTTTGTTATATTTTTTTATAAAATTCACAAATACTGTGTTAAATTAATTGATAATTTGAAGTTAGCACTCATCATTCAAGTGGGGTTATCAACCAATTTGTTTTCTTTTTCACTCTTTTTTTTCTTTCGTTTTTTTTATTTTTTATTAATATCAAATCACAATAAAAGAAAATTTATAATAAAATTAAAAAAGATGAAAGAAATTTAAAAAAGAGAGAAGGAAGGGCATTTAGTTCAAAGCCTTCTCATTTTTCATTCCTTTTTTTTTATTTTTGTCCGTAGATTTTTTTGAGAAAAAAATTTGTTGTAAAGGAATCTTTTTTTCAATTACAATAAGAATTTTATTACTTTTATCACTGGTAAAGCATGAATAAAATAACTGAATTTTCAATTCAAGAAATTAGTTTGCAACAAAATTGTTAAATCTACAATAAAATGCTTGAGTTTTCAACTAAATGGTTAAATTTTCAACTTAAAAAAATTATCAGCTACAAACGAAATAATTATAAATAAAATAACTATATTTTTATGTACCAAAATTAATTTTCATTTATTTTACTTTTCCTGTAACGACTTATATTAAAAAAATAGAAATAAAACATAAGAAATTTTATTTTTTATTTCAATTCTGCATGCTATGAGCTTCAATTTGAGCCACCTTCCTTAAAAAATTGAACTAAAAGAAAGGCTTCACGCATAGGGGTTTAAATGAAAAAATGTTCCTCATTTTTCTTATTTTCCTTATTTTTCTTGATTTTTAACCACTGCTATTAAGAAATGAATAATGTAATATAGAACATTTGATTTTCCATCTGAATTCTTATTTTACGTTCCTTGACCACTAATATAAATAAAAAGTATAACATGCCAAATTTTATTTCTATTTTAATTGTACAACCCAGAACCTTTAATTTAAACAATATTTGAAATAATCAAACTAAAAAAAAGTTTCCAGAATATAATCCATTAAAAAAATATAATTTGCTGTCCTATTAATGTTTTTTTTAATTTCAAAAATTGATAATGAAAAAAGTATGAAAATTTCATTTTTTAGACAACTCTGCTATAATTCTTTCTTTAAATTGCCTATTTGTGTTTTTGTTGCAAAACATATTTAAAAAACAAGACATGAGAAAATTTTGTTTCTTAGACCGATGTACTTGTAATTTTACCTTTAGTCTTATATTTCTCAGTATTAGTTTAAATTAAATGTTTTGAAATGTAAATTTGGATCTTCTTCATTATCAAAGATTGATAAAAAATAAAAATAATTTTTTGGGAAATTGCTTAAATTAAAGCTTTTGGCATCCCATTTTTAACTTAAATTCAATTATTTCATGTTTGGTTAATAATTTATTTTTTAGTTGCAAATTCAACTATTTGGTTTAAAATTCAAGAATCAACATCTCAAGTGTTTCCACTTTATTTGTATTAATATTTATATGGTGCTGATTACACGAGCACTTTGTTTCTAATTAGAAAATGTTTTTACTTCATCATAGGGTTTTCATATTAATCAATTAAGAAAATAAATTTACAAAAAAATGTATTAATTTATTAATAATAAATTTATTACAGAAATACATTAAGGACAAATTTTCAGAACATTCCAGCAAGAGCTAGTTACTCAACTGCGCATGCGTCGCATTCGGCATCTAATTGGTTTCGCGCGAAGTTTAAAATGATCAAGTTTTTTTTTTATCATAAACAATGACATTTCAACTTACAAAAACGTCCATTAGGTCGAAATTGATTAATAGTAATAAAAATTGATTGAATGCATATTCTGTAAATAATATTTAAAATAACCAGAAATATTTAATTCAAAAATTTTCATTTTTGTTTAAAATTTGCTTGGTCTATATTTCTTCTTAACCGATTTAAAAAAATAAAACGATCTAATAAATGATAGCGCAATTTTTTGGCGAAAAAATTATCTACAACCACCTTCTCGAATTTTTCAAGAAGGCGTGCAATTGACAGAAAATTGAATTTATTTACAGTAAAATGTTAATAAATCGTAAATCATAGGTTATTTCCCGTCGATTTTATATGGAAGCATTCGAAAATGTCAAGTTGTAGGGAATTTTTTTGCGAAAAAACTTTTTTTAATTTGTTAAAAAGTCTTATGGACATTTTTTTTCAAGAAATTCAAATTCTTATCCAAAATATTTCTGGTTATCATCCGTTTTTTTCAAAAAAAAAAAAAAAAAAAAAACTTTTCCTCGAAACTGATACCGTCCACAATAATTTTACGTTTTTCAAAAGTATAATTAAATTTTGTATTCTGAAACCTTTTCTTTTCGTGCCTGTAGTACTTTAATTTTAACTTAAAATAACTTAATTGGAAATTCAAAATATTAAGGTGGCCTTCGAAAGGAAAAGACCATTCGATAGTTTCGAGTTTACTTATATTGAATCTCTATTGGTGAAATTCATGAATAGATTATAATAAGACTCATCGTGTACCGGTCGGCCACCGATCGGGTTTCCCAATCGGGCGTCCCGACCTGGCCCCGATCTGGGCGGGTGTTTCATCCGCGGCCTGGCCTCGCCCAGGATTCCCGATCGGGACCCCACCTGGACTGGTCTGGCCCCGATCGAGGCCAGACCGAGATTTCTGCACAGGTATTCGCATTTCAAAATAGAAGTAAAATTTCATCTTGATGTGAATTTTTCGCGATCTTTCTTCAGTTATGTATATATAACCATGTATAACCTAAACTCAAAATTAGCTATCAGTATCGGTGTAACTGATTTGATCAATAAATTTGACGAAAAGTTCGTCAAAAGTACAAAATAAAATGTAATGAAAAGCCGACATAATCTCAAGGATGTTTTTCTGTAAGATCATAATAACTTTAATTCAAACACTAAATACAAAATCTCAAAATTAATAACCTAACTCTTTCATGAATAATTTCTGTTTCAGATGAGATTTTTTAGATTATATCGTAAATTATATATAAAAATGATAACGAAAAAATTAATTGAAATTTCAACGTAGTCTTCAGCCATTTTTCTTTTATCTTCATAGTAAGTAAACATCAACGACTAATAAGCAGATACAAATGAAATAATTTCTATTTTATTCTTTAACTTATGTATTTTCCTTCTAGAATGAGCCTTGAAAAGGACCGGAAATACAGGTTAAAACATGTTGGCAAATTTTTTATAATAAAAAATGGTTTAAGACCAAAAAAGCGGTATAGGCCTTAACAAACATTATTTAGTTAACATACTAATATGTTAACCTTGACCATCAAGATGGCTGTCCTATCAAACATTTTCACTTTAATTAAACGTTGAGCATGTTAATTTTCACCATCTAGATGGCTGTCCTATAAAATATATTAACTATAGTTAAATGTTGATTATGTTAATCTTTACCACCTAGATGGTTGTCCTGTCAAATTTTAAGGGACAGTCATCTAAATGGTCATGTTTAATATAGTTGATGTTTGACTATAGGACAGCCATCTAGATGGTAAAGGTTAACATACTAATATGTTAACCTTGACCATCAAGATGGCTGTCCTATCAAATGTTTTCACTTCAGTTGAACGTTGAGTATGTTAATTTTTTTCATCTAAATGACTACTATAGTTAAACATAAAAAATGTCATCCTTTACCATCTAGATGTGGAATCTAAAGATCCATATTTCTCGGTACAGTGCACATTCATTTTGTGGACTTTTATGGAGTTCCTCATCGATGCACCGCAGATATCACGCCAAAGATTAGTGAAAAAAATTGATGACGAATGTCACATAAATAGAGGTTGGATAAGAAGAAGAAGAAAAAGAAGGTGGAGAATTCGACAGTCGATCTTCGACGAAGTCGTCCTCGCCGAGGGAAGAATTTATGGAAGCCGAGGCGTGGTTACGACGATCGAGTTCAGGAGAGTAAAGCCGAATGAAGAACTGGTGCAAGATGAGCCTGGGTCTTCGTAACCCGAAGAATGTCAACTTCCTCTAGTCGTTCCTCAACGACGAAGCCAGAATCTGGCTTTCCGAGGCCTTCCACCACGATCTTCTCTCGAAAGAGTCCAATGGCTGTCGAGGATACAAAGGAACGAGCCAATTACACTCTTGGCACGTACGGCATCCCAGAGACAAAGCAAAAACTTTCAAACGCGCCGCCAGCAATAGCAGCCACGTTCACGGAAACTGCCGAGGGTCGATTCCGTACGGCGTACCTACCAAATCGCCTCCAGGCTTGCTTGCGACTACTTCAACTTTGACTGGACTTTATCGACGATACGGAAAAATAAAGTAGAGAAAAAGGAAGCAATCTTCTTGTGGATATGGAAGAGAAACCCGTGTCACACTGTTTCTCATAGTCGACGTTCTCCATCCTCTCTTTATAGATAGAAGGTTCGCCAAAAAGAGATTTCCATCTAGTGTTCTGAGGAGTTTAAGTGCTCGGAGAAATTCCCATGAGCATGAGACTGTGCTCAAAAATATGCTCGACCTTCATGTGCTTTGAGAATTTATGACCATTTTGAATTATGATTTTAAAAATCGTATTTTCCACCTTTATTATTGATAATGACTCTTATTCCGGGTTTTTACAATATCCCAATCTCGGAATTCTTCCAATTATAAAAGAAACTATACACCCAGAAGATTATTAATGTTAATACAAACAAATTTCGCATCTAAATATATTTTAAACACTTTTTCGTTAAGATTTCGAATCAAAAAGGTCAGTTTTGAACCTAATGAATGAATTTGTAACTAAAATGATGAATCTTCAACAATATAAAAAGAATTTTTAACCTTATAGTCGATTTTTCAATCCAAGAGATTAATTTTTTAGAAAAAAAGACTTATTTTCAACAAAGTACATGAATTTTGATCTAAACAAGATCAATTTTCTACCAAAATTAGAATACGTATTAAAAATCTGGAAAAATAAGTTTTCAACACAAAAAAATGTTAAACAAAAATTGTTTTTCATCCACATATAGAAAAATTAAATTTTCAGTTAAAACAATCAATTTTCGATTAAAAAAATTAATTCTCAACAAAATAATTCAATTTTAAATCCAAGAGATTTATTTTCTATCAAAAAAGATAGTTTTTATCAAATATATCAATTTTCCACTAAGAATGATAAATTTACAAAAAAAATCAGGATATTTGAATTTAAAGCTAGAAAAGTAAATTTTAAACAAAAGAAAAAACAAAAAAAAAACAAAAATTTCAACCAAAAATATGAATTTGCGATCAAATAGTGAAATTTTCAACTGAAGAAGTGAATTTTCTATACAAATAATTTTAAACTGAATAGTTCCTTTTCAACCAAGGAAATTAATTTTTGACAAAAACATAGAATAGTTGAGTTTTCTACAAAACAGATAATTTTTTTCAAAAAAGATTAAATTTCTATTAAAAAAGATAAATTTGCAACAAAAAATGGAATATTTTAAGTGAATTTTCAACAAAAATGTTGAATCTCCAACTAAAACAATTAATTTTGAACCAAATACATGAATTTTTAACTAAAAGTATCAATTTTCTACATAAAATAAAATAGTTAAATTTTCAGTCCGTAAAATAAATTTTCAACCAAAAAGGAAGCGAATTTTCAAGAAAATGTTTAAATTTTGAAAAAATAAATTAATTTTTAACCAAAAAGTTGAAATTTCAACTAATGAGAGTACTCTTCTATATAAAAAGGACGGATTTTCAACAAATACCTAAATTTCTCCTAAAATAGATTAATTTTCATCTAAAAATAAAAGAATTAATATTATAGCAAAAAAAATAATTTTCTAAGAAGTAAAATTGAATTTTCAACGAAATAGTATAATTTTCAATGAAGGAGATTAAATTACAATCGAAAAAGATAAATTTTTGACAAATATTTGAACAGATGAATTATCCACCAAGAAGGTTAAATATTCTCCCAGTAAATTCAGATATTTAATAAAATGCAGAAAAGTTTAAAGCAAGTATTTGAATTTTCACCTAAAGAAGTTAAATTTTTAAACAAACATTTATGAGTGGAATTTTCAGTTGAACAAATTAATTTTCACGTAGAAAACATAATTAAATTTGTAACGAAAAAAAGATTTTTCAACTAAAATGAATCATTGAATCATTGAACCAACTTGTTGAACTTTCAAGTCAAGAAGATACATTTTTTCAGGAAAACGATAAATTTTTAACAAAAACCTGAATTTTAAACAACGACAAAATTAGTTTTCAATTAAGTAGTTAAATTTTTTATCAAAACAATTATTCTAAAAAAGGTTAATATCTGATATTTAAAATTGTCAAATGACACAACTTTTTAACGAAGAAAGTTTTTTGTGCTCCAGTGAGAAAATACTGTTAAAAATTGTTGAATTTTGAAGCCAAGAGGGAAAAAAAGTTAAAAATGCATCTTTCTGAGTTAGAAGTTCAATTATTTAGTTAAAAGTACATTTCCTAACTTCAAAATTTATCTACTTGATTAAAAATTGAACTAAATTGTTAAAAACTCGCCTTATTTTTGGTTTAAAATAATTTTTTCAAACTGAAAATCTAACCATTTTGTTGAAACAGCGTCGTTTTCAATTAATTTTTTTCAATTAAAATTCGACTCTTTTGCTGAAAATTATTATTTTTTTAATTGAAAATGACTTTTTTTAATTCAGATTTAACTGTTTTGTTAAGCGTTCTTTTTTTCAAAATATTTTTAAATTAAACTTTAACTATATTGTCAAAAATTCATTTATTTCTTTAAAAATTAATTTTTTCAACTGAAAATTTAACTATTATATTTTTAGTTTAAGATTAATCCTTTTAGATGAAAATTGATCCTTTCAGATAAAAAATGTAATGTTTGATTAAAACTTGAATCATTTATTTATATAAGTATTTCGTTAAGAAGTCGTTTTTTGTTGTCGAAAATTAATATTATCAAGTCTAATTTAACTATTCAATTTTTTGTTTAAAATTGATCTTTTATAGTTAACACTGTAACTACTTTGTTGCATTTTTTCTTAATAATTCATCTCTTTCGTTAAAAATTTAACTATACTATTTTAAAAAATCCTTTCTTTTGGGTTCGAAAATAGTTTCCTTGAAGATAAATTTGACTATTTCGATTTAAAATCACTTTTCTTAATTAAAATCAATTTTTAAATCAAGCTCTAACTATTATGTTTTTAGTTAAAAATCTGTTCTTCTTGGTTAGACGTTAAACTATTGTTTTGAAAATTTTAAAAATTTCTAGAATATTTTGAAATTTTGAACTTATACCAAAAGATTTACTAAATTATCAAAAAAAATTCTGGATGATTTTAAGGCAATTTTTTTAATTTTGAAGAATTTTTTCAATATTTTAGGAAAGTTTCAAATCTTTTCAAAATAAATTCAGAAGGCTTTAAAAAAAACTTCAATTTGAAATTTTATAATATTTCAGAAAACTTAAAACAAAATGTAAATTTTCAAAATAAAATATTGAAATTTTTCAATATTTTCAAAGATTTTAAGACAAACAAAATTTTCGAAATTTTTAAAATAAAATATTGAAATTTTTCAATATTTTCAAAGATTTTAAGAAAAACAAAATTTTCTCTAGATTCATGGGACTAATAAAAATGATTTTATCGTCAAAAAATTAATTTCAGGAGAATATTTAAAAATATTTTAAAACTATGAAATAGTTCCCAGAATTCAAAATTACATGATTCCTAAAATTTTGTAAAATCTTGTTGAAATAAAAAAATATCTTAGAGGTTTTTTAGATCGATACATTTTCGATACATCAGACAATTTGAAAAATAATTTCGAAGTTTCTGGCGTAACTGAGATAAAATCATATTATTTTTTTAAACTCGAAGGAAATAAAAAAAGAAACTTAAAAAAATAAATAAATCTTCAAAATTTTAATTTTTTATTCAAAATATTTTTTCCTTCAAATTATATTTTGCCTAATATTTTTCTATTTTGACTGAAAATACTTCATTATTTGGAAGTTCGTCCTTCTGTTTGAATTTACATTTTCTTGATTTAAAATTTAAATATTTTTTAGGTGGTGAAAATTCTAAGCATTATATTCTTCGTTTAAAGTTTATATTTTTTGGTTAAAAATGCAACTACTTGGTTAAAGGTTAAATTCATTTGTTTAGACTTCAATTTGTTAGTTGAAGATTTATCTTTTTTATTTAGGATTGAAATATTTTATTTAAAATTCGTTTCTCTTGTTATGAATTCCTTTTTTATTTGGATTCTTATTTTAGATTCAAAAAAAAATTTCAAATTTTTTATTTTAAAATTCTTATTTGTATGAATTCTTAATCTTTATATTTTCATTTCTTATTTATAAATTCTTATTCTTTGTATTCTTATTTCTTATTTATGAATTTTTTATGAATTTTTATGAATTTTTATGAATTTTTATACAAAATTTAAATTATCTTTGATTGAAATATCAACTCTTACATTTGTCATTCTAGATTCAACAACTTTGTTGAAAAGTTATTTTCATGGTTAAAGATTCATAATGTAACTTAAAAATTCCTCTTCTTTCGTTTAAAATTAATCTTCTTGGAAGAAAATTTAATGAATGGGTTTGTAAATTAACATTTTTCTACAAAATTTATATTTATTGTTCAAAAAATGAAACGGATTTATACAAAATAATATTAACTATTACATTTTTGTTTATAATTTTTCTTTTCTC
Organism: Belonocnema kinseyi; assembly: GCF_010883055.1. NCBI lineage: Eukaryota > Metazoa > Arthropoda > Insecta > Hymenoptera > Cynipidae > Belonocnema > Belonocnema kinseyi. The sequence goes on along the minus strand of NC_046658.1, from coordinate 161,862,592 downwards.
TTAAGAATTCAATTTTTTTAAGAAAGACTTTTTTGTTGAAATTTGAAATATTTCAAATTTCCAAAAATGCTTTTGAATTTCCTCAAGAATCTTAGATACGTTATACTTAAATACTATTTAAAACAAATAAAGCTGAAAAAATAAATAATTTTATTTTGCATAATTATCCCCCCCCCCCCAACAAAAAAGTACACGTACGCGTTTCGCGCAATACTGGTGAAATCTATAATTTTAGATTTAAAACTAACTTTTCTTTAATATTGCAGATGCTTCGATTGGTTAATAAAATCTTTGATTCGCGTTATTTTACCTTAGGCTTGGACCTTTGGACTCACTTGGACTATTATTACCGAAAAACAATTGACGCCATAATTTTAGGGTCGATCGAAAAATACGTTTCCAAAATTTACGGTTTCGACATAAAGGACAGATGTTAGTCGGCGCGAATAGAAAATTATGAGTACAGGTGATACATTCAAAATTAGTCGCACCTTGGTTAAATTACGTGTTATTTTTAAAACGAAATTCGAAAACCTTACACCTTATGTCCAATTTCTAGTAGGGTGTCCAGCCAGCTTGGAAAGCTAAAATCCTCGAACGTTTCACAAGAATTTTGAATTTGAATAATTTTTTTGCTTTTAAAAGTTTTTTTTTTAATTTGAATAGTAATTTAAATCTTCTAGGCTATTATGAGAGAAAGATCTCGCTTAGAAGAAATCTTGCTACTGAAATTTTTTTTATTTATCAAAATATACACTTGACTCTCGATATAAGGACGGTCTTAGTTCTTACCTTAGTTTGAATCAAGAGTCTTTGAACGTAAGCAGTGAGGGCCGTCTTTGACGCAATTTGAGGGCTAATGTGAGGGCGCAATTTGACGCATTCGTAATATTGCGCAAAGTGACGCATTTCGTAATATTGCGCGATATTACGCAGTCGCACCTAGGCCGTCGGGGTACTGCGTTTTATCGCTAAAATATTGTTTTGTCTAGGTTGACTAACTGCGGACGACCTTCCACTTTCGGCTCCGCGGATACTCTCATCAACCAGCGTCAATTATTGGAACGCATAAATTGAAATTGCTTGAATAGAAAGTCAAATGTAATTTATTTTTTGCGTATTACCGAATAAATACAAAGATTTCAAGGCAATTTTTGTAGAATGTACTTATTATTTTATAGTTTACTAAATACTAAATAACTTTAAAAATTTTTAAATATTTCAAAATATTTCAAAGCTTTGATAATATTTAAGAGTATTTTGAAAACTTCAGAAAGATTTATTGGATTTTAGGGACTTAAAAAGGCTGTGCACACTATATTTAGAAAATTTAAAATATTTTTTTTTAAATTGCATAGGGTTTCAAAATATTTTAGAAGACTTCAAGAGATTTCACAAAGATTTCTAGAGACTTCACAGAGATTACAAAGTATTTTAATAGTTCTAAATGAATCAAAAAAATTCCGAAAAGATTTCATAATTTTGTCAAAGAATTCACAAGAATTTCAAAAGAGTTCAAGAATTTCAAAGATTTCAAAGATTTTTATTTTAAACAATTTCAAAAGGCTTCAAAAAATTTGAGAGGATTTCAAAATATGTCAATCATTTAAAAAAAAACAAAATATTTCAGAAACAAAGATTTAAGGAATATTTCAAAAATATTTCGATAATTTCTTAAGGATTTCAAAAGATTTCACAAAGATTGTACCAATGATTGAAAATATTTCAAATATTTAATTATTCTAAATGAATACAAAAGATTTAAATATTTTAATGATTTTAAATTTAAAAAAAGATTTCATTGCATTTCAAAACATATTACAAAGATTTATTTATAAAAATTTCACAAAGATCTTAAAAGAATACAAGAATTTCAAAGATTTTTAAAAGGGTACAGATCACTCGGCTTCCAAGAGTTCAAAAACTGTCAAGGATTTTTAACGATTAAAAAATTTTTTAGATGATTTCAAAAGAATTCACAACGATTTTAAAGATTTCACCAATATTTTAAGCATTTCACAAAGATTGTAAAACTTTCTTAAGATCTCAATGATTCTTAAGATTTTAAAAAGGGGAAAACAAAATTTCTAAAATTTTAAAACATTTCAAAGATTTTAAATAATTTCTAAATTTTTAAAAAGATTTAAAAGATGTTCATAAAGATTGTTATAATTTTAAAGATTTTAAACTAATGCAATATTTAAAAATATTTCAAAGAATCCATAAGAATTTCAAAAGATTTCACAAATATTACAAAGAATTCATAAGGATTTCGAAATATTTCAAGAATTTAAAATATTTGAAAAGATTCCAAATATGTCAAAAAATTTCAAAGATTTTGAACAATATCAAAATGTTCTGTTTAGAAATTCAAATATTTGGTGCGAAATTTAAATGTTTTTTAAAAACTAATCTTTTTGGTCAAAAATTAAAACATCTGTTTAAATTTCTTATTTCATTAAAAAAAATGTATTTTTATGTTGTTGAAGATTCGTCATTTTAGTCAAAAATTAAATTTCTTAGTTAATAATCTGTGTTTATTTTTAAAATTCAGCTAAATTGTACTATTATTTTAAAATTTTGGTTTCTGTTAAAAACAAAATTTTTTAACTGAAAATTGAAGCAAGTAGTAAAAAATAAATTTGTTGTTGAAAATTCCTCTCTTTAATCAAATTTAACTTTTTTGTTGATAATTTGTTTATCATTAGTTGAAAATTAAACTATTTTGATTATTATGTAGTTGAAAGTAGAACTACTTTATTAAAAATAATTTTTTTAAATTCTTTATCTGAAAATTAAGCTATTTTATTTATTTCTTAATTTGATTTTTTATTATTGAAAGTTTAGTTTGAAAATTCAACTATTTGGTTTAAAATTTGAATGTTTTGTAAAAATATGGTTTTTTGATTTAAAAATTCACACTCAGATTGAACAATTCTATTTTTGGTTGAAAGTGAATATTTTTTATTGGAAAATTTAAATATTTTGTTGAAAATTCGTCTTTCTTTTTGGGGTTAAAAAAATATTTCTTTAAGCAAAAATTTAACTATTTTATTGTTGGTTCAAAATTCATTTTTTTTTAAATGGAAATTTACATAATTTGTTAAAACTTGTTTTTCCTTGTTGAAATTTAATTTTCTGAACTAAAAGTGTAGCTATTTTGATGAAAAACTATTTTTGTTATATATTCTTCTCCTTTGAATCGAATTTAACACTTTTTTTACAATTTATTTATTTTAACTGAAAATTTAAATATGTTGTTAAATTTTTTTTACTTATCAAAAACAAATTTTTTCGTCTGAAAATTCAACTATTCCATTTCTGGTTAAAAATTAATCTTTTTTGCGTTAAAAATTAAAATCGAATTTTTTAATCACTTTTTTCTTATGAAAATAAATTTTTCAACTGAAAATAAACTTGTTCCATTTGTGGGTAAAATTCAAACTATTTGAGTAAAAACTGAGCTAGTTTTTTGAAAATTAATTGTTTTGCGCTCTTCTCGTGATTTTTCATTAGTATTATATTTTTATATTTATATATTATATTATTATTATTATTATTATTATTATTTTGGCTTGATTCGGGTTTCTTCCATTTTTGAAAAACAGCCACAGGTGTGTAAATATTTTGAAAAGTTAAATCAATTAAGTGCATTAATTTCTCTGATCTGTCTGCTTCCGCTTGAGTCGGCACTAAACCGGTGATCCTAAGTCGGCACTTTTTTTTGTTGCTCTCGTTGTTATTTGTGTGTTATTTTAATAAGGTTTGTTCCAATTCCATTTGTCGACTGTAGGTTGCTTTTCTCTGATAGGTGTCCTTTTCTTTTCTGTTTTTTCCCATTAACTTTCCGCTTATTCCATTTTTCTTTAGTCATGGGACGAAATCTCAAACACCATAAACCAAAGCGTGATTTCCTTGCGCTTCAACGCGCATTGGGGGCTCAAGAAGTGCCGACTTAGGACCACACAAAACAACATATAATTACAGATGAAGTATCGTGGTACCTGATCAAACACATTGAAGTGCCATTAAACCAGTCTAACTTCTGTTTTCCATTAAAACTCTTTTTGTGCCGACATAGGACGTGGATAGACAAAGGATAGGATGAGATAGAAAAGACCAATTAGGAGTTTTTTTTTTTACTAATTCAAATATAAACCAAGTATTTATAGACAAATTTTGGACGGTAATCAGAATAAATCTCGCATGTTGCTTCTGGATAATAAGCAGATATGCCTGATGAGCAGTGATCGAGGTAACAGAGTTAGGCATTTTGCAGTTGTCATGAATCTTATTCCAGCATCGCACCAAGCACATCTCTAGGGTCATTAGGCATCTTCCGGTTCCGCGGCGCAAGGTCCAAGACATTGGTCAAGAGGCGGGTGAAACACCATAAACGATATCAAGCAGAATCGTAAAAAGGTTCCTATGAACGCTAATTTCAAATCCCAGGAAGGTTCTTCTCTTGGGTTCCCTGCTTGATTCTGAGGCATGTCGTATATATTTATTGAGACAATAAACCGCAATTATGCCCACTATAACCGACTAACTAGCCGCCTCACTGCGATGAGAGAAGTTTTTTGACTCTTCTTCTTTATCTTCTTCTTCTTCTTCGTCTTCTGGTTAACAGAATGATGCATTAGTAAGAGAAATAGTACAAATATTGCAAGAAAATCTTTCGTATGTCGGCTCTCCAGCTCAAAAGAAGAAGACCCAATACGTTATTTCAACTGTATTGATAAGAGGCTTCCAAAATTTTATGAAAATAGGAATTTTATTAGAAAAATCTGCCCGCTTGGCGGGCACATTCTCATCGCGCGCTCCTCGCGCGGCCCGCTTCGCTCGCAAGTTTGAGCGCGCCTAGGGCGCAAGACGGTTGAATCTCGCGCTTCGCGCTCGGATATTTATTCTTTGGATTTGGCCTGCTTTACTAAAACTTTATCAAAAATATCTCTTTCAGATGGAAGTAATTATATTCGTCTTAATATTCTGAATTGTTGCAAAATCCTGTTAAACAAAACAAGAATCCAACGACCAAATTTGGACCACAACGAATAAACAAAAACCAAAAAGACTCTATTGTAATCTGAAAAAACCCAAAAAACCAACAACAGCAAAAAATAAAATAAAATTTTCGGAAAAAAATAAAAAAGAGGAAAAAAAATGAGAAGGAATTTTTCTTTCCTCTTTTTTATTTTTTTTCCGAAAATTTTATTTTATTATTTTTTTGTTGTTGTTTTTTTGGGTTTTTTTCAGATTACAATAGGGTTGTTTTGGTTTTCGTTTATTCGCTGTGGTCCAAATTTGCTAAATAAACGAATTTTCAAAAAAAGAGAAAAGTTGCATTTTCAATTTAAAAAATTATTTTCGCACAGAAAATGATCAACTACAAACGCAAAAAATGAATTTTTAACAAAGTAGTTTAAAACTCACCAAAAAAAAAATTTTACCAAAAATGGAATTGTTAAATTTTTAATTGAAAAAATTTTTGTCAACAAAATACGAATTTTCAACAAAAAATTAAGCAACTTTCAACCAGATAGTTTAATTTTTTGTAATTTATTACTTTTCGACAAAATAATGAAGTTTTTAATTAAATAAAGTATTTTTTCACTATATTATTATACTATATTATTATAATTTTCACTTCAAATACTTAATTTTTAACAGAAGCAAAACCCCTCTTCAACAAAATATTTAAATACTAAACGAAGGACTTGAATCTTTTTCGAAGAAAATTAATATTTTTACTAATTTCTTCAATTTTAAACTTAACTGTCAAATTTTAAATAAACAAATTCAATGTTTATTCAAGCCGTTTATATATCAACAAAAAATATAAGTTTTAATCAAAATTAATCAACAGCAAAAAATAAAATAAAATTTTCGGAAAAAAATAAAAAAGAGGAAAAAAAATGAGAAGGAATTTTTCTTTCCTTTTTTTTATTTTTTTCCGAAAATTTTATTTTATTATTTTTTTGTTGTTGTTTTTTTGGGTTTTTTTCAGATTACAATAGGGTTGTGTTGGTTTTCGTTTATTCGCTGTGGTCCAAATTTGGTCGTTGGATTCTTGTTTTGTTTAACAGGATTTTGCAATTATTTGATTATTGGACGTTAAATGGGATTTTTAATTTGGATTTTGGTCTAATTTAAATTTCGTAAATTTTAATTCTGAATTTTCTACTTAATTAAGTATAGTCAAAGATTAAGTTTCTCAAAGCTCTATAGGCTTTAAGGTACACATTCTCATCGTGACACTCGCGCTGCGCGCTCGATTTCCGACAGACATTTGTAAACAGGTTTTGTTGAATCTTTTTTTCTCTCGTAACTTTTTCGTCGTTTTTCCACACATTTTTGGGATAACAATTTTTGTTGATTCATCTTTTTCCGTATCTACATAGTTTGTCCACAAAATTGAATTTTTCATTATTTTTTGTTCAATCGAAATAAGATTTTTCGATTTTTCAAGAAAATCCAAAAATTTGTTATGATAATCTTTTAGGGCTTTTAAAAACAAATGTTTTTCTTTTACTGACTTTTTTTTCATATCGTGCGTTTTTTGGCTTAAAAATTTTATTTTCGGTTGATTAAAAAAATTTTGAAAATGCTCTAACTCTGAGAACTTTTTTTTGATCGAAAAAAATCATTCGAATGAATTGTTTGTATATTCTAATACTATAAATATCCGTACATAGAATTGAAAAATTCAGAAAAAAAGTGGTCTCAAAAATTTTCAAAATGCGCTCAATTTTTTAGTTTTTATCAAAAGTGGCTAGTTAACGAACTCGTCCTTTCTATTAAACGCTAAAAAAAGTGTGCGAAAGATGGATTTAATCAGTTCATTTTTTTTAGAGTTATCGTGCATACGGACGGACGGCCGGACGGACAGACGGACGCCATCGTAAAAACCTGATTTTCGGATTCAAGAGGGTCTCGAAACTTAGAAGATCCGTTGAAAAACTGTAATGTCAAATTTCCGACAATTCTAATAATTTCTCAATCATAAATGATAAGGATGTAAAAAGAGGAATTTTCAACGAAAAATGAAATAGTTCAATTTCTTGTTTAAGAAAATAATTTCCAAACAATAAAAAAGAGTTTTTATCAGAATAGTTAAATTTTTAATTAAAGAAAAGAATTTGTATCAAAAAATTAATATCTGTAAATGCAAAAATTGAATTTTTAACAAGTGGTTCAACTTTTAATTTAAAAAAAAAGGATTTTTCAACGAAATAGTTATTTTTAAACAAATAAAGCTAAATCTTCGACGAAGAATGAAATATTTCAACTTGCAGTTTACAAAAATAATTTTGAAACAACAAAAAACAAATTAAAAAAAGTTAAATTTTCATCTAACAAAAATTATTTTCAACTAAAATTATGAATTCTTATTTCAAAAAAATTATCTTTCGACAGAAAAATTAAATAGTTGAATTTCAAGTTCAAGAAAATAACTTGAAAATATTAAGCAACGAATTTTCATCAAAATGCTTAAATTTTAAGGGGAAGAAATTAATTTTTCACTCCTATTATGAATTTTCAACACAAAAAATTAATTTTGAACAAAGTGGTTTAACAAAGAAAGGTGCATTTTTAAGAAGAAATTTGATATTTTATTTTACGGTTGAAGAAAATTATTTTTAATCAACAAAAAAAACGAATTTTCAAAAATCTAGTTAAACTTTCAATGGAACGAATAAAGTTCTATCAAAGCCTTAAAATCTGTAATGCAAAACATGAAGTTTTAAGTGGTTAAACTTTTAACAACAACAAAAATATTTTTCAACAAAATAGTGACATTTTAAACCAATAAAGATGAATTTTTAACTAAAAATGAAACATCTCAATTGTAAGTCGAAAAAATAGTTTTCAAACAACAAAAAACTAATTTTGAAAAAAATAATTAAATTTTCAACTAAAATTAAGAATTTTCAGTCCAAAAAAAAAATTGAATTTTTTTACCAAAAATTAAATAGTTCAATTTCCATTGTAATAGAATAATTTTCAAATGACAAAAAATTCTTTTCTACTAAAATTATGAATTTTCAATGAAAAAATGAATTTCCAACCAAAAATGAAATACTTCAATTTCGAGTTTAAGAAAATAATTTTCAGACAAACAAACATGAATTTTCAATTGAAGAATAGCACTTTGAAGAAAACTATAAACCTTTAACGCAAAAAAATGAATTTTTAACAATTTACTTTAATTTTCAACCCACAATTACGAATTTTCAACAAAAAATTAAATAATTCAATTTCCAGTTTAAGAAAATAACATTAAAATTCCAAGAAACAAATTTTTAAAAAATAGTTAAATTTCGAAAGAAAGAAATTAATTTCAAACAATGTTGTTCAAGGAAGAAAGATTCTTTTTCAAGAGAAACTGAAATATTTTATTTTATAATTTAAGACAACTATTTTCAAACAACAACAAAAAACGAGTTTTCAATAATGTAGTTATTTTTTAAAGAAATGAAGATGAATTTCTAACTAAAAATGCAACCATTTAATTGCTTTTGAAAACAATTATTTTCAAACAGCAAAAAAAGAATTTAAAAAAATAGCTAAATTTTCGACTATAATTGTGAATCTTCCATGCAAAAAAATGAATTTTTCAGTCAAAAATGAAATAGCAGTTCAATTTTCATTTAAAAAAAATAATTTTCAAACAATAAAAATCAAATTTAAAAGAGATTTAGATTTGAAAAAAAAAATTATTTTCAACAAAAATGATGAATTTTGATTGCAAAAAAATCAATTTTTAACTAAAAATAAAATAGTTCAACTGCCAGTTCACGACCATAACTTTAAAATACAAAGAAATGAATTTTTAACAAAAATTTGAACTTTTTAAGTGAATAAATTAATTTTCCTCCACTTATATTATAATTTTTCAACACAAAAAATTAATTTTGAGCTAAGTGACTCAAGCGATAAAGAAGGATTTTCAAAAACAAATTTAATATTTTAGTTTCCAGTTTAAGAAAATTGTTTTAAAACAAAAAAAAAGCTTTTAGCAATACAGTTAAATTTTCGATTGAGCAAATAAATTTTTATCAAAATCATAAAATCTGTAACAAGAAAAAATTAATTTTTAACAAGTGGTTTAACTTTGAACAAAAAAAAATACAGTTATATTTCAAACCAATAACGATGAGCTTCCAACAAAAAATGAAATAGTTCAATTTCCAAATGAAAAAAAAAATCATTTTTAAACAAACAAAAAGGAAAGTAAAAAATAAAGTTGAATTTTCAATTTAAAAAAGGAACTTTAAAGAAAAAAACTAAATCTGAATTTTTTTTAAATAGTTCAATTCTCTACTAAAATTATGAATCTGTAATGCAAAAAAATTCATTTTTAACGAAAAGTTGAATACTTCAATTTCCAGTTCAAGAAAATATTTTTCAAACAACAACAAATTTTCAACAGTATAATTAATATTTTAACTCCGCAAATAAATTTGTATGCAAAATTAAAAATCTGTAATGCAAACGTATTTTAAAAAACAAATTTTTAATTAACATTATGTATCTTCAAAAAAAAAAGGAATTTTTCACCAACAATGAAATAGTTCAATTTTCAGTTTGAGAAAATAATTTTCAAACAACAAGAAACGAATTTTTTACCAAAATAGGTAGATTTTCAACTGAAAAAATGTATTTGTAACTAAAATTCTTAATTTTTAATGCAAGTAAAAAATTTAAATAAAAGTGGTTCAACTTTAAACGAAGAAACATGAATTTTTAACAAGAAATGAAATACTTCAATTATTTTCATCATCAATTACTTTTTTACAGATTTTCGATTAACCGAATGCATTTTTATGAACAAATTTACAATCTGTATTGCAAAAAATAAATTTTTAACAAGTTATTCAATTATAGATAAGAAAAATGAATTTTCAACTAAAATATGATAGATAAATTGTTAATTCAAACAATTTTAAACTTAACAGTCAAATTTTAAATAAACAAATTCAATGCTCATTCAAGCAGTTTATATATCAACGAAAAATATAAGTTTTAATCAAAATCTTAATTTTCTACGATAGGGACTAATTGAAAAAAATACATAACTTTTTAACATAATAGTTTAATTTTCAACTAAAAAATATACATTTTAAGCATAAGTGAAATAATTAAACTTTAATTTTTCAAAGAAATAGTAGTCCAATTTTTAGTTCAAAACATTAATTTTCGAAAAAAAAATTTTCAAGAAAGCATTAAAATATCCAGTCAAAATATTTATTTTTATAATAAATAATGCCTATTGTCAAAAAATATGTAAACATTTAACCAAGGCTCTTCAGTCAAATAAAATAAATTTTGAACAAATAAGTTGAACTCGCAATTAAGTACTTGAATTTTCAAGCAAAAATATGAATTTAAATCAAAAGCCATCTAATTCCACTAAAAAAGTGAATTTTCAATTAAAAATAAAAATTTTTAGTAAAAAGATAATACATATAAAAATAATTATTTTAAACATAATAATTGTTAGAGATGAATTTTCAACCAAGTAAATTAATTTTTTACCAAAAAGATTAAATTTCCGACAAGTGCATGACTTTTCAGTCAAATTGTTTAATTTTCAACCAAATACATGAATATTTAACAAAATATTAAAATTCTAAATTAAAGAAAGTAATTTTACTAATATAGAATCAAAGTTTCAGGAAAAAAGTTAAAATTTTATCCAAAAGGATGAATCCTAAATAGAAACAAAAAATTATTTTCAAACAAATCACTTTAACTGTTTTGAATAACATGTTTAATATACTTTGGTGAAAATCTCCTTTTTTTGTCGAAATTGAATTTTTTAAATTAAAAGTGTAACTATTTTCTTGAAAATTCGTTCTTTCTTGTTTATTTAAATGTAATTTTTTAACTTGAGATTTATCTTTTTCATTTTTGGTTGAAAGTTTTTTTAGTTGAAAATTAATGTTTTTGGTTGAATATTTTGGTGATAATTTCTTTTTTTTGTTCAAGATTAATTTTTTTATATTAAAAGTTAAAATTTTTCGTTCAAAAATCTTTTTTTTTTCTTTTTTTAAGTAAATTTTGCAATTAAAAATGCAACCTCTCCGTTCTCGGTTGAAACTGCGTCCTTTTTAGTTGAAAGTTTAATGTTGTTGGTTAAAAACTCCACTGTTTGAATAACATGTTTAATACATTGTTAAAAATTCCCTTTCTTTGTCCAAAATTAATTTTTTAAATTAAAAGTTTGACTATTTTTTTAAAAATTCGTTTTTTTATTTGTTTAAATTTGATTTTTTTTAAATAAAAACTTGTCTCTTTTATTTTTGGTTGAAAGTTTATTTTTTTAGTTGATAATCAATGTTTTTTGTTGAAAATTCAACTTTTCGATTAAAAATTTAAATATTTGGTTAAAAATTTATTTTTTCTTGGTTATAGATGAATTTTTTAAATGAAAGTTTAACAATTTTCTTAAAAACAACTTTTTTATCAAACTAATTCTTTCAACTTAAAATTTATCTATTCCATTTTGAGTTTAAAGTTTATGTTTTTTTGTTGAAAATGAATATTTGTGGTTGAATTTTTTTTTAAACACTCACCCTTTTCGTTTGCAAATTGAGGAGTTCTGGACAAGAAGGCCGCCTGTGACGTCAGATATCAAAAGTGAAATTCGAAATTTAAAAAAACCAAAAATATAGTTCGATAGCTCTTAAAAAATGAACCAGAGTTTCCATTTACAGTTTTTCTCTCGGGCTGCAAATTTTCTAGTAAATAAATAAAAACTGACTTTTTTTTAATTGAAAAAACCATGTTTTTTTCACATTCAACTCGCCGTACGTAATACGTTTATCAACTAATTAACAAATTTCTTTTTGAGTTTTATTCGTGACACTCCATCGGAGGCTACAGTGTCCAAAAAGGGTCAAAAGTCAATTTCTAACGTTTTTAGACTTTCACATTAAAAAGTGAGCGAGGAAGTTTGAGCTACGACAAACTTCAAGCGAACTAATTTTCCGCCAATGTATTGGCCAACTTTTTGGAAAATCTCAATTCGATTTGATTTTTAGTTCTGTAATTACAGCGAGTTTATTACGAGCTCGCGACGCGACACCACAGGATTTTTCAGGGGACGCCGCCGGAACGCTGACTAGTGCGAGCGAGTGGACAAAACAAA
>NC_046658.1:161805856-161850338 GCF_010883055.1 Belonocnema kinseyi | reverse complement strand
TTATGGAACTAAAAATCAAATCGAATTGAGATTTTCCAAAAAGTTGGCCAATACATTGGCGGAAAATTCGTTCGCTTGAAGTTTGTCGTAGCTCAAACTTCCCCGCTCACTTTTTTAATGTGAAAGTCTTAAAACATGGTTTTTCATTCGGATTAAAAAAAAAACATTAGAAATCAACTTTTGACCTTTTTTGGACACTGTAGCCTCCGCTAAAGTGTCACGAATAAAACTCAATAAGAAATTTGTTAATTAGTTGATAAACGAATTACTTGCGGCGAGTTGGATGTGAAAAAACATGGTTTTTTCAATTAAAAAAAAGTCAGTTTTTATTTATTTACTGGGAAATTTGCATTCCGAGAGAAAAACTGTAAATGGAGACTCAGGTTCATTTTTCAAGAGCTATCTAACTATATTTTTGGTTTTTTCAAATTTCGAATTTCACTTTTGATACCTGACGTCACAGACTGGACAATAATTTTACTCGTTCCCGAGCGCCTGTCGCCTTCTTGTCCAGAACTCTTCAATTAATCTTTTTGGTTGATCGCTATTTGGAAAGAAATGCTTCCATGATTCTTAAGATTGGCATGAAAAAAAGGACAGTTTTGAAAAGTTAAAAATCATAATGGAGATGAAGTTTTGAAATCAAAGAACATAGAAATGGGCGCAGTGGCACAAAAAAGTAGTAACTGATAATTATCATATCCAGAATATCAATAGCACGCGATGTTTTCACTATGTATTTAAATGGCTATTCTAAGAATATTGCACTCCCTGAAATACAATTGCTTCATACAATTAACCAGTCGAATTGTTTTCGCTTTGGGTTCATTCACAAATTACCTAAGGTATTTTTATTTTCTTAAATTTTTTTCTTTCGCCCCCCTCCCCCAAAATATACGGTACTGTTGGATACCGGCAGATAAGTTTTCAACAAAATATTTTAATTTTCAACCAAAAGCGAATTGTTGTCATCTAATGGCATCTATTTTTAACAAAAATAATTATGTTTGAATTTAAAACGAAACAGTTGAATTTTTCATTAAAAATTATGAATTTTCAACAAGTAGTTAACTTATGTCCAAATGGTTGAATTTTTAAATAAAATCGTGTATTGTTGAAAATTCGTAATATTTCTGCAAAAATAATTTTATTGGTTACTAATACATGCATTTTCAGTTAATTAAAAAAAATGTTAATAAAACATGTAAAAGTTAATATTCTATCATTTTAAATTTAAATTAATTTTTAGTTAATTCATTCAAAATGCATGAATTCGACAGTAGAAGAGATTAATTTTCAATTTAAAATATCAATTTTCTACTAAAAATTAAATATTAAAATTTTTAAATAATAAAATTAATTCTCGAGAACAAAATTTTTTACAGAATCATTACATTTTTTAGCAAGAATAAGATATATTTTTTACTAAAAAATGGAATCTAAAAGAAAGTAATTTTTATTAAAAAGACTACAACATTCAACCAAGGGGTTGAATATATCTATATCTGTTTTCAAAAAAAAGTTTATTAAAATGTTTATTTTAAAAAAAGAAAAGTATCAGTTAATATTTGATTTTTTTAAAATTTTAATCAAAATTGGTTCTATTTAATTAAAAAAGACGAATTTTCAACCCAGTAGTTCCAGTTTTAACCAAACTGATTAAATAGTTTATTTCTTTAACAAAATTGTCTTATTCTTTATGGAAAGAGTTCAATGTAGAACCAAAAATATTAATTTTAATAAAGAATGTTGAGTTGTAACCCAAAAATATGTATTTACAAGATTAATGTTATTTATACCCAAATATTGGAATTTTCTACTAAAATTTTCCATTTTTTCACACAGAAAAATTAATATTTTATTTAAATCAAAAGGATCCTAATTTTTAACAAAATAATTAATTAAAAAAAAATATTACATTGCCTACAAGATGGTGCAACTTTTAAATGAATGATTCAAGCTGTAATCAAATAATTGATTTTTTTGCTAGAATATTAAATTTTCAACAAAAAAACATAAATTTTCGACAAAACAATGATTTAATTCTTTAACCAAAAATATTAATTTTTAACCGCATAAAGTTATTTTAGGCCCAAGCAATTGAATTTTAAACTAAAATTGTGAATCTTTATACAAAAAAAAAACATGAATATTTGATCTAAAACAAAAAATTTAATTTTGTATAGATTTATTGATTTTTCAACCTAATAAATGAATTTTCAACTGACAACATAAATCATACAAATAAAAAATTAATTTATAATAATAAAGAGTTAAAATTTGTTTAAAAGTGTTGAATTTGAAGCTCAAAAGTTGATTTTTATACAATAAAGATTAAATTTCTACATAAAAAGATAATCAATAAATTACATGAATTTCCAACTAAAAAATAATTTACTGCTAAAAATTTAATAGTTAAATTTATAGGCAAAAACATTATTTTCAACCAATATATAGCAATAAATTAATATTTAATAATAATATTAATATTAAATATTTTTTAAATTAATATTTCAACTACAACAAAGATTTCCTTTTGTAATCAAAAACAGTTGAATCCAACAAAAAAGACGAATTTCTAAACAAAATACCAGAATTTCGGACAACAAAAGATCATTTTTAAATTTAAAATACAAATTTTCAACCCGAACTGGAATAGTTATAATTTTAGATAAAAAAAATCAATTCTAATTGAAAAAAATTGATTTCAAGCAAAAAATTAAATTTTTATCCAAAAGATGAATTTTCCAGTAAAAAGTTCAACATTCAACTAAAAAGTTGAATTACACAGCCTCACAGAAAAAAATGTTCTGCAACCTGAGCTAAGCCACCATATAAATATGTTTTTGGGATCACTGAAACCGAATCCGGGATCAGTTCGATTAGGTCAGGATCGAGGTCAAGTGAAGGTCAAAATCAGAACAAACGATTGAATTGGCGTGAACAACTAATTTTATCACGTTTTTGGATCTCTAAATTCGAATACAGGGTCTTTTTTAACGTAACAGATCAGGATGAAGGTCACCCTGAAGTCAAAATTAAGGAAACCATGCAATCGAACTTATGGTGTCGAACTTACCCCGAATTCGGGTTTAGCGATGCCAAAAACGTTTGAGACTAGAGATTTTCTTCAATTACATGGTTTTCTCAATTTCGACCTCGAGATGACCTTCAATCCGACCTCATTTTGTCCTCACATGACCTTGATCCTCACATGGTGGGATCACACTGACCCCGGATTCGGATTCAGCGATCCCAAAACCGTCTGAAAGTTGAGGTTTTCTTCGATCCGATGGTGGCTCCATTTTGACTTTGAATTGACTTTCCTCCTCACCAGATGGAGTTGAACTGACTTTGGATTCAGATTCAGCGACATCGAAGACGTATCGGTATGGTAATGTAGCTCGGGTTGCAGAAAATTCTTTTTTTTTTTGTACAGCTGTTTTATCAACCAAAATGTTGATTTTTTGACCAAGAAAAATTCCTTTTCTATTTTTAAAAAATATGAAAAAGATTAATCATTGTCATTGAAAGTTCAATTCTTTGACAAAAAGTTCAAGTATTCTGTTTAAAGTTTTTTTTGTAAGAATTAGTTTTTTTGACAGAATATTTAACTATCCCATTTTCGTTTAAAACATCAATCGTCTTCGTTGTAAATTCATCTCTTTAGTTATAATTGAAACTGTATCATTGATAATTTTACTACTTTTCTAAACATTGATTTTTTTTAGTAGAAAATTTATCGGTTTAATTAAAAATTTAATTGTCCGATTAGAAGTTCAAGTACTTTGTTAAAAGTTTTTTTTTGTTATAAAAATTAATTTTTTGACGGAAAATTTAACTATCCCATTTTTAATTCAAGAATGAATCTTTTTGGTTAAAAATTAAACTTTTTTGGTCTATTATACAATAACTTAATTTAAAATGTATCTTATTTGTTAAAACTTAATTTGGTTGGTGCTCGAATTATTTTTTGGCTAAGGATTCCTGTTTATTTTAATTTAATTTTTTTATTAATAATTTTTTAAAATAAATTTTTAAACTGGAAAGGAAGCTATTGTTTGTAATCTAGTATTTTTTACTTTAAAACTTCAGTATTTCTTTAAAAGATTCTCTATTTCTTGTTGTTAAGAATATATTATTTTTTAGTTGGAAATTTAACTATCTGGTTAAAAATACGTTTTTTTATTAAAAATCCAATTTTTCATCTATTTAATGTTTATGTGAAAAATTATGTTTCTATGTTGAAAATAAATTTTTTAACTCTTGTATTTTTTATATATATAAAATAATCTTCTGAGTTTAAAGTTAATCTTGTAGATTAAGAAATTAAAAATATAATGTTAAGAATTGGAATATTTTTTGAAAATTCATCGTCATAGTAGCAAATTTAATTATTTAGTTGAAAATAATAATATTATTTTGAAAAAAAACAATATTATCACTTGAAATATTAGGAAATTAAACCCTGTTATCGCTGAAAGAGAAAAAATATTTTTATGGCCTTTTTCTGTAAGTAGGGTGTGGGGAGATTTAATATTAAAATATTTCAGGTCCTGAAATAAAACTATTTAAAAAAATTAAGAGTTTAAAAATCCTTTACAAGATTAAATCCAATTTCTGCTAGATTTTCCTTAAGTTGTAATTTCTGTGGAATTATTATTATTCGATAGTAAAAATGTTCTCACTTCAAATCTTTCCGTTCCCCTTCATGAGCAAAAAACAAGATTTTACGAAACTTACCTTCCCTCAAATCGTCTTACATAATTTTCCGGTGAGCTTCCCCCCCTCCCCTCAAATGTATGCAGAAATAATTTAAGGTCTAGAGAACACATACCTAAAGCTGCATTTATCAATGTTTGATCTTATTTCAATTATAATTACAATAATCGAGACATCAGATTCAACAAATACCTGGCAAATACCGAAAAATTCGTTTTAATCGTTATAATTTTTGTGTCTAAAATGAGAGCAAGAGTCTAAAAGTACTTCTAGACGGAAATAGGGTTTTCAACAAGATTCCAATCGGTAATTCGTGCAGCGAATCCGGGCAATGGATTGGATTATAAGCCTTGATGTAATTGGACGCAATTAGATATCGATCTTCCAGCTGACTGCCCGAGTAACAATATATATATACACATGTATGCACAAGACGTATTTTCTCCACGCCTCTGATTGTTGGCGTTGCCTGAACTTGCAGAGTCGAGACTTGTGTCCTGTATATGAGACTAATGACTTGGATGACTCAATTAATGGTGAATGGCTAACGGAACTGATGTTAGGCGCCCATGATTGTCCTGCATAAGGCAAGCAATGCTTTACTCATACAATTATTCAGAAATCGTTGATCGTGAAAAGTCTTTTGCTTATGGCTGGACGGATCACATAGGAATATATACAACCTCCACATCACGTTAGCTAACATCAGGCTGATTAGTGGCATTAACACTTGAACAAAATCGTTGGTACGTTTTCAGTGAGTAAACTTTACGCCAAGTGTGTATAAGTGCCATGGATATCTACTGCGCAGATATAAGTACTATCGTTATCTACTGCGCAGTTCTTTTCGTCACAGAAATCTACCGCGCAGGTACGCCCAGCGCAGAAGTGTACTGCGCAGTATATGCGGCACAGAAGTATACATCGCAGTCTACGCGGCACGTAAATTTTCTGCGCAGTTATGCGCGGCGCAGAAATATACTGCGCATGAATGAGTCCAATAGGACTTGAGGATAAGAGCCTAACATTTTGTACACAAATTTTTATCCCGCATAATGACAACTGCAATATGAAGATTAAGTAAAAAAGACATGATTAGTTTCTTTTGTAATTAACTCATTAAGTCCCAAAACGAAGAAATTTCTCTCTTAGGTTTGAGCTTGAATAATTTTATAAAAAAGGCAAAGAATTTATTGTAAAAAACACTTTTTTCTACTATTTTCGGTTATGATCTACACGATGCAATGCTTTAAAAACGAAAAATATTGATTTTCAGTTAATAATTAATAAATTTTAAAAAATGCCTTTTTTTAACAATTTTTTTTCAATCAAAAAATAGATTGGGAAGGAATTTTTTTACTGTCAAAAATGTGCACAAAAATACAGAAAATGTTTGAAATTTTCAAATCCGTTGAGTCTTTTTACGTACTATTTTTTCAAACAAAATGGCGGCCAAAAAACGGTAACCAAAAATTTTTTTTATTTCGTTTAATGGATATTTTTTGTGATTTTTTCGCTCAAATCATATAAATATTTAATTATTTCAGTGAAGCGGTATTTGAATAGTTTATTTTTAAACACAATAAAAATATTTAGTATTAAATAGGTAAAATCGTGATATTAAGATTTTAAAAAATCATTTTATTGCTATTTTAAGTCATTTTAACACCAAAATTCAATGCAGTAAGTGGAATACCGTTTTTCTCCAACGATTGAGTGATTCACTGATATTATTCTTATAAAATTAAAAGTTAATGTTTAATTCAGTAATTTTATGTTGCAAGGAAAAATTGGCATCCTTTAGGACTTGGAACTCTTTTTGAGGGTTACATTTTAGTTCATTGATATCCGATAGATGGACATTGGCAGGTGTCGACATTTTCAACTGCGCATATGTCAAAAAACGCGGGCCTTTTCGAAATCAACAGTGAGCGCATTTTCAAAAATTGTTAGACTACTTTTTTCAAAATTTAAACATTTTCTTATGGCTATTCATATTATTTGAAAAAGATGAACAATTTATCCTAATGAACTTTTTTGATACAAAAAATTGAATAGAGTAATAGCATTTACAAAATTCTAAAAATAAATGAAAATGAACATTTTCAGCTAAGTAACGCATGATGTGAAGAAAGCCACTAAAAGAAAAATGTGTCTTTTAGATTCATTTCCAAGATTATCATAACAACTTTTTGAATTTTCGTGAAAAATCGAAAACTCAAATTTTTGCAGCATAGAAAATAATGAAAAATCCAAAATTCCATTTTGCGTTCAAACTATTCAAAATACGGAAAAACATGAGTAAAAAAAATTGTGAATTTATAAAATATCTATAAACTCGTTAAAAATCACTTTTTGATAGGATGCCTAGTTTTTGTTTTAGTCGTAAAATCAGCCTTAAGAATATAAAAAATTACGTTCTTGAACAAATGGCACAGACTACGAAAAAAATTAATTAAAAAAAGTTGCTTATCTGAACAAAATCTAGAAATTTGTCGTAAGTAGTTTTTTGATGAGATCCGATATAAATATTCGTTATTTATAAATTTTACAAAGGGCAAGTACATTTTCTTTTAATCGTAACAAATAAGATAAAAAATAAAAAAATTTAATTCCTAGGAAAACGACACAAGTTGCAATGAAATGTTTAATATACATTTTTTTATGGGATGCTCCCTTTCTTTATTATGAAAATAGAAAAATGAAAATAATATTAGTTTTTTTTATAAAATTTTGTTCTAGTGCACTATTAATTTATTTGAATTAAAAAGTAAAATCTGGGAGTTTTAAAATACCTTTAAATATGTCAGATTCTTTGGAATATTAGAAAAAATCTTTTTAAGAAAATCTAAAAATATTTCGAACTCCTTTATATCTTTTGATATCTCAGAACATCTTTTAAATATCTTTAACCATTTTTTGAATCCTTCGATATTTTTCAATTTATTGAAATCTATTGAAAAATTCATAGGAGGCTTTTTAAATACCGTAAAATCTTTTAAATTTTGTGAATTCTTTTGATATTCCTTAAAATACTTTTATTCTCTTTAAGATTCATCAAAATATTTTGAAATACCATAAAATCTTTGAAATCCTTCAAAATTCCTTTCATTTAGAATCAATTTAAAAAATTTATGTTTAAAATTACTTTTAGATATTTTAAATCCTTTGATACCCTTAAAATCTTTGTATTGCCTTTAAGATTCCTCGGTATCTTTAAAAATAACAAACAATTTTTGAAATCCTTTAAAACTGCCTTAATTTATTGAAATCGATGGAAAAATCTGGGATTTTTAAAATACCCACTAATATTTCAAATTCTTTGAAATCTTTTAAAATCCTCGGAAATTTAAAACTTCTTTAAGATTTTATAGAATCTTTGAAAATAAAATCAAATTTTTTTAATTCTTTAAAATTATTTTAATTTATTGAAATCAATTTAAAAATCTGGGATTTTTCAAATATCCTCAAATAATTTCAAATTCTTTGAAATCTTTTGACATCGCTTGAAATCTCTTTACAATCTCTTTAAAATTTCTTGGAATCTAAAAATACCATAAAATCATTGAATTACTTCAAAATGCTTTTAATTTGAAATAGATGAAAAAATCTTGGAGTTTTGAATTACCCTTAAATATTTCAAATTCTTTAAAATCTTTCAAGTTCCCTTGAAATATTTCAAAACGTTTTGAAATTATTTGAAATCTTTAGAATCCTTTAAAATACCTTCAAATTATTGAAATCAATGTAAAAAGTGGTAGTTTTAAAATACCCTCATTATTTAAACTTCTTTTAAATATTTTGATATCTTTCAAAATCTTTTTAAAATTTCTCAGAAGCATTTAAAATCCTATGACACCTTTAAAATCTTTTAAATTACCTCCAAATTATTGAAATCGATTGAACAATATTGGACTTTTAAATCACTTTCAAATATTTTATATTCTTTGGAATCTTTAAAATATCTTTAAAGATTCCTCGGAATCTTTAAATGGACCATAAAATCTTTGAAATCCTTCAAAATGCCTTTAATTTGAAATCGATTGAAAAATCTTGGAATTTTAAAGAACCACAAATTTTTCAAAATCTTAGAAATCTTCTGATACTCCCCTTACAATTTTTAATCTTCTTTAAGATTCCTTGGAATCTTTAAAAATACCATAAAATCCCTTAAATTAATAAAATCGATTGAAAAATGTTGAAGTTTTAAATTGTCTTAAAAGCATTCAAATTTTTCAAAATATTTTTATATCCTTTGAATTCGGTTAAAAATTCTTTGCTATCTAAAAATATCAAAAACTCATTGCAATCCTTCAAAATTTCTTTAATTTGAAATCGATTGAAAGATCTTGAAATTTTAGAATACCCGCAAGTATTTCAAAATCTTTTGAGTTCCCTTGAAATTATACAAATCGTTTTGAAATTACTTGAAATCTTTGGTATCCTTTAAAATACCTTCACATTATTAAAATCGATTCAAAAAGTTTGCAGTTTTAAAATATTCTCCTAAGTTTCAAATTCTTTTAAATATTTTAATATATTTTAAAATCTTTGAGACCTCTTTAAAATTTCTCGGAAGCTTTTAAAAACCCACCACATCTTTAAAATGTTTTAAATTTCTTCCAAACTGTTGAAATCGATTTAAAAATCTTGGAATTTTAAAATAATTTTAATTATTTTGAAAAATTGTACAATCGTGAGGTTTTAAAGTACCCTCAAGTGTTTCAAATTCTTCAAAATATCTTGATCTCTCGTGAAATCTCTCCAAAATTCTTTGAAGGCTGAAAATACCATAAAATCATTGCAATCCTTCAAAATGCCTTTGATTTGAAGTCGATTGAAAAATCTTGGAATTTTAAAATATCCGCAAATATTCTAAATACTTAGAACTCTTTAATTTCCCTTGAAATCTTTAAAATCTCTTTAAAACCCTATTTTTAGATGTCTATTGAAAATCTTCGGTGCCTTAAAATTTGCTTATTTATTTTTATTTCGTTGAAATCTTTCGATATCCCTTGAAATTTTTGTATTCTTTTTAAGACTTCTTAAAGTCTTTAAAATCCTTAAAAATGCTTTTAATTTGAAATCGATTCAAAATTTTGAATTCTTAAAATACCCAAAAATAGTTTTAATTCTTTAAAATCTTTTAATATTCTTTAAAAGTTATTTCAAATTCCTCGGAATCTTCGAAAATACCATAAAATCTATGAAAACTTTGAAAATCCCTTCAACTTATAAAATACTTCAGAGTCAAAAAGATATGAAAGTTCATTTTCTCATGCA
Source organism: Belonocnema kinseyi (assembly GCF_010883055.1). NCBI lineage: Eukaryota > Metazoa > Arthropoda > Insecta > Hymenoptera > Cynipidae > Belonocnema > Belonocnema kinseyi. Next base: position 161,840,333 of record NC_046658.1, on the reverse strand, counting down.
GAATAATTATGATCCATATTTCAATACTTTTAATTTTTATTACATTCCCTACTATGTACTGAAAATCCATTTGCTTCTGAATAAAAATTCTACAATGTCTGTTTCTTCATTTGAATGATGAATTTCATGTTAAAACACACGTGGTGACAGCATTTCATAATTCTTTCTCGATTAATGATGATAGTTCTATGTTCCAAAATAAATAAATATTCATAACATATGAACATAAATATAAATTTCTTCGATTTGCTGCATTATTGGCAAGTTAATCATTTCAAAATTCAAAGTGCCCGCCCAATTTCACTGCGCATTCCAACTCAGCAATGCGCATAAAAGTGACACTCTGTATCGCAGTAACGTCCTTGAATCTACGTTTCGCAGCATGTATTGTCGCCTGCTAGTTCGTTTTTACATTTTAAAGAAAAAAAGTGGTGATATGATGTCTGGTGACCCTGACAATAATTCATCTAGTGTCGAGGAGTCTGACGAATAAAGCCTAAATGAGGAACCTCTATCAAAAAGACCGGTATCAATCAACAATATTTGCAATGATCATGATTCCACGTGCAATCATGGTCATTGCATACACGGTAAACAATATTTCTTGTAATTTTACCACTTTCAAAGAGGGACGTAATTTTTACTATTGCCAACGAAGTGTTTTTACGGAAAAAATTAAAAACTACCTTCAGTTTGTAATTTCACTTTTAGGTTATGCGACATTGCATGTATACTGCATGTAATCGGCGTCGATTTCGGTGACAAATAATCGTCGAATCAACGAAAATTTCGACCTTTTTTCGGTACTAAAAAGCGACTTCATTTCGACATCGAATCGACAACCCGTTTCTGACCGGCAAGGCAGAAGTGCCAAAAAATTCCTGTTAAAATTGTTCAAAATCTATAACTTGGGTTCCTTTAGAAACCAATCATCATTTTCGATTTATTTCAGGCAAGAGAAGTTCTTTTCAGTTGCAACTTCTTTGCAACCAAAAATTGTTTCTAATAAAAAACCTAGTTTTTTATTAGGAATCATCTCGGGTGGATTCATCATATTTTTTCCTTCCCACTCCACATAGAATATAAAACATAACAATATATCCACAAAAATATTGTTTTCTGCATATAAGAGTGATCTGTAGCAAGTAAAGGACAATAAAGGATGCCAATAGAAATGCAACTTTCCACGTGTTTTATGTTTTTTTTTCTGAAATCAGCGTACAGGAATTTGGGAGACACGAAACTTGCTTTCGATAAAGTTATGGACTGTTACGTTCGTACCAAACGGCAGCAATTTATTTGCCAATACTCGGAGAAACGAGACGAGAGATCCTCCATTTCTGGTGTGCAGATCGATCGTCCGGCAGATTTACAAGTCGATAATTTCGTGACTCTTCTGGGAAAACCGCCGAGACCGCTTTCTCTTCTCTCCGTTTAAGATTGGTTCAAGGTTCTCTTTTTCCGCGCAGCAAACGCTCCTGCAACATAAAAAACACGGAAACGTGACTGAGGCGTGAGTACTGAGTAGTATAAACTTGTTTGAACAAAAAAAAAAGAACGTAACTTTAGGAGCTCTGCACTGTCATTAATTATAGTGGCATTACACTTGTACGTCCACGCATATATATTGGAACATCAAGAGAAACTCGATATATGATCATGTGGTGCCTATAATAATTTACGAGTTTACATATGTTTTTATTTCCACGCAGGAAGAAAATAAAGGTACATTTTTAACAAAGGAAAGGTGTCAGAATGTACTGAATTATAATAATGCATAAGAGCAAAACGAATATTGAAAGCAATTCAATTTTTACATTCTCATCAGAGAAGGTACAGTGAAACCCTTCAATAGCCCTCCCTTCTATAGCCCTTTCGAGAATTGACGCCACGCCGCAGGTAGGTGTAACAGGAACTGCGTTGGATGCGTCAGATCTACGGTTGTCACTCAGGCGTGAACAAACTAAAGAGTGAGTTTCCAGCTATCGTCAGTCTCAAAATCGGCGCTATACAAGAGTTTCACTGTATGAGATTTGTGTTAAATCATTCCTCCCCCGTTTTTGTAAAATGTCCATGTTTCAAGACCCCATGAATCCGAAAAACAGATATTTACGAATTTATTTGTATGTATGTGTGTTTGTATGCATTTTTTGTCTGTCTGTCTGTGAGCACAATAACTTTTGGAAAAATCATTCTATTAGATTGGCCCTTTGGCACACTCTTTTAGTGTCTTAAACTAAAGGTCAAGTTTGTTACCCAGCCATTTTAGATAAAAATTGAGCGCATTTTTACTATTTTTGTGACCACTTTATTTACAAGATTCAAAAATTCTCTATACTGATATTCGTGTTATTCAAAAAGTCGAACAATCTATTCTTATGACTTATTTCAGAAGACTAAAAATGACCAGAGTTATAGAATTTACAAAATTCCATATAACACACGAAGATGAACATTTAAAAACAAATAACGCAAAATATGAAAAATATATAAGAAGAGAAATATTTTAATTTTCGATTGCCCTTACAAGATTATTATAACAACATTGTGAATCCCTTCGAAAAATTCAAATTTGACCGCAAGAAAATAATCAAAGAATGGAGTGAATTGAAAAGAATTAAAAACAACTTAGGATAAATTAATAATAATTCATGGTGAATTCAAAATAAATTGCAAAAAATATTTTCAAATTTCTTCAAATCTTTGAAGTGTAAAGTTTAAATCATAACAAATATTAGAAATGAGCAAATTCAGTTTATGGAAAAACGACCAAAGTTGCAATAAAATGTTGAATAAAAAAATTTTGTTTAAATAATGCGCATTTTTTGTAAGGAGAGAATGAAACTACGTCTGTTATAATACCAATGTATGTTCTAAATTATAATAATTTACATTTATGGGAATGATATAAAATTTCAGGGGTAAACTCGAATGCGAAGCACGAGGTACAGGATGAGAATGTGTTCGTTAAAGTCGAAGGAGCTTTGACAAAAGAGAATTCTCAATTACCAAATTACTGTTGTTGATGCTTTCACCTTTATTTTTAAAAGTGAAGTTCGAAATGAGTTTGTAAGAAAATGATTTGGAATCTGGATCGTCTTAAGAAGAACTTTTGATTGTCAACGTTTTTAAAGACACATGTTCTTCTCATCTAGAAGTGAAAATTAAAAATGCAGTTGAAGAAAACGATAGTCTCAAAATGTCATCTTGAGTTATTTCTGTGAAAAACACAGAAAAAAGTGGGGGTTGTGTAATTTTGCGGCTTAAGTAAAAGTTGGCATCCTTCAGAGCTTAGGCTCTAAAGGAACTCTTTTTGAGGGTTCCTTTTTAATTCGTAGCATTCGTAGCGCGGTCTTATTCGAAATCCACAAATACTATGAATAAACATACAGAAAAATATTGCCGAACTTTTGTTATTCTTTTTAAAAAAATTAAATTACATAATAGAAATACCTAAATTCTTTAATTTTAAATCGATTGAAAAATCTTATGATTTTAAAATACTCTGTTCTATTTTAAATTTTGGTAAACCTTTCGATATCCCTTTAAATATTTAAAATCTCACAAAAATTCTTTGGGATCTTTGAAAATACCACAAAATCTTTGAAATCCTTTAAAATACCTTCAAATCATTGATATCGATTGAAAAATCAAGGAATTTTAAAATACCCTTAACTATTTTAAAATTTGTGAAATCTTCTGATATCCCTTGAATTATTTAAAATCTCTGAAAAAATTATTTTGAATCTGAAAATACTACGAAACCTTTAAAATCCTTTTAAATCATTCAATTGATTTAAATCTATTGAAAAATCTTGGAGTTTTAAAATACATTTAAATATTTCAAATTCTTTTAAATCTTCTGATGTACTTTGAATTCTTCTCAATGCCTTCAAATAATTGAAATCAATTGCAAATCTTGGAATTTTAATACGCCCGTAACTATTTTAAAGTTAAAAAATTTTTTAATATCCCTTAACATATTTAAAATCTCTAAAAAGTTCTTTTCAATCTGAAAATTCCACAAAATCTTTGAAATCCTTTAAAATACATTTAAATTATTGAAATCGATCGAAAAATCATGGAATTTTAAAATACCTGCAAATTATTAAAATCAATTGAGAAATCTTGGAGTTTTAATATACCCGTAACTATTTTAAAGTTTGTTAAATTTTTTTAATATCCCAAAAAATATTTAAAATCTCGAAAAAATTCTTTATATCTGAAAACTCTACAAAATCTTTGAAAACATTGATAATACCTTCAAATTATTGAAATCGTTTACAAATCATGGAATTTTAAAATAACTTCAAATATTTCAAATTCTTTTAAATCTTCTGATATCCCTTTAAATATTTAAAATCTCTCAACAAATTATTTGGAATCTTTGAAAATACCACTAAACCTTTGAAGTCTTTTGAAATGCCTTCAAATGATTGAAATCGATTGAAAGATCTTGGAATTTTCAAATACCCGTTACTATTTTAAAATTTGTGAAATATTTTGATATTCCTTCAATATTTAAAATCTCAAAAAAAAATCTTTGTAATCTTTGAAAATACCAAAAAATCTTTCAAATCCTTTAAAATTCTTTAATTTATTAAAATCGAATTAAAAATACTTGGAATCTCAAAATATCCTTACCTATTTGAAATTCTATGAAATCTTTTGATTTTGCCTAAAATCTTTTTATTCTTTTTAATATTCCTCGGAATTTTTGAAAATACAATAAAATCTTTGATATCTTTTAAAATGCTTTAATTTATTCAATTTATCCATTGCAAAATCTTGGAAATTAAAGTACCCTCAAATATTTCGAATTCTTCGAAATATTTGGATTTGGATCTCTTGGCTTCTTTATTAAGTTTCTTCAAAGTAATATTATTTTTTGCAAATTATAAATTAAAATTTTATGAATTTTAAAATTTTCAAACATTAAAAAAAACGAAGGTAATTTATAAATTGTTAATATTTAAAGTTATTTTTAAATATGTCAAGGAATTATTAATAAATATCAATAATTTAAAGGTGTTTCAAGAAATTAAAAATTTTTTGGGATATTTTGTAACATTATAAGGGCTTTTAAAAAGCAACATATTTTAAAAATTTTTATAGGATTTGAAATATTTTATGTTATATGAAAAAAAATTTCAATCATTGTTAATATATTTTAATGTTTAAAGGGGTTTTATGGTATTTTTACAGATTTCAATACATTAGCAATGGAATTAAATCATTTTAAGGAATTATATAGTATTTAAATGATTTTAGGATACTTTCAATGATTGTTAGGAATTTTCAAGAAATTAAACAAATTTTCAGGGATTTTGAAACATTGTCAAGATTTGAAATATTTTCGGGTGTCGAAGAAATCTAAATAAACTCTGCACGAATTTTTAAGGCTTTTTTAGAAGGAGTTTAAATATTCAAGAAATTTCAAGGAATAACAACAGAGCTTTATGTAAATTTATGGGATTATAAGAGATTTAAGCATACTTTCGTGGATTTTATAGAATTTATTCAGAAGATTTAAGGAATTAACAGGACTTCAAAGATTAAAAAATATTAATAGATATTTCTAAAGAGTGTTTAAATATTTTAAATATTTTGGTACATATTAAAATATTTATTAGGTTTTTAAAAAATTTCTAGATTTTTGGAATATCATGAGAGATTTTATAGGATTTACGTTTTAGGATATTTGAAAATAAATCAATGATTTTTTTTCGGAATTTATTAAATTTCCAAGGATTTCAGTCCATCCGACTTAAAAGAATTGTCGCAGTTTTATAGCAAAGGCAAAAAATGTTCTAAAAATATAATTTTTTATTTTGAAAAAAAATCAAAATGTTCTTTTGAGCTTAAACCCTCAAAGTTTGAATGAAACTTCTTTTTAAGCTTCGATACAATTTATGAAAACATTTTTATTTTTCACTCGAGGTGCACGTTTTTTCAACTTTGTACGATTATAAAAAATCATATTTTCAATTTTTATTTAAATTACAAATTTTATTACCAATTATTTAAATGATGAAAAAAGATTTCATAAGAAAATATTATCACCTGTGAGGTGAAAATGACGAGGAAATTTATCTTTCGCTCGGCGGGCGTCTTTTAATTTTTTGATGATAATAAAAAATCCGATTTTCAATTCTGCAAAAAAATGGGATTATCAAAGAATTATTTTCCTTAAGACAATTTTTATTAGATTTTTTAAATTTTTTGGACAAAGAGTATTTTCATGAAAATATTAACAACTGTAGAAAATTTACTTTCATTTTAAAATTGTGAAAAATTGGTTTAATTGCGAATATTAAACATATTTTATAAATTACAAAGAGGGAGAGTAAGTTGTTAAATAATTCTACAAGTTTTTTTATTTTTGGGTAATGTGTGAATTCATTTTAAAATAAGTCACTATTTTTTTTTTATTTATTTTTTTTACAACAATAGTTCCATATACCAATGCCTTTAAAATAGGAATGTCCACAATAATATTAGCTAACAACACACTTAATTTTATACCACAAACATTTTAAATAATTCTATTAGTTTTTTTTATTTTCGGGTAATATGTGAATTTATTTGAAAATAAGTGACCATTTTTTTTTTACAACAAAAGTTCCATATAAATTATTATTTTCCAATGCCTTTAAAATCGGAATGTCCACGATAATATTAGCTAACAACAAACTTCATTTAATCTTTAGCGATTTTCTTCCTTTTTTTATATTAGGTAAATAATAAAAATTATATTATGCATCTATATAGACTAGATATAATTCAATTAATCTTTATCACATGTAAATATATGAAGTTGACAATTTTCTGATAAAAAATTTAACATAAAAAAATGGTAAGGCTTCAATAAAATTTTTAAACTAATCGAAAAAATACGTTTATTTATATTAATTTCCATTGTTTATACCGTTAATTTCCCTATAAATAATTCCTGAAAAGGAACTCTAAATTGGATTCGAAACATGCTGGCAATTTTTTGGTAAAAATTTTGACATGGCAAAATGTATCATTTAAAAATTGTTATTAAATTACCGAAAAATACATTTATTTATATAAGTTTCTATATATTGCTCATGCCGATTTTTCTATAAATAATTCCTAATGCGGAAGTCTAAATTGGCTTCGAATGCTGAAAATTTTTTAATACGAAAAATACATTTATTTATAAATGATTTTATTCTTCATTATCGGTTGTTTTCCTATAAATAATACCGAACTAAGAAATCTGAATTGGCTTCGAAAGCAACAAATCTGATTTTGATTTAACTTTTTTCTGTTCTGATTTTGGTGCATAAGATGGATTATGAAAAAGTACATTTTATTTCGATCCCTACTGAAAAATTCGACGTCAGATCCAACTTGATGGACTTTTCAGTAGGGGTCTTGAAAGAAAGTTGGGAGTAGCACCCACCGACGAAATGGAGGGTAAAGACGAAGAAGGAAACAAAAAGCGATAAAAAGAAGGTTAGGAAAAAAAAGAAATAAGAAAAAAAAAGAAAAAAGAAAAAGAGTGTACATGACGTCGTGGCGTCGATCGAAGAGAGGGAGCCCCACCTCTGTTAGAGCAAGGCCGTGCCGGGACAGGCTAACCTAACCTCTCTGAGGCCGCGAGGCCGGCGATCCCGTGTATGATTTCCAGCGAGATTCCTATTGGTTGGTAGGCTCGCCGGTGGTTACCGCCTTCAAACAAAACGAACACTGAGAGAGAGTTCAAAATTAATAATCGCTCACGTTTACAGCTCATCCGACCATTCACCGTCCCTACACCATGTATACTGATTTTTCAAAATATTTACACGAATGTTAAGGTTTCCGTTAACAGGGTGTCCAACAGACCTGAAAGGTCGGGAATTTTCTTCACCGAGGACAATCCGGGAAATGAGGGGGAATTTTTTTTAGGATTGATATAGGATGAGGATCCGTCTGGATATCCAGAGACATTTCATCTTTTTAGGGCACGCGACTTTTGTCCAATTTTTTCCGGGTTTTGCAAAGTGGACTTTTTTAGTTTTTTTAATAGAAATTTGTTGTTAAGTCAAATATTTTTCATAAGATTTACTAGTCTCAATAATTTCGGTAGGACTATTCCTTCTCCTTTTCCAACTTTCTCAATTTGTCAGCATGGCTATTCCATCCTCTTTTCCAACTTCCCAAATTTTCAGGATTAGTCCAAATGATTACTTTTCCAGCTTCCTTAATTTATTTTACTGACTGGTCCATTCCCTTTTTCCAAGTTTCTCATTTTCTTGAGATATCTAATCCATCCCCGTTTCCAACTTCTAAAATTTTAGAGGGGGGGGGGGGCTGGACTTATTGATCTCTTTTTCCAACCCGCGGAATTTTTCGGAACGAATAGTTGATCCTCTTTTCCAAATCCTTTAATTTTTTGCCATGACTACTCCATCTTCTTTACCAACACCAAGAAGCTTTTGGAACTAGTTCATCCACTTTTGAAACACACTTAATTTTTTTAGATGACTAGTCAATTCCCTTTTCCAACTCCCTGAATTTTCGGGACTAGTTCATGCCCTTTTCCTAATCACTAAAAGTTTTGACATAAGTAGTCCATCTCCTTTTCCAACCCCAAAAATTTTTCGGGACAACTCGTTCATCCACTTTTAAAATTCCCTTCATTTTTTTGGATGTTTAGTCTATTCCTTGTTTTAACTCCCTGCATTTTTTTGGATGACTAGTCCAACCCCGTTTCCAACTCTCCGAATTTTCGGGACGACTAGTCTTTCTCGTCTTCAAACTTCCCTAATTTTTGGGAAGGATTAGTCCATTCCCTTTACCAACTCTCAAACTTCTCGAGACGAGTAGTCCATCCCCTTTTCCAAGTCCTGCAAGATTTGGGATGACTACTCCATTCCCTTTTCCAACTCCCTGCATTTTTTATGATAACTAGACGATCCCTTTTTCTAACTTGCTGAATTTTTTGGGATAAATAGTCTATCTCGTTTTATAACTCTCCGAATTTTCGGAACAACTAATCTATTCCCTTTTGCAGCTTCTGAATTTCTCAAGTCGACTAATCCAACCCATTTTCCAACTTCCTTAATTTTTTGGGATGAATATAGACCATTCCCTCTTCCAACTCCCTGATTTTTTTGGTTTAAATACTCCACTCCTTTTGCTAACTCCTCAAATTTTCGTAGGAACTAGTCCATTCCCTTTTCGAATTGCCCGAATTTGTTTGGACGACTACAAATGCATCCTTTTTTAATTCCATATTTAAGATACACAGAAAAAACTGAAGTTAAATTTTGTTGCATGTAAAATTTCCCGCTGTTAAAGATTACATGCTATTTGGCGAAAGTTTATCCTACGATGGAATTAAAGCTGTCATCTGCTACGGCGTCTTTAAAAGCAATGGGAAACGCGCAATGTATGAGTTAATTCGAGTTATAAATCGGGACACCAGATTTAAAACGACACAGAAAAAACAAAAGTTAAAACGTGTTGCAGGTAAGACTTGAAACGGTTAAAAATTAAAAATATTTCTGCAAAAGTTTCACCGAGGTTAGGAGAATAATTCTGATCTCGTCTACTGCGTGACGCGGAAGTGAGCAAATTTCGGTAAAACATGTAGAATCAGTAACAGAAAACACGAAAAAAATGTGTACTTACAGATATATTTCGTCCGAAATAAATAAGACTATTGTAGAGGAATTAAAACTTACTTAATACTATTTATCAAAAAGCGACTAATAGATGGGAATCCCCGGTTCTCTCCAATTTAATGAAGTTAAACGACGATAGATAGCGCTGGTGTCGCAATCCTCGCTACATCTCGAATAAAAATGGAGCGATTATAAGGCGAAAGATTATCCAGGCCAGGTTAAAAACCGAAAATTATCTTCGATTCATGTAAAGTTTATCCGGCAAGGTTAATTTTTGTTGTGGTGAATCTTTCACGTGAAATCGATGTAAACTTTATCTTTCATTTTTTCTGTGTAGTTATCAGGTAAAAAAGGATTTCTATGCTTTTAAACATTGAACTGAGGTTATAAATTGAGTATTCAAGTGCGGGTCTACGGTGTGACGAAACCGGAAATCGCCACCACCCCCAGAATATTTTTCACTTACCTTCACTTTTTTCTTTTTCACTGGCAAATGCACCAATTTTGAAATCATCGTTGACTGTCAGTAGTTTTTCTTTTCTAGTTTTAGTATCAGTGGCATTTCACTATGAATGATATAGATGGAAATCGGTCACTGACAATTATTTAAAAGTGACTTATTCATTAAGTGAGATAAACACTTTTAAAAGTTGGCAGCACTGCACGAAGTCCATTTAGCAGTCATGATAAAATAATATTTTTGCAAATTCAATCGAATGATCATATTTAAAACTAAAACCCCATACATACGATTAGATATTACAAAAGAAGAAAAGTTTCAATGCTTTTAAATGAAAAATAACCTCACATATTACTTTACGGAAATAGTTTAATTTTTGAAGCCTTGAAACTCAATTTGTTTAGTTTTAAAAGTTGAAATTCGCAAATTTTTATTCCGAAATTTCTTAATTTTTAAATGCTCAATAAGAGACATTTATATTTATTAAATGTAATGTTTGAATCTTGGAAATCCTATTAAAATTTCTTTAACTGTATAAAAATCCTTTTTAGACCCCATTGAATGTTATCAAAGCACTTCAAATATTTACAACCCGTTCAACTTTAAAATCTTATTATACTGTTAAAGTCCTTTAAAACATCTTGAAATATTTTAAGCTTTATCTTTTTTTTTAATGCTTGCAACTTTAATGCCTATTGAAATTCGTGTAGAATCACTTAAAATTATTTCATAAAATCCTTTGAAAATTTAAAAACTCTACGAAGTCCATTAGAATTATTCAAAATACCCTAAAACCTATGAAATCCTGTGAAATCTTTCAAAATCCTTATGAAGTTTAAGAAATTCTTTGCAATCTTATCAATTTTACTTATTTTTTAAATAAAGTTATTTTTTGAGAAACTTTTTCCTTTTAAAAAATTATTTCAAGGATTTTATCCACTGAAAAATTTACTTTCAAAATAAAAACAGTAGATTCCGCTAATGAAATTTGATCATTTAAATAAAATTTGTAACAAGCAATATCGAAAAAAATTCAATTCCAAAAAACATGGTTTAAAAAATTTGTTTTTATGATTAAAAATTTTTGTATTTCCTTATAAATATATTTTACACAATTTAAAGCAGTAAAAGAAGATAATAAAATATTAATTTCAAAACTTTAGAAAATGGAAGATAGGTTTCACATTTTTTTGGTTAAGATTATTATCTAAACTTTATTAAATTTATTTTTACTCTTATTTTTTCTTATTGTGCTATAAAATACGTAGTAGAAAAATTGTCTGCGATATTTCCGTTCCGGTCACCTTAACTCCACTGAGTGAATATTAAAATTGTTTTCATATTTTATTACTTTCAGTTTGTTAAATCGCGAAACAAACAAGGAAAAAGACCTTATTGGGGATAATGGCTAAATTATAAGTTATTATGTTTGCAATTTTTTTATCATTTAAAATCTTTAGAGTCTTGGAAATCCGGTGCACACTTTTGCTCGTAAATTATAGTACCTTTCTGAAATTTTAAATATACATTTTTTAAATTAAAGAGAAAAAGAAATATCTTTTGTAATAAAAGTATATAAAAACTGTATTCATGATTTGAAACATAAAATGATGTGAGTGATATTTGTAATTCTGAATTAAAAAAGAAAATTGGACATTTTGTTTACGGCTAGCGCAAGTTCGAGAAAACCTTATTAATTCTCTGAAACGTAATACTTTTGTAATCATTTTTTCACCCTTATCAAGCCAAAATAATTATTGAGCAGGACAGAACAGCAACGAAACCACGATTCTTGCTCCTTCTCAGGTATCATGGAGAGAGCATCGTCGTTTCGTTGCTGTTCCTGTCTGCTCCAAAATTTTTTGGTAGTATTATTATCAAATCACTATAAAAACCCATTTGCAAAAATAATCAACGACGTTTCGAGACTTATACAGTGCATTTACCAAGGCCAAACAAATTGTGTAAGAAAGAACAGCAACGAACCCGCGATGCTCTTTTCTTCTCAGGTAACAGAGAGAGGACACCGTGGACTTGATGCTATTCCTTGCTGTACAATATTTTTGCCTTGACAAGGGTACTCCATAAGAGCCGAAACGTCAGTGATTATTTTTTACAAAAGTTGTTTTATTGGGATTTGATAATAATAAACACCAAAAATTGAACAGGCAGAAACAACATCGTGGTTTCGTTGCTGTTCCTGTCTTCTCACAATTTTTTTTTGCCTCAATGAGGGTGCTATATGAGATACGAAACATTGGTGATTATTTTTCACAAATGTTTTTTTTTGTGATTTGATAATAATAATAATAATAACAAAGACGGAAGAAATGAAAAAGAGAAGAGTTTTATTTTCCAAAACTCTGCACATTAACTTGATTATTGGAGGTTAAATTTGATTTTAAATTTGAGTTTAATCTTATTTAAATTTCCAAAATTCGAATATGAAAGTGAGCAAAAATATTTCTTACATATCATTTTCATCATTATCTAAGATTCTAAGGTTACTCACTTTCTCCCCGGAAAGGAAATAAAATTAAGTTGATTAGAGTAATTATATTTAAGTTATATATAGCAGCGTTTTATCAACAGGATGTTGTCCCGCAGATCTCGTAATTGATATTATTACAGGTTGGAGGCCCTTTCATTACGTTACAAATGTTACATGGTTTGATTGCCCCTTTTTTCCAGACGCTTACATTGTCCATGGCTCACGTCTTTAACCTTTTTCTACTTCAACGCGCTTCTTACTGATAAAAAAAGAGAGATGCGGATGTCATCGAAAAAAAATCGGACCGTATTAACCCGGGATTTAACCCGAAGCGCGAACAACCAATTATAGGAACTGTACCGAGTAAACAACTCCGCCATTGAAGAGCCTTGGCGCCATCATAGGAATGCATCGATGATTTTTCTGCGGTGGATGTTTATTTTCGTTCGATTTCTTTTAAGGCATAAGGCAAGAGACAGAGAGATAAACTTTTTTTCACAAAAAACTGGGGGTTTAGTAATGTTTTGATGCAAGTGAAAAATGGCATCCTTTAAATCTTAGGCTCTAAAGGAACTCGTTTTGAGGGTTCCTTTTTAGTTCGTTGATATCCGATAGATGGCCATTGGCGGGTTCCGACGTTCTCAACTGCGCATGTGCCAAAAAGCGCGGGGTTATTCGAAATAAACTAATACTATGAATAATCATACAGATAAATATTTAAAAACAGTTTTTTATATCTTTTTAAACAAATTAAAAAACTTTCAAACCTTTTTAAAATTTCTTGGAATTGAAAAAAATACCAAGACATCTTTGAAATCCTTTGAAATAACCCCAAATTATTTAAATCGATTAAAATTATTCGACTTTTAAAACACCCCTAACTATTTTAAATTCTTTGGAATCTTTTGATATCCCTTTAAATATTTTTAGTATCTTTATGATTGCTCGGAATCATACAGATTATTGATTATAATTGAAATCGATTTAAAATTCTTGGAGTTTTAAAATACTCATAAGTATTTCAATTTCTTTAAATCTTTTTATATACCTTGAAATCTTTCAAATTATTTTTTTCTTGAAATTCTTAGAAATAGAATGAAATCTTCTAAATTGAACCTTTTTATTGTCTTTAAGATTCCTAAGAATTTTTAAAAGTAACATAACATTTTTGAGATCCTTTAAAATGCCCATAATTTGAAATGAATTGAAAAATATTTGAGTTTTAAAATAGCCGTAATCATTAGATTTAAAATTGCTTTAAAATTCATCAGAATCTTTAAAAATGCTACAAAATCCGTACAATCCTGTAAAATTCCTTAATTTATTAAAATCTAATAAAATCCTTGGAGTCTTTTAAAATACATTCAAATATTTCAAATTCTTTAACATCTTTTAGTGTATTCGAGATTTATTTCAAATTCCTCGGAATATTAAAAAATATTATAGGGTTTTTGAAATCCTTTAAAATTTCTTGAATTTATTGAAATCGATTTAAAAATCTTGAAGATTTAAAATAGCCTTAAACATGAGATTTAAAATCTCTTGAAAATTCATTAGAATCTTTAAAAACGTCACAAAATCCTTATAATCCTTAAAAATCTTTCAATGTATTAAAATCTAATAAAATCCATGGACTCTTTTAAAATACACTCGAATATTTTTAACTCTTTAAAATCTGTTAGAATCCCTCGAAATTTTTGAAATCGTTTTGAAATTCCTTCGAATCTTTAAATATACAATTAAGTCTTTGAAATCCTTTCAAATACCTCTAAATTATAGAAATATATTGAAATGCTTGGAAATTCCTTTGATTTGAAATCGATGGAAAAGTTTAGGGGTTTTAAAATACCCTTAAATATTTCAAATTAGTAGAAATATTTTGATATTACTTGAAATCTCTTTAAAATTCCTCAGAATCTTCAAAAATAGCATAAAGTTTTTGAAATCCTTAAAAGTTCGTTTGATTTATTAAAATCTATTAAAAAATTTTTGGAATTTTAAAATACCTTTAAATATTTTTGATATCCGTTTAAAACTTTCAAACCCCTTTGAAATTTTGCGAAATCTTAAAAAATACCATGTAATCTTTTAAATTCTTAAAAATTATTCTAATTTATTGAAATCAATTGGAAAATCTTAGAGTTGTAAAATATCTGCAAATATTTCAAATTCTTTGGATTTTTTTATATTCTTCGAAATCTTTTAAATTGTTTTGTAATTCTCAGCTATCTTTAAAAATCCCAGAAAATATTTAAAATTCTTCAAAAGCCTTCAATTTATTAAAATCTATTAAAATCCCTTAAAATTTTTAGAAATACAATAAATTCTTCTAAATCCTTTAGAGTACCTTCAAATTATTGAAGTGGATTGAAATATTATGAGTTTTAAAATACACTTAAATATTTCAAATTCTATTAAATCTCTTTAAAATTTCTCGAAAGCTTTTAATATCCCATGAACTCTTTAAAATCTTTTAAATTACCTCTAAATTATTGAAATCGATTGAAAAATATTAGACTTTTAAAACACCTTCAAATATTTCAAATTCTTAAAAATCTTTTAATATCCCTTGAAATCTTTAAAAGCTCTCTAAAATTTCTTTTCATTTTTAAGAAAACATTAAAATCTTTGAAATCCTTTAAAATGCCTTAAAATTTATAATCGATTAAAAAATCTTAAAGTTTTGAAATACTCTTAAATATTTAAAATTCTTTGAAATCTTTTGTTATTTCTTGCAATCTTTTTTAAATTCTTCGGAATCTAAAATACCTTAAAATTTTGAAATACTTTAAAATGCCTTTTATTTATTGAAATCGATCGGGAAGTACTTAGAGTGTTTTAAAATGCCGTTAAATATTTCAAGTTCTTTCTAGATCTTTTTTTCCCCTCAAAATCTTTTAAATCTCTGTAAAATTTCTTGGAGTCTTTAAAAATCTAAAAAAATCTTAGAAATGGTTCAAAATCCCTTTAATTTCATGAAATCAATTGAAAAATCTTGGAGTTTTAAAATACCCTCAAATATTATAATTTTTTTAAAAGTTTTTTTGATATAGCGTGCAATCTTCAAAATCTCTTTGCAATTCTTAGGAAATTAAAAAAACTCCACTAAATCTTGGGACTACTTTAACACCCTTTAATTTATTAAAAAATATTTAAATTCCTTCCCGTTTTTTCAAATGCACTCAAATTTTTTAAATTCTTTGCAATCATCTGATATCCTTTAAAAATTTTGAAATCGTTTTAAAAGTCTTTGAAATATTTAGAAATACAATGAAATTTTCTAAATCGTTTAAAATCCTTCAATTTATTGAAATGGATTGGAAAATCGAGGAGTTTTAAAAGTACCCTCAAATATTTTAAATTCTTCGAGATATTTTGATATTCTCTGTGTAGAATTATAAATCGGGGCACTACCAAGTCCTGATGAGATTGCCGTATTTTATTTAAGGCGCGGATCGGGTGACCTTTCCTTTGCCCTCAAAATAAGTGAGGTCCTTCTCCGGGCCGTATATATTTCCTATCAAGTTCCTTAAATTATTATTTTTCAATTAGAATTTAATAAATTATTGGTTTCAGTAGAAAAATCAAATAAAAATTTAGTTGACAATTAAATATATTTAATCTGAAATAGGCAGAACAACCACCCTTTTCCTGCTTGCATACATTGTTTTTGCAAACCTATTTATCTTTTGAATGACTTGACCGAACTACAAAAAGGAAAACGAAATAATCACGGGTATGTTGGTTTGCTAGTACTTAGAAGCAATAAACATATTTTTTATTTCATTTCATTATTCATAAAAAGGACTCAATTTTACAAAAAATATTATTGAAAAATAAGATAAACACAATAATCAAAATTTATTCTAACCTAAAATCAAGCATTCAAAAAGCTGCTACAAAAGAGGTAGTTTTATGGAAATTGATTGTTCCAACACAAATGAATTAATGTTAAATCTAAAATATATGCAATTCTTATATTCGATTACTTATTACACTCATAACTGGCTATAAATGAAAAGACATGCACGTGTCGACACTGTTGAAATTTACAGATTCACCGACGAGAAAAGAAAAGACCGTACGAAAGACGCGCGAATACCAACGGCGCCAGATGGCGCATCACGCGAAGCTGCGAAAATTTAAATTTGTATTTACGAAAATAATTGCAGAAAATAATTATTGACATTATTATTCAGTATATTAATATTTTCTGGACTATTCACAAAATTACAATTAAAATTACTAGAACCGATGCTAAATCGACGATAATATTATAACAATAAATTTTCTCCTTTTACTTTCAAAAATGTTACATTTCACATTTTTATAATAATTAAAGGTTTTAAAAAGCTTTTTTTTTAACTGAAAAACTCGTCGTTTTTTCGATCAAATTCTACTCAGATCTTTTTTTCTTTTTTCACGATCCATTTTTTATAAAAAGTATTAAACTTGAACGCGTTTGCACTTGATAGGCATCACATAAGGTAAACAGAGGTGCGCGTCCGGTACCTTAACTTGGGACGACACAACCAAAAAATTTCACCGGAAGTGGTGAAAATTACAAAAAAGGACACGCTCTCCCGATTAAAATTTTTTTTAAGCCAGATTCTAAATTATGATCAATCTTTTCTTGATGGACTTCTGATCAATGACGAACTGACGGAAGGGCGATAATCTAGACTCACTCAATTACAAATTGTCGATCATTGAAGATTTATGCATAACACGCGTTGAACAAGAAATGCTTAAGCATATTTAAATGTAGGCTCTTTATTTGCATTACATGATAAAATACGTGTTTTCAGAGTTAAACAAGGTCGCAAAAAATACATAATCTTAAACTTATTAGAGTCAATTTTTCTTAATTGCAATTAAAATAAGTGTTTTATGTCAGGTGAGATTGACTTTTGATAGAGGCAAAAAAGGATCATTTCTTCTTTTTCAGTGGATTAATGGGCAAAAAATACGTTTTTTCTCTTATTATCACCTTTTATCACTGAAAGGTCTGTATTATTTTTAAAAAAACTCTTTTCTTAATTTACATTTCTCAGATATTTAGACTATTTTTTTATCTTTAAGATATTCATAAACCAAGGGCCAGGTTGGTCAAGTAACAGATCAGAATAAATATTCAAAAATTTAATTTTTGTACGTCATCTTGATTCTGAATTATATTAAAAAACTTTTTGTTAAATTTTCTATGATTTAGAGTAATTTTATTATTTCATGACATTACATTCTGGTTTGTTTTTAATTGAGACGACTTACTTTCTTGTTGGTAATCACTGATAAGCAATTTCAGAACCGATCTTTTGAATTTGCTTGTCGTTTCATCGAACTTTTTTATGATTTTTAAATCATATTTTTTTTTTAAAACGCATATTTTACTTTATAATTCGGAAAAAATAATATTGCACTGGTAAAAAGGTACTAAAGTACCCAAGAGATTACAGGGGATATTAAAAGGTTTCAAAGAATTAAAAATATTGAAAGGTATTTTTAAACTCCAAGATTTTTTAATCGATTGAAATGAATTGAAGAATTTCAAAGGGTTTTAAAAGATTTTGCGGAATTTTTGAAGATTCCGAGGAATTTTTAAAAGATTAAAAAAATTTTAGGTTATATCAAAAGATTTATAAGAGTTTGAAATATTTGAACGTGTTTTCAAAGTCAAATATTTTTCAGTCGATTTCAATAATTTGGAGGTATTTTAAAGAATTTCAAAGATGTCATCGTATTTTTAAAGATTTGAAGAAATTTTAAAGTCATTTAAAAGATTTTAGATGATATCGAAAGATTTATTATTTATTATTATTTATGGTATTATTAAGTATTCTGAGGAATTTTTAAGAGCTTTCAAGGAATATAAAAAGATTCCGAAAAATTTGAAATGTTTGAGCGTATTTTAAAATTCCAAGATTTTTAAATCGATATCGAATTAAAGGCAATTTGAAGGATTTCAAAAAGTTTATTGTATTTTTAAATATTTCGAAAAATCCTAAAGAGAATAAGATTTGTCTTATTCTAATTCGTATATTTCTAATCCCTTTATTTCATGATCTCATCCTTTATTTCTATTTGCGGGTATTTTAAAACTCCAAGATTTTTCAATCGATTTCAAATGAAAGATATTTTCAAGAATTGTAATGATTTTATGGTATTTTTAGATTCCGAGACATTTTAAAGAGATTTCAAGAAATAACAAGATTTCAAAGAATTTTAAATATTCAAGGGTCTTTTCAAAGCTCCAAAATTTTTGAATCGATTTTAATAAATTCAAGAGATTTTAAAGGTTTTAATAGAATTTATGGTATTTTCGAAAATTCCGAGGAATTTTAAATATTTCAATGAATTTGAAATATTTAAAAATATTTAACAATATCTAAATGAAGATCATAAACATAATGTTGCGCGGTTTTATTTGACATTATACGACATCCTCTTGCAATATTACGTTAATATTAATTTTTTTAATGAAGTTAGGTATTCCTAATATTTATTCTATTTAAAAAAAAAAAAAGAATAAAAAACGTGATGATTATTGATATCATTTTTCGATTTCGAATAAACCCGCACTTTTTGGCGCATGCGCAGTTAAAAACGTAGGCACCCGACAATGGCCATGTATCGTATATCAACGAACTAAAAAGGAACCCTCAAAAAGAGTTCCTTTAGAGCCTAAGTTCTAAAGGATGCCAACTTGTACTTGAAACAAATTATTAATACTATCACTCTCCTTTTTGTCAATGAATAATAATCTAAAGTACTAGTTTTTATAAAATAAACATTATTATTGAATTTCGTAATAAACTTTTTGAATCTTCAGAGTAACCTTCAATTTACGGTGAAGTACCTTTCAAATGAAATTTATTGTAAGCATCAATCCATTTGTTTATAGTTATTCCTATTAGCTGCAACAGTTAAATTATCAACTCAAAAAAAATTTGGAATTCCGGTGATATTTTAAGGTTAGTAACTATCTTGTTAATAATTCGAATAATTGTTCATAATTAACACTTAAATTTGTGATTTACTAAACAGTTGTACAAAAAACCCTCTTGTTCTGAGAGACAACTCAATTGCAATTCACATCAATTATTTCGTCATTCGGTTTTTGAAATAAAAGGTTTAGTTGATACATTTTTTTAATTAATTAATAATTCTATTAGAAAAGTAAATTTTAATTGATTGAAAACAAAATTAGTCAATAATAATTCTTCGATTTGTTTAGGTAATTATATTATTGCTAAAAATAAGCCACAAACAAGTTTTCTAAGAAGATGCACAAATCAGTTTTTTTATCCGAAATAAATTACGATTTTAAAAACAAAATAGGTTTGAACTTCGCAAATATAAAAAACAGATACAAATTTGATTAAACCACAAGCAAATTATGAAAAAGCCAAACAAAATGTAATGTAATAAACTGTTTAAGGAAACTCATGGAGATATACGAGGTGATTTACAAGAAGTTGAAGCAATTATTGACAAAATTACAGGTAATAAATTTCATTTACGCTGAGAAAAATGTTTGTTTGAAGCAAACAAATTTATTTTTGAATCAAACACATTATGTCTTTAATATGGGCTCAAACAAATGTTTATTTGATTCAAATAAGTTTTATGTTTGTCATTTGTTTGGTTCAAATAAATATTTTGGTTTGTTTAAATAAATGTCTTGTTTGAAATAAGTATAGTTATTGTTTACATTCAACCTGAATGCTTAATTCTGGTTATTTTTTAACTCTGTGCTTCTCATCCGAAATCTTCAATTATTTCCACGGTAAAAACCCTAAACTTCAAGTAGTTCCTAAACTAGAGATATTGCCTTCATTTTTCAATTAATATATAATTTCGTAGCAAATCAGAACCTTTAGAATAATACATCACTGACAAAAATACAAATACCATCAAATAAATCACATGATCAATTAATTTAGATTCTAGGTTAGTCCCTTAGGAACCGCCGGCAGCGCTTCAGCATGCCTAACGGCACTTTGTAGTACTGCTTTGTGCTGTATTTTTTGTTTGAATCAGATAAATATTTTTATGAATTCGAATTAACAGATTTTAAACAAATGCATTGTTTAATAAAAGTCAATTTTTTATTTGAATCAAACAAATTGTACTAAACAAATTATTTGTTTCAATCAATATGGAAAATAGTTTCTATTTCTTCAAATTAAATAAACCTTTTTTTAATTGAAGAAAAAATTTATTTGATTCAATTATATGAATTCAAATAAAATTTGTTGTTTGATTCAAACAAACATTTTTCTGAGTGTACAGGACAAAATCATGGCTAGGTTTAGCAACTAACTAGAATTTGGAAACAATTTGATTTATTTTTGTGTGTTGGCATGCGAGCATTGAAAATATTTAATGAGTTTGGTTTTCCCACCAAATTGGCATCCTCATTCAACGTTACCAAATTGCAGGTCAATTTTCGTTAACAAGATGATGGTTAGGTTTATGAGTTTATGAGAAAGACATCAAAACCTACAAAGGGAAACTTCTTTTGTTTCCGTGATAGCAATCGTAGTGTTCAATCTCTTCTCCCTAATGGCCTAAAAATAAACAAGCATTACTTCATGATATATGTATATAGAAGAAAAAAATAAAAGCTCGATAGATCTTTTAAATCAGATAAAGTCCTTCAGGAGCTTCTCCTCGATTTTTTGCTGACAAAAACTCCTAAATATTTCAAATTCTTTGAAGTCTTTAAAATCCTTTAAAATATTGAAATCTATCGAAAAATCCTTTAATTCCTATAAAAGACATTCAAATATTTTTAATTTTCTGAAGTCTTATGACATCCCTCAAAATTCTTGAAAATTCATAAAAAATTCCTGGGAATCTTTAGAAATACAGTCCAATCTTGAAAATCCATTCAATTTCAAATCGATTGAAAAATCTTGGAGTTTTAAAATATCCTTAAATATTTTTAATTCTTTTAAATCTTTTGGTATCCTTTAAAATCTCTTAAAACTCTTTAAAATGTTTTGGAATTTTTAAAAATACCATGAAATCTTTGAAAGCCTTTCAAATTATTGAAATCTATCGAAAAATCCTCGAAGTCTTATAAAAGACCTTCAAATATATTTTATTTTTGGAAGTCTTATGATATCCCTCGAAATTGTTGAAATTTCTTCAAAATTCCTTGGATACTTTAGAAATAGAATCCAATCTTCAAAATCCAATTAATTATAAATCTATTGAAAAATCGTGGAGTATTAAAATTCCATTATAGATTTCAAATTCTTTGAAATCTTTTGATATTCCTTAAAATATCTTTAAACTTCCTCGGAAGTTTTAAAAATACCACAAATACTTTAAAATATTTTGAAATGCCTTCAATTTAAAATCGATTGAAACATCTTTGAATTTTAAAATATTTCAAAATATTTCAAATTTTTTGAAATCTTTTAATATCGTTTGAAATTTAAAATTTCTTTAAAATTCCTCGGAATCTTTAAAAATACCGTAACATTTTTAAATCCTTTAAAATTCTTTTCATTAATTGACATCTATTTTAAAATCCTAACATTCTAAATACCCTTAAGTAATTTAAATTTTCTGAAAACTTTTAATATTCCTTAAAATCTTGGAAATTCTTCAAGCATTTAATTGGAAATCAATTTAAAAATCTTGGTGTTTTGTAACGTTTTAAAATATTTTAAATTCTCTTAAATCTTTTGATATTCTTTGGAATTAAAAATGTCTTTAAGATTCTTTAGAATTTTCAATAATACCTAAAAATTTTTGAAATTTTTAAAAATTGCTTTAATTTATTGAAATCTGTTAAAAGATCCCTGGAGTCTAAAAACCCTTAAGTATTAAAAATTTTTTGAAAACTTTTGATATCCCTTAAAACATTTTTATGCTCTTGAAGGTTTCTTTCAAAATACCATTAAATCTTTGAAATCTCTGAAATCCTTTTAAATACCTTCAAATTATTGAAATAAGCTTTAAAAATCCCATTTCATATTTAAAATTCGTTTAAAAAACCTCCAAATTATTGATATCGACTGAAAAATATTGAAATTTCAAAATACCTTAAAATATTTCAAATTATTTGAAATCTTTTGATTTCCCTTGATAACTCTTTAAAATCTCTTTAAAATTCTTAGGAATCTAAAAATACGATACAATTTTTGAGCTAATTTAAAATAGTTTTAAATTATTAAAATATATTTTAGGAAAAACTTGGAGTCTAAATACCCTTATAACGATTTTGAATTCTTTAAAATCTTTTAATACCCCTTAAAATCTCTTTATTCTCTTGAAGATTCTTTGGAATCTTTAAAATTACCATAAAATGTTTGGAATCCTTAAAAATATCTTTAATTTAAAATCGATTGACAATTCATTAAACTTTAAAATATTTTAAAACATTTAAAATTCTTTTAAATCTTTTGATATCCCTTGAAATTAAAATTTTCCTTAGGATATTCCTTAAAATATTTAAAAATACCATACCATTTTTGAAAATATTTAAAATATATTTTGTTTATTGGAATATATTGAAAAATACAGGAGTTTTAAAGAACCTTGAATATTTCAAAATCTTTGAAAAATTTTTGGTATCTCTTGAAATCTTTAAAAGCTCTTAAAAATTCCTCGTAATTTTTAAAAATACTAAAAAATTGGTATGTACTTTAAAATCCCTTTAATTTATGGAAATATTTTGAAAAATCATTCAAGTCTTAAAATAACCTTAACTATTTTTAATTCTTTGGAATCTTTATATATGCCATAGAATTTTTGAAATCATTCAAAATGCATTTTGTTTATTGAAACCTATTGAAAAATCTTGTTTTTTTAAAATACGCTCAAATATTTTAAATGCTTCAAAATTTATTTGGTATCCCTTGAAATATTTAAAAGCTCTTAAAAAATCCTAAGAATCATTGAAAATAATAATAAAATTTGTAAATACTTTAAAATCGCTTTTATTTATTGAAATCGATCGAAAAATCTTGGATTTTCAAAATACCCTCGAATGTTTCAAATGCTTTGAAATTTTGTTGGTATCCCTTGAAATTTTTAAAAGCTCTTAAGAATTCCTCGAAATCTTTAAAATTACCATAAAATCTTTAAAACCTGAAACCTTAAATATTTCTTAAGACTTGCCTTAAGCCCTAATCCTTAAATATGTAAAACTCTTTGAAATCTTTTGATATCCCTTTAAATTGAGCATTTCTTTAAAGTTCCTTAGAATATTTAAAAATACCATGCAAATTTTTAAATCATTTAAAATCCTCATTCTTGATTGAAATCGATTGAAAAATCTTGGGAGTTTTAAATTACCCTGAAATATGTCAAAGGTTTAAAAATATTTCGACATTCCTTCAAATCCCTTAGTTTTTAAAATTAAATTTTTCAAAGCAATATTATTTATTCTGAGTTATAAAGCAATATGAGCATCTTTAACTTATAAAATCTTCTAAATGATGCAAAGGTAAATGTGACAAAAAGGCAAAAGTGACAAAAAGGGAAATGTGACAAAAAGGCAAAAGTGACAAAAAGGCAAAAGTGACAAAAAGGCGAAAGTGACAAAAAGTCTAAAGACTAATCTCAATATAATATATCAGAGATTTCCTCTCTATTTTTGTAAATATCGGACATATCTTTTTGCACTTGACTTTGACAAATAAGAAGAAGAAAAATCCCGCAAGGATCGAGTTCCTGCACTCGCCATTTTGCAATTCGGCTGGAGAGATACTGATCCAGCGCGTAGGCGCTTTTTTATCGGGCGGCCTGTACGGGACCGTTTCTTCGCTCTCTAATCATTGTTATTAGGCCGGTCGCCTCGTTCGCACACGCGCGTTTTCTTCATCCCTCAGCCCCAGACTGCCATGCCGCATCCCCAGTTCAATAGATTTTGCTCAACCAATTATATTTTTTCCTTAATCGCGTAAAAACAAAATTATTATTTTTTCATCATCCGCTCTCCAACTGCCATCCCCATGCCGGTGCCGGTGCCGGTGCCGCGACGCGACGATTCGAGAAAGATAATGACAATAATCATCGCGACTATCCATTATCTGCTAATTCGAAAAATTTCAATGCACACTTTCCTCTCTGAAATTATGTATGCTATTATTTATTTTCTGCTTGTGAAATACCGCCAGGAGGAAAGAATAGGCGTCCTGGACCCCTGAATTTTTTTTCCTCTATTAATATCTTACTTTATATGTAAATACATTGCGGCGCCTTTGGATGATATGAATGCTTGATATAATTTTTTTTTTCGAGATGGAAACAACTTTTTAAAAAATCGGTTCAGCCGCGGTGGATTTCAGTGGATTATAGTGGATTAATTGTATATATGGTATTATTCTGGATTATCTAGATTTTTCTTTAAAATTCTGGAAAATTTGATTCCTGATTGCATAGGAATTATAATTAAATAAAATACTTGCATTTTCAATTAATAATAATTATTAATTAAAAATACTAATGTATTTAAAGTAATTAATTTTATTTAACTAACAATTATTAGCACACGATAGGATTTGAATTTAAACTAATTATTTTAGGAACATTTTTTATCTTAATGGGTGATCTTCCCTAGTTTAATTTTTAACTAAAGAGACAAATTTAAAAAAGTTTAACTTTTTAACGAAATAGTTCAGTTTCCAACTAAATAGGCTAATTCTGAACTTAAATTAAAAAAGTTACATTCTTAACCACAGATGAATTTTCAACTAAAATTAAAAATCTGTATACAAAAAAAATGACTTTTCAGCCAAACTGTTGAATTTTCTGAAACGTAAAATAATTTTCAACCAAAAAAGATCAGTTCTCAAAGAAAAATTTTATAGTAGATATTTTAGTTATAGATCAAAAAGAGTTGAAGTGAACTAAGCAATATGAATTTTCAACAAAACTTGTTTGACTTTTGACCACTTGACGTTTCAAGAAAAAGAATATTTTTTTAAGAACAATTTTTTTATTTCAAGCAACTAAAATAATTTCCAACCAAAGAAATTAATGTTTAAACAAGAGGATTAATTTTCTACTTGCATATAATAGAAGTAGAATTTTCAAATAAAATTATGCATCTATATCCAAAAATTAATTTTTAATAAAATAGTTTAATTTTTTAATAATTATTTGAATTTTGAGCCGAGTAGATGAATTTTACACCAAAAAATATAAATTTACAACATCAAAATAACGAGTAAAACTTTTAGCACAAAATTGATTTTTAGCCAAAAAAGGACAAAAGAATTTGATTTCTAGCAAAAATAGTAGAATTTTTAACCAAAAACCTACATTTTTCTGCAAAAAGAATAATTTTCTACCAAAAAACATAAATTTTTAAACAAATAATTACATTTTCAAGATAAATTTAGGCCTTCTTTATATGTATTTTTGCTTTGCTATTGAAGATTTTTGTTCACATAATTGCAACTGTAAAAAGAGTCGATTTGCAAAATAATAGAATATCAGCATAATGTCATATAACAGTGAGCTACATAAGACATACAATTTGGTAGAAAAAATTAACTAAAACATTTTTGAGATGGAAATAAAATCAAAAAGTTCTATAAAATAATAATATGCTAGTAATGAACGTACTCTTAGTTACATATAACAAACATTTTGAAATAAATAAAAAAGCGACATAATGTCACTCGACAGTAAGCTGCGTAAAAAAGTACAATTTTGGAAAAACAAAATTGAATAAAAAAATTATAAGATCCTAATAAAGTCAAAAAGTCCTAGGAAATAGTTACTTCGTATCAAAAAATGTAATTTTAGTTATAGACGATGTGAGTTTTGAGATGTTCAAGTATGCTTCTAATTTAAATAAAAATGCATATATTTTCGAGATTGTTTTTGTCTTGCCATAGAATACTTTTGTCGATATCATCTTTGGTGTATAAAACAGTCAATTTTTAAAATTATATAAAATCAGCATAATGTCACAAAACCGTGATCGACATGATCATTTTTTTAAAATTGAATACCGCATTTTTTGTAAGGTAATAAAAACAAAAAGTTGTGGAAAATACTCATATGACATAGAAAAACGTAATTTTATTTGTTTAAGGCACTTTTTTTATAAAATAGTTTTGTGAGTATAATGCTAGCATAAAAAAATTAAATACGAAATTTGTGGAAAGATAATTAAATGAATCAGTTCCAGGAAGTCCTTACTTGGCAACAACAAACAAAATTATAGTTAGGTAAAACGTATGTTTTGAGATTTCCAAGTGTGATTTTACGTTGAAAGAAAATTGCAGGCAGGATTTTTTTCAAATATAATTCTAAGTTTAGAAAAAGCGGATTTTTTAAATAATATAAAATTAGCATAATTTCACTTAACTGTAAGCTGCGTTAAATAAATACAATTTTGAACAAAAAAATTAAGCACGACATTTTTGAAAAGGTAATAAAATCAAAGAAGTCTTAGAATTTATTTAGAATCAACAAACAAACTTTTAGTTATGTAAAAATATTTTGAGATTTACAAGTTTTTTTTTGTTAAATAAAAATGCAGACACTTAAAAAAAATTTTGGTTTTACTATAGAATAGTTTTGTGGCTATCATTTTCTGTGTGACAGAATACAACTTTGAAATAATCGAAAATCAGCATAATGTCACTGAACAGTTAGCTGCGTTAGATAAATTCAATTCTTCAACGACAAAAAATTGAACACGACATTTTTGGAAAGTTAATAAAATGAAATAGTTTTGGAAAGGATTTATCAAGACTCAACAAACATAATTTTAGTAACGTATAAATGTTTTGGGATTTTCAAGTATTTTCGATCGTTAAATAAAAGTGCAGGGATGTTTGGAACATTTTTGCTTGCCGAAGAATAGTTTTGTGGCTACTGTTTTAGGTGTGACATTATGCTTATTTTTAAATAAAAGAAAATCAGCATAATGCCAGTTGACAGTTAGCTGTGCTACATAAATACAATTTTGCAGCAAAAAAAAAAGAAATTTACCTTTCCAAAAATGGTGTATTAAATTTTTTTCTGCAAAATTGAAATGATGTAACACAGCTAAATTCTATTACTTGAAAATATTCAGCTACACCCAAAACAATATCCACAAAAATAATGAATGGTATTTTTTTAAAATAAAAATCCAGACATGGTTGAAACATTTCTCTTTCCCATATAATTTTTTCGTAAATATTGTTTGAGGTGTAACAGAAGATTTAGAAATAATAGAAAATCAGCATAATGTCACTTAAAATTTAGCTGCGTTAGATAAATTCAATTTTGCTAAAAAAAAAATAAATTCGACATTTTGAAAAGGTAATAAAATTAATAAAGGTCTAGATATGAGCGAGTTATTTAGCTTCAACAAACATAATTTATTTATGTACAAATCTTTGGAGATTTTCATGTATTTTTTTTTTTTTAATACAGGCATGTTTGAAATATTTCAGTTTTGCCATAGAATATTTATCTGGATTAGTTTTAAGTGTGACAGGAGAAGATCTTCAAATAATAGAAAATCGGCATAACGTCACTTAACAGTTAGCTGCCTTGAATAAATACAATTTTGCAGCAAAAAAAATGAATACTTTTTTTAAAAGATAATAAAAACAAATAGTTCTAGGAATTCTTTATTTAGCATCAACAAACAAACTTTTAGTTACGTAAAACTGTTTTGAGATTTTTAAGTACGCTTTTACGTCAAATGAAAATGCAGGCAGAGTGTCGGAATGGTGTAAAGTGTTTAAATCATGATTGTGTTATTAAAATGACTGAAATTACGGCAGACGCATGAGGGTGGGGACATCTTTTGTTTCCGCATAATATCCTTGCGTATACGCAAAATGGAATGCATACCCGTGGTTTTCATGCTCGATTGTACAATCGTTAAATATGAGACCGCAGTCTGTGTACATTTCCAAGAAGCAAAATGGTTCGTGCCACCGCAGGGGAGAAGAAAGAGCACTTATGTCACTATTAAAAACGCATTAATTCTGAATTCAGGAGAGATGCGAACTTAAGATGGAAACGCTTTTCTTCAGGAATATAAAATTTCTAATGTGCCGTTATTGCTTTCAAGTTTTATCTACTTTCGACTTTACAAGGAAAGAAACTGTATTATTTTAAAGTTTAAACTCAATCGTAAACTTAGTTTTATTGCGCAATTTATCATTTTTAAATAGTCGAAGGGGCTAACCTTATTTTTGTTTTTATTGGCTAATAAATTTTTTATTTTACAATTTTAGTTCTATAAACGAATTTTGTGAACAAATAAATTATTTTCCATATTGTTCCATATTGTTATCATTAATTTAAGTATAAATTCAGATTCTTATTATCAATTTTGACATTTATCATGTTGCTTCTTTTGGTCCCAACTTCAAATATTTTGGTGGATGTCATCCTAGATATAAAAGAACGCAATTTTGAAAATAATATAAATTCAGCATAATGTCACTTAACAGTGAGCTGCATACAAAAAAAAAACAGTTTTGCAGTAAAAAAATAGAATAAAAAATTTATGAAATGTGATAAAATCAAGCACTTCTAGGAAGCACTTTTTTGACATCAACAAACATACTTTAAGTTAAGAAAAACGTATATTATAATATTATCAAGTTTGTTTTCATATTGAATGAAACTACAGACGGCTTTTTTGGTCTCACCATAGAAAATTTTGGTGGCTACCATCCTAGGTGTCACAAAAACGCAATTTTGGAAAATAAGATAAAATCAGCATCATATCGCCCAGCAGTGAGCGTACTCTTGTTTAAGTAAAATATGTTTTTTAAGATTTTCAAGTGTGCTTTTACATTGTTTGACAATGTAGGCAGATTTTGCTTTTGTTCTGACATAGAACATCTTTCTGGATATCAACATTGATGTGAAATGCATAGATTCGAAATATAATGTAAAATCAGCTTAATGTCACTTAACAGCGTGCTGTCTGAAAATAGGATTTTTGCAACAACATATTGAGATTATTCAGTTGGCTTTTATGTTTATTGAAAATGCAGACTGCTTTCTTGAATTTTTCATAGAATATTTTGGTGGCTATCATCCTAGTTGCAAACGGAGCCAATTTAAAAAAATAATATAAAATCAGCATAATGTCACTCAACAGTGAGCTTTATCAAAAAAATAAATTTTTCTGTGTAAAACCCATAGAATACCAAATTTTTGAATATTAATAAAATCAAACAGTTCTAGGATGTACTTTTCTGCATCAACAATTATACTTTTAGTTAAGGAGAACGTATTTTTGGATATTTTCAAGGTCGTTTTTACCTTGAATAAAAATGAAAGCAAACTCCTTTTTTATTTTCTCGTCACAGAATATTTTTGTAGACATCATCCAAAGTGTAAAAATATTGAATGATCAAAATAATAAAAAAGCAGCATAATGTCACGTAACAGTGAGCTGCATCGAAAAATCCAGTTTTTTAGAGCGTTTTGTTCGCGAGAATTTGTTGCTAGTAAATAAATATGTTTAAAAATGTTTTTCAAAACATTACAGAATTTATTTTGGAAATAAATTGAGCGTTTGAAATTAGCAACAGGATTTACCAATATTACCGCAGCTCAAGCAGTCCGACCATGTTACTCCACTCGAAACTACGCGACGCGACGTTGGAAGCTTCTAAAGCACTCAGTACTGGCCCTAATGGCACTTCTCCGCAAGCAAGGGGACTGGGGAGATTTAATGCTCGTTTCGCATATAAATAGTTGATTTTTCCTCGCAAGAGATTTAAAATTACTTCTTTTGTACTTTGCCACTAATCTAACGATTTATTCTAATTCGCATGTTGACTTTTTTATGAAAGTTATATGCAAGGCTTTTATGCGGATTTCGAATCCTGTATTTGATTAGCAAATTGTGCATCAGAATGGTACAATTTTTAAGATTAATTGCCTGTCATGAATTTGCATAAGGAGCTTCTATTGAATGTGAATTTTTATTTGACATCTAAGTGATCACGCTTGAATTAAGACATTTTGAAAGTAAAAAAGAAATTCCCAGAGCTATTGAGATTTGTAGCCCAATTTAGAAATATTGTAATTTTCCTTCCTTAATGAAATTCAAAATCTTCTGAATCTAAAATATTACTTCTTTGTTCTAGGAGGTTTAAAAATGTTTAATATTTGCTTCTTTGTATGAAAATAAATTTTTTGGCTAAAAATTTAACTCTTTTCTTTAAAGGTTCATCATAATAGTTGAAGAATCATCTCTCTTATTGAAAATCCAAGTATTTTACGTTCAAGTTAATTTTTTGTTGTTGAACAGTTTCTTTTTAGAGAATTTATCCTTTTTGTTGAAAATTTAATTTCTTTGTTTAAAACTAAATAATTTTAACAAAATTGGTTGAAAATCCAGCTCTCTCGACTAAAGATTCTTTTGTAGTTGAGAATTGAACTATTTTGTTGAAAAATCCTCTTTTTGGTTTACAGATTAATCTATTTTGAGACAAAATTTACTCCTTTTTGGCTAAAAATGAAACTGTTTGGTTGAAAACTGATCCTTTTTAGTTCAAAATTGAACCATATTTTTGAAAATTCATCTTTTGAACTCCATTGTTAAAACTTCATTTTTTAGTTTTGTTAATTAATAATTTTAGTTAAAAATTCATCTCTCTAAATAAAAATTTAATATTTCAGTTGCGAATTCATATTTTAGATTAAGAATTAATTTTCTTAGTTGAGAATTCACCTTTCTTATTATTAATAAATTTTCCTAATTGAAAATGCAGCTTTTCAGTTCACAATTAATCCATTTGGACAGAAAGTAAATTTTTTTATGTAAAGTGAAACTGCTTGTTTGAAAAATGATCTTTGGAAGTCTATTGTTAAAATTTCATTTTTTGGTTTTGATGATTAATAATTCTATTTGAAAATTCATCTCTCTGAATGAAAAATTAACTATTTCAGTTGAAAATTCAACCATTTTATTTAGTTACTTTTCTTACTTGAAAATTCATTTTTTTCGTTATTAATTAATTTTCTGAATTGAAAATTCATTTCTCCGAATAAAAAAATAACAATTTCAAATTAAAATCCATTTTTTTCAAAACTCAAATAATTGGTCATAAATTTATTTTCATAAGTGGATTTTTATAAATTTAAAATTTAAATAATTAATTTCAGTTTAAAAATTAATATTTTTATTTTCAAATTGAACTATTTGTTTTAAAATTAGTTTTTTCACCTAAAAATATAATTATTTATATTTTAGTTTTGATAATTAATCATTCTTTTTGAAAATTCATCCCTGTGAATGAAAAATTAAATATTTCATTTGACAATTCAACTATTTAATTTAGTTATTTTTCTTATTTGAAAATTCTTCTTTTTGAATGAAAAAATAACTATTTTAGTTAAAAATTAATTTTTTGTATAAACTCAAATAATTGGTCATAAATTTATTTTTATACTTTGATTTTTATTAATTTATAATTTAAATAATATAATTGAAGTTGAAAATTCATATTTTTTATTTTAAAATTGAATTATTTGTGTGAAAAATAGTTTTTTCAACTAAAAATTCAATTATTTAACTTTTAATTTGAATAATCAATCATTCTATTTGAAAACTCATATCTCTGAAGAAAATTAACTATCTTAGTTGAAAATTAAACTATTAAATTTGGTTACTTTTCTTATTTGAAAATTCATCTTTTCGAATAATAATTAATTTTCTGAGTCGAAAATTCATCTTTCAGAATAACAAAACAACTATTCTATTTAAAAAATCTTTTTTTTTGTGAACACTCAAATATTGGTCATAAATTTATTTTTATAAGTTGATTTTTATTAATTTCATATTTAAATAATATATTTCAAGTTGAAAATTTATATTTTAAAATTAAACTATTTGTTTGAACATTAGTTTTTTACCAAAAACTTTAATTATTTAACTTCTAGTTGAAAATTGATCTTTATATTTAAAAATTCAGCTATTATATTAAAAGTGCAATATTTTTACTTAAAATGTTGGAAATTTTAAGCGTTTCAAGTTGAATATAAAAGTTTTGTTTTGATTGAAAATTAATTTTTGTAACTTAGAATTTAACAATGCCAATTTTTTCGAAATTAATTGATCTTTCTGCTTTAAAACTCAACTCATTTGTCAAAAACTCATCGGTTTAGTTTGAAAATTCATTTTTATTTCTTTATTTATTGTTAACAATGCAACTGTATGATTGAAAAGTAATTTTCTTCGGTATAAGATTCAACTATTTTGGTAAAAATTTGTTCATCTGTTATAAATCGAATGCTTGGCTAAAAATTTAAAACTTTCTTTGTTAATATATAAATAATTACATTTTTCGTCAGAAATTCATC
Source organism: Belonocnema kinseyi (assembly GCF_010883055.1). NCBI lineage: Eukaryota > Metazoa > Arthropoda > Insecta > Hymenoptera > Cynipidae > Belonocnema > Belonocnema kinseyi. The sequence continues at coordinate 161,807,434 of NC_046658.1, read as the reverse complement.
TTTTTGGATTGAAAATTAAAATACTTTATTGGAAATTACATTTTTTTGTCAAAAAAAAAATTTTTTTTGAGGAATTTAGCATTTTAGTTGGAAATTCATCTCTTTGGTTGAAAATTTAATAATTTTGTTAATTTGTTAGTTTTCCGGTTTAAATCATTTTTTGATGACTCGTCATTTTAGTTAAACATGTATTTCTTTGGTTGAAAATTAATTTTTAAATTTAAAACCTAATAATTCAATTTTTTGTTGGAAGCTTATTTTTTTTAGTTACAAATTTTTTAGCCTCAAACTTAATTTATGATCCGCAAAAGTGGATCACTGAGATACAGTTGATAATCAGATTGACATGCAACAATTTGATATCCCAATGTTTACAGTGTTTAATTCTAATGTTGACTTGTCTCTTACATTAAAAAAAAGTGGCGCCCTACTCGCGTATTCAACTGTTCTCGGAACTGTGTGTCTCTCAGTGGGAAATAAATTATAAGGTGGCGTTCGACAGAAAAAGACAAAAAACTTGCCGCTGTCTCCTACAGTCACCTCTCTTGATCCCCCTCTGCATTGTAATTTGCCGCCGCAAAATTTTTCAGATTCCGCTACCAAAGTCACCCTGCCTCCTAATTCGATCGAAGCCTCATTATGATCTTAGAGCTCGTCTCGTCTAACCTAGCATTAATATAAACACTGATCAGGAGTACCATTATCCGAACCTTGGTGGCCGCGTTTTGAATACGAAAGAAGCAGCAAAGATATTATGTTAATTTCTTGTCGATATTACGCTATATGGACCATCTCCCGAGACTATCTTCCCCATCATCGGATCCGATAGAATCTTCAGTCTTCACACGTCTAGGCATCTTAGTGAAAAATAATTACCTTATCAAACCCGATAAAGGGATTGAATAATAATTAATTAAACCAACAAGTACTTGCAATTTTGAACAAAGGCCACTCAGGAAATAGTAATTCTTTAGAGTGAACAACTTTTTTGATTCAAAACCACCAGTTAAGTATAGTTTAACTGAATCTGGTTAGGATGACAAGGACTCCACAATAACAAAGTTGTAGACATACCGTTGATTCAGCTGAGCTAACACCTAGCAAACGAAACTTAGTTTCATGATTATGACAACCCTGGTTTATGACAATGAGCAGTGTGCTCTTCCTTTAACAAATAGCATCATCAAAAAACGTTGTGTGGTTTGTGTCCTGATCTTGATTATTTACATTATTTTTCAATATTCTAAGTAATATTGCAACTCCGGTTTGATAAAAACAAATATCGGAAACCATTATACGAGAGTAGTTCAATAAGTCCTTAGAATGAAGTATAAAAACAATTTTTTTTGGGTAAATTTTTTTTATTTTTCAACATAATCTCCTTGGAGCTAGTAATTCTTTAGAGTGAACAACTTTTTTGATTCAAAACCACCAGTTAAGTATAGTTTAACTGAATCTGGTTAGGATGACAAGGATTCCACAATAACAAAGTTGTAGACATACCGTTGATTCAGCTGAGCTAACACCTAGCAAACGAAACTTAGTTTCATGATTATGACAACCCTGGTTTATGACAAT
>NC_046658.1:161737611-161805756 GCF_010883055.1 Belonocnema kinseyi | reverse complement strand
TATCTAGTCGGGAGTGGTGCTGACTGAAAACAGATGATTTGGAGCGATTCGCGCGCCATCTGTTGGTCATTCTAAGGACTTATTGAACTACCCTCGTATTCATACAGGATGATGTGGTATAATGGTTTGCTTAAGGGTGATTAAAATTTGGATCTATTTTTGCTAGATCATCTATGCTTTTTCTTTCGCCACATACATGTCCAAACATCTTTGTCAGGCTCGATCTGATAAAAGGATTGAATAATAATTAATTAGACCAATCACTACCTGCATGATGCTATAAGAACTTGATGCTCGGTGAGTGAAATATGTTTTTTCTTAATGTATACCATACAATGCAGTGTGAATGCCGCCCAGAAAACTCATGAATAACAATTCTCTTTTTTGCGCCCAGACCATCCTTTAAGAATAGTTACACTGAATCTAGATGGGATGACGAGGATTCCTTAATAACAAAGTTGTAGACATATCGTTGATTCAACTAAGCTAACGCCTAGCAAACGAAACCTAATTTTATTATTATGGAAACCCTGCTTTATGATAATAAATAGTATGCTTTTCTTGTAACAAATTACATCCTCAAGAAACGCTATATGGTTTGTGTCTGGATCTCGATTATTTGCATCATTTTTGAATATTTTAAGTAATAGTGCAATTGAGTTTTGATGAAAATAATTACTGGAAAGCATCATATTCATACTGGATAATGTGAAATGATGATATGATTAAAAATAATTAAAATTTGGATCTAATTTTGCTGGTTCAACTTTTTTTTTTCTTTTGCGCTAATTGTATATTCCTAATTAGCGAAGCTAATTTTTCTTGCTAAAATAGAATGGTATCATCTGATCTGATAGAATCTTTAATGTTCATACATTTCCAAGCATCTTTGTCAGAGATGACAAGATAAAGGGATTGAATAATAATGAGTTACACCATTGAGTATCAAGTACATACATGGTTCTATAAGAACTTAATGCGCGGGAAGTGAAATATGTTTTTTCTTAATGCATACTCTATCATGCAGAGTGAATGCCACTTAGAAAACTCATGAATAACAATTCTCTACAGTGAACAACTTTTTTGCTTCAAAACCACTAGTTAAGCATAGTTAAACTGAATCTAGTTAGGATTACAAGGATCCCTTAATAACAAAATTGTAGACTCTATCTAATTTTGCTGGGCCTACTATGCTTTTTCTTGTAAGCCAATCGTATATTGCTAATTACTGAAGCTACTTTGTCTTACCAAAATAGAAAAGCATGTTAGATAATTGATTTCTTGTATACTGTTACAATACATTTTTTTTCTTGACTATCTTCCCTATAATCTGATCAGATAGAATCTTTAGTTTCCATACAGGTCTAATCATCTTTGCCATAGATGACAAGATAAAGGGATTGAAATTTATGAAATTTATGCTCGGAAAGTCAAATATCTTTTTTCTTAATCTCTATTATTTGCATCATTTGTCATTATCTTAAGTAATAGTACAGTGTTTGAGGAAAATAAATATGGCAATAAGTTTATTCATACAAGATGACATAAAATGATGATATGCTTAATGATTAAAATTTGGATCTAATTTTCCTGGATCACATATGCTTTTTGTTTTAAGCCTACAGTATATTTCTGATTATCGAAGCTACTTGCCAAAATAGATAAATATTTTAGATGAAGACACGTATTTTCCTTATTGTGTGCAGCATAATACAATGAACTTTTGTTCAATGTGAACTATCTAGGACTATCTTCCCCATCATCTGATTTAATAAAATCTTTAGTTTTCATAGATGTCCAAGCATCCTTGCCAGGATCTATCCGAGAAAGGAATTGAATAATAATTCATTAGACTGATAACTATTAACATGTTCGTGTAAGAACTTGACGTTTCGTAAGTCAAATGTGTTTTTTTTTTATGAATACTCTACAATTTAGAGTGAATACCAGACAGAAAACTCAGAAATAATTACTCCCTACACAAAACAATTTTTTTTCGAGCCAACATCAAACTGTAGTTAAAACTAGATTTATGTGAAACAACCAGGCCTCGCTATGAAAAGTATAGGTCTATAGTTAATTTAACTATGCAACACTAGTAACACCTAACAAACAAAACCTAGTTTCATTTGCATGGCAACTCTGATTATCAATGATGAATTAGTGTGATTCTTTTCTAAAAAGCTACATCGTCAAAAGATGCAGAAATATTTTCAGAAAACTTGATAATAATTTTAGAGATTCTATTGCTTTTTCTGTTAAACCAAAGGTATATTTCTGATTATCAAAACTAGTTTGCATTTTCAGAACAGATAAATATGTTATTTAAAGTACGTATTTTTCTTGTTGTTTTCACTAAGAATCAATCTTGTCCTTCTAACTAGGTTTGAAGAGTTAATATCTATCCTAAAAAGAAAAAACATGTGGTTCCTTCTATACAGACAAAATGCATTTTTTTATTTTAGATTGTAGTTAATCGACATCTGATGATTTATCATAAATAATAACAACAGAAGTTAAGATTTAAAGATTAAATAATAAACATTTTGACTAATGCTCGATGCGCTTGTTACGTTTTTTCATAATTTATACTATCCACGGTAGAATGAATACTCATGAATACTCATTCTCTACACTAAACACTGTATTTTCTTCAAAACCAACATATTTAAACTAACTCAAGCTGGAATGACGATTCCTTACTTAAAAAATGATGGGTCATCACTTAACTATAAAAAAATATTTCAAAAACAAAATTAAAATTGTCAAACCTATTTATTGTAAAAAAGAAATCTTCTATAAAAGATGGCTTTGAAAAGAGTTTGAATTCTCAACAAACTGATTAAATTTTGAACAAAATAATTTAATTGTCCACCTATAAAGATTCGGACATTAAAAAATCATATCATATAAAATATGAATCTCTAACAAAAAAGTGATTTCTTAACAAAGTGATTCTATGAAAATTTGTAAACAAAATAGTTGAATACTTAAGCAAAGAAGATTAATTTTTAACAAGACAGTGGCATTTTTATCCAAAAAAGATTAAATTATGATCTAAAAAATATTTTATTGATTTCTCCAATTGGAGATACGAATTTACGAATTCTAAAATTTTCAACCTAAAAAGATGAATTTGCCATTAAATAGGATAACTTTTGCACCAAATTTTTGAATTTCAAATAAATAATTAAATTTATAGCTAAAACGATTCAAACTTATTATTATTATTATTATTATTAATATTATATTTGAATAATTCTAGAAAGATGTCGTTTTTTCTGAAATTGTCAAGTGTTTGTCTATTTTTCATTAGAAGTGACTTAATAATTATTTGTATTTAGCAAAAATAATTGTTCAAACAAATATTTCAAATATCAGTTTTATTTCAGAAAAATATATTCCCAAAAAGAGAGGTTATTTAAAATATAATTTTCTCTAATGTTTGTTATTTGTTAATAACTAAGAAGGCAAAGCAAAGTTAAAGATTTTAGAAAAAACCACACCTTTCAGCATTAATCTAAAAGACAATAAACATAAACAATATTCAGTTATTTAAACAAATTTGTTCTTAACTTTAATTAATTATTACCTTGCTACGTGAAAAAAGGACAGAAAAGTTAACATTTATGAAAAGACCGAGACTATCGGGCATTAATATAGATGAAGATAGTAATAAACAACAATAATTTGTTTTAACAATTATTTTTGCTATGTGTAATTAATTATTAACAGTTCTAATCAAAAGTAGACGAATATTTTAAAATTGCGAAAAAACAGCAAAATTCTACCATTAAACAAAGAGAATATTATTGACAATAATAATAAATTGTTTACGCAATTATTTTTGTCAACATGAATTAATGATTATTTGACCCTAATTGAAAATTGGACTGAAAGGGAAAACTCTTTTAAAACTTTAATTATTTAGCATTAATATAAGAGAATATTAAAACAATAATAATAATAATAAATTGTTTAAACACTCACTTTTATTAATATTTATCAACTATCACCTCCCTCTAATTAAAAATTCGATAAGTGGAAAAATAGCGACTTTTTAACTAATCTGTGAAAAATTTAATAACAACAAGAATATATTGTTTAAAAAATGTACATCAACATCTAATTGTTCGTATTTAATGGTATTTTATATGCTAGACAAAATTTTTATTTAAAAAGCCACAAAAAATTATAATGAGCGCTAAAATTTCTCAAAATCCTTTTTTTTCCACTTATGGAGTTTCTTTGGGACCTTATAAAACCGAAAATGGTTGAAATTAATGCTTTTTTTGTGAATTCTGACATTTTTCATAAAAAAATCATGTTTTTTATTTGAAATAACATCAGTTATCATATTTTGATTTTTAAGATCACAGAATATCGAATCCATTTCAAATCAAGCAGGTTCTACACTTGAAGTTGCAGAATCTCTCAAATACGAAATATGTTGTTTATTAGAGGAAATTAGGCAATACGTATTTTTGCGATTTGTGAAAACAAATTTTTACAGAGTTACGCGTCTTAGAATGTTTGGCTTTATTAAAACAAACCCTTATTTTTTCTTTAAACTTTTATAACTTTTGGCTTATGGAAATACCCACCATTTTTGTTCAATATTTAAGAAAAATATATTTTCGTATGAGGAAAACTTTCTGTGAGTTTCACGTGTGCTAAACAATTTTTAACGTTAGATTATTATTTATAGAATCGAATTTGCAAATTTTTTGCTAAAATAATTTAAGTTACACAAATAATGGGCAGAAAATGAATTGTTTTACTAAAAAGTTTGTCAATCTATATATTTAAATATACATATTTCACATTTATCCAGATATTTTTCAATAAAGCGATTGAGCTCTTAAATTATCTACAACAGACAGTGATTCAAATTCGGATCCTGAAGACTCTAATGAAAAATCTGAAGATAAGTAAGATATCATAAATGAGTTTTTTAATTTACCAAGAATTGGCATATACAGACACACTTTGGAAATGACTAGTGCTGCTCTCCAGTTATTACATTTTTAAATACAGTAGAACCTCGATTATCCGACCTTCGATTATCCGAAGCTCCGCGTTATCCGAGGCAACGGGACTCATCCAAACACTCCACATTACCCGAGGTGTATGCTCGGATAATACGGCGAATCATTAATAAAACAGATATTACAGCTAAAAAACAATTAAACAGATTGAACGAGTGCTCTATTACCGACTTCCTTGAGTCATGTTAGTCACAATGCTTTGTACCATAAAGATAAATCCACATTCGTAAGTTATTTATTTTAATTCGCTAAATGTTTATATTTATTTATCTATTCAAAATATATAAAAAATAGATAACTCTTCCGAATTTTGCACTTCTTCCGTATTATCCGAGTTTTCGCTTATCCGAGTTATCTCCTCCTCAGATTACCTCGGATAATCGAGGTTCTACTATAGAGTTAATGTGACAACATGCCCCGTGTGACAACGTGCCCCGGCCCACCCTTTTCTTCAAAAGCCATAATTAACTTTCCCTTAGGATTGATTCCTCTGATTTTGAAGACAACTGGATAGGAAAAAAATGAAACTTTTGATGGGACATGAAAGTATGATCGTATAACGATAAAATCGGTATCACGTTCATAGAAACGAGGCGAGGGCGAGGATCCACTCGGGAAAATTGCGTAGTGGCTGTCTTCGAGTTGGAGGTGATTACAGTGGTGGTAGAGTTGAATGAAGGGTGTAGAAGGGAGGGTTCGGCTACTGAGGGATCGTTGTTGCCATAGTAACACCAACCCCGTCCTCCGACCGTTCATTCTCCACCCTCGCTCGCTCTTTGAAACCCCGGCCTGCTGGGCGCGATCCATATCTGCGAACGGCAGTCACGTTCCAATAGCCATTTTGTATGATAAATCGAAGAAACGAAAACTTTGACAAAATGTCGACCAACTGTTCGAGGACTGAGTCAAGAACATTTTGAGCGTCTTCTCTCTCCTAAAGGGTGAAAACCTCCTCAAGGCGCGTTCAAAAACGTTACTCGAAACCCTTAGAGTTTAAAGCACCCTTTTTTCCAATAAAAATGTACTCTTTGGTTATATTCAGTGGCGTAGCCAGGATTTCTTTCGAGGGGGGGGGCTCTATTTTTTTCAAAGGGGACTGCGGGTTCATGTGGAGGCAAAGAGTGAGGGAAAAGTGAATTGAATAATAAAAATACTTAGTTTCGGGGGAGGGAGGGTTGAGCCCCCAAAGCCCCCCTCACCTGGCTACGCCATAGTTATATTTTATGAACGTCTAAAATAATACACAAAATAGAGGAACTAGGGTGATTTTCTACAAAAATAAGGGAATGAGTTCTTTTAAATGAAATTAATGAGTAATTTAAAAAATGGTGAATTTTCGACAAAGAACTTTTTGACCGAAGAAGATGCATTTTCAACTTTAAAAAGATGAATTTTTAATTTGAAAAACAGAATTACAACAAAGACTTTAGATTTTCGAAAAACAAAGATCGAGTTTTGAAAATAACATTCTTAGATTTTCAACAAACTTATTTAATTTTCAAAAAAATAGTTGATGCTCTACCTGTGAAGACGAAATTTCAACAAAGCTGTCAAATTTAAAAAAAGGAGTAAGTTTCCACGACACCAAGTTGTTTTTTTGAGCAAATAGTAAAATCTTCAAACTAAAAATACAAATTTGTTAGAAGACACTTAAATTTTTAACCGAATTAATATACATTTTCAACTAAGAACTTTTCTGTTGAAAAATAAGAATTTTTAATTGAAAAAAGGTACATTTTGAATAAAAAAAGACGAACCTTCATAAAAGCAGCTGAATTTCGAAAAATATATGAGTATTTGAAAAAAAAGTTGAATTTTCAAAAAAATAATTCAATTTTTTGCAAAACTGCTAATTTTTAACCTTCAAAGACATATTTCCAACCAAATTTTCAGATATTTAAACAAAAATAATCAAATTTCAAACACCAAAAGTTGCATTTTTAACCAAAAGTTAAATTTTTCAAACCAAAAAGACGAATTTCCTAAAAGATAGATGAATTTTCAACCAATTACTTGAAAATTTGTTAGAAGACACTTGAATTTTCAAACAATTAAATTAAATTTTCAACTAAGAACTTTGCTGTTAAAAAGATGAATTTTTTATTGAAAAAAAATCAAATTTAAATCCAAAAAGACGAACTTAAAAAAAAAGCAGTTGAATTTTGCAAGAAAGATGACTATTTAACAAAGTAATCAAATTTTTAAAAACATGGTTCATTTATAACCTTCAAAGAAAAATTTCCAACCAAATTGTCAAATTTTTAATAAAAAAGAATCGAATTTCAAACACAAAGAGTTGCATTTATAACCAAATAGTTCAGTTTTTCAAACCAAAAAGATGAATTTCTAATTGGTTGAAAATTCAACTATCTTTTAAGAAATTGCATTTTCAAAAAATTCATCATTCTTAAAAAGAATCTTTAAACCAAAAATTTTTTTACCAAAAAAAGATCAATTTCTTATCTATAATTTTTCTAGCAAAAGGTCAGTTTTCAACTAAAGAAGATTAAATTTCAATTTCAAAGGAACAAATTTCAACAAGACAATTTAATTTTTGTACAAAAAAAGATGGCGTTAAAAAAATGGTTAAATTAAAAAAAAGTTACATTTTCAACAAAATAATTGAGTTTTCATCGAAATAGTTGATTTTTAACCAAATTGTGGAATTTCTATACAAATAAGAGTTATTATCAATCACGAAACTTAAAATTTTTAACGAAATAATTCAAATTTCAAACCAAAAAGACGAATTTCTTACAGGATAGCTAAATTTTCAACCAAGAACTTTTTTACCAAAAAATGTGGATTTTCATTTTAACGAAAACGAACTTTCAACAAAAAGTTGAATTTTCGAATAAAAAAAGATGGTGTTACAAATAAATAGTTTTCCAACAAAAATATTAATTTACATTCCAGAAAGGATGGATTTTTCAATCCAAAAAGATCAATTTTCAATCAAAAATAAAAACCTTCAAAAAAGGAGCTGATCTGTTAAACAAAAAAAATTAATTTTCATTATATTAGTTGGATTTTCAACAACATAGTTGCATTTTGAACTGTTTGCGAACAGTTTCGCAGAAGAGAAGAATTTGCAAAAAAATAGTTGAATTTTCTATTAAAAAATGATGAATTTCCATTGTTGTTTCATTGAAGAAAGAAGTTTAACTTTCAACTAATTATTTAACTTTTTAATACAAAAAAATTGATTTTCTACTAAAGAGATGATAGTTGATTATTAAACAAAAAAGATTTTAATTTAAAATCAAAAACAGTCAAATTTAACCAAAAAATAAATTCTCAACGAAAAACATAATAGTGGAAATTTTTACCCAGAAACATTTTACTTTTACATAAACAAATATTTAATTGAGCAAAACAGATTCATTTTCAATCAAAAACGCCGAAAATTATCAAAGATGTCAGTTCCGAAAATCAATTTCGAAAAAAGAAGCAAAATATTGAAAATGTATCACCTTTCAAGTCAATAGAAATTTTAGAAATAAAAAAATTCTCTGAATATTTAGAAAAAAATTAAGAAAAAATTTACTCCCTTTCTAATCAGTACAAATTTTAAAAAAGTTTGAAAATAATAAATATCCTTTTTCAATTCAGAAAAAATTAATGTGCTACTTTTTCTTTCCGCCAGCCTAATGAAAATCAAAGAAATTTTAATAATTAATCAATAGTTAATTAATTTTCATGATAAACATTGAAGAAACTAATTTTCTAATAAAAACAAGTTGTTAAAAAGATTATACCTACATGAATTTACATGATTATTCAATAAATAAACATTGGATATTAATGTTTTAGCAAATTAATAGTCATATAATGGACTCTCGCAGTAAGAATTTATGAGATAAAAAATTCCATATCTGATTATCTTGTGAATGATATTAAACTTTATAATATTACAAATTGGACTATTCAAACCCGAAAGAATTTTAAATCAGACTGAATAAAAATCAAGAAAAAAAATGGTTATAATTTTATGATATGAGTTTTGTGAAATTTAAGTGATACAAGGGGTTCCTATCATAAATTTGAAAAATTTCTGTTCACTAAATAAATTCATTATTTTTGTTTACAACACTTCTTAAAAATAAAAAATTAATTTAAATTCCAAAAGGCCTAATTTTTAACCACGAAATTACGAATTTACAACCAAAAAAAGATGTTAAATTAAAATCAAACAAAAAGAAGAATTTTCTACAAAATAGTTAAATTTTCAACCAAAACAGATTAATTTTGAACCAAACAAGTGAATTTTTAATTAAACAGTTGCATTTTAACCAAAGAGAATGAATTTTGAACTAGAATGGATCAATTTTAATTAAAAATATCAATTCTTGAACCTAAAATGGAATAGTTGTAACTCTTTATTTTTAAATAAGAGAATTTATTCTTAAAGAAAAAGATCGAATTTTTATAAAAATATTACAATTTTCAACCAAATTAATTATTTTTCAATTAAAATTATGAATCTTTAAAACATATGAATTTTCTATAAAAGAGTTCAGTATTCAACAAAACAGGTGAATTTAACTTAAAAAAATGTTTTCAAACAAAAATAAAATAATTATTGAGAGTAGAAACAATTTTAACTCAGAACTAAAACATTTCCGATTAAATAGTTAGTTTCTAAAGCAGAGTGATAAATTTTCAACAAGGAAGATTAATTTCTTACCAGAAAAAAACAAAATAAATTGTATTTTGAATTCAAAAAGCTTAATTTTCTAAAAAAAACAGTTAATTTTTCAAATAAAATGATGAATTTTTAACCAAAATATATTTTCATTTTAAATCAGAATCAGTTAAATTCAACCAAAAATTGCGAATATTCTGGAAAATAATCAAATTTTTAAATTGTTATATTTTAGAGTCAAAAAGATAGGTTAAAAAAGTTCATTTTTGAAATAAAATGATGAATCTTCAACCAAAAAATACTTTTATATTGAATCAAAAACAGTTGGATTCAACCAAAAATTAAGAATTTTCTCCAAGGTAGTTCAATCTTCCAAAAGAGATTAGTACACAACCAAATAGTTAAATTTTGGACTACAAACAATTAATTTTGAATTTTAAATATTAATTTTTAATAAAAATGTAATAGTTAAATTTTCAGTGAAAAGAAAAATTAATTTTCAACCAAAGAAATCAATTTCCAACTGAAATGATGAATATTAAAAAGAAGAATTATCAATGAAAGAGTTTAATATTCAACAAAAAAGTTAAATTTTATCTCAATAGTAGAATTTTTAAATGAAGAAAAACAATTTCATCAAAAAATGAAATAAATAAATTTTTATTTAAAAAAATTTTTTTAATAACATTAAAGGAAATTTTAGCAAACAATTCACATTTTTAACGAAAAGTATGAATTTTTATTGAAAAAAATGAATTAAAAACGATGCGTTCAACTTTCATTTCTGAGGTTAAATTTTATAGGAAAAAAAAACATTACTTTTTGACAAAATAGTTTAATTTTCACTAAAATAATTAAATTTTTAACCAAGTTGTGTTATTTTTAATGAAAAAAGATGAATCCTGAAATAAAAGTACAGCAGTAGACTTTACAACCAAAAGAAATCAACTGTTTAACAAAAATAGTGTAATTTTCTTATTTCCCAGACGAAACAATTATATGTATGTAGATTATACAAAATTGAAGAAATTATGTATTTTTTTATTTGTTTTACACAAAGAATGTATTAAAAAAAAATCCTTTAGGAATATGCCCTTATTTTGGCATGAATAACACATTTTTAGTTGCATGCGAAATATTTTTTATAAATTAAAAAGAAAATCCCATTGTTTTTATTGACAAAATGGAAATCCTACAGCAAAATCCACAGAACTTGGATTTTTCCACAAACTTCTCAATTTTACAAAAAAAAATAAGCGAAATTTGTATAAAATCGGTAGTTTTAACTAAACTTTGTCTAGGATCTACTAAAAAGTCAAATTGTCCTTATCTGTACTAATCATTTTCTAAATTATACAGATCCTTTCTCTGCGTGCAGGACATAATAAGATTGTAATCCACCTCCTTCATACAGCACGCAGGAAGTTAAAAGTTAAAACTTGTCTCGAAAAATGGCTCCAGTTGAGATTAATTACCTCCTTTAACCTCCGAGGTACTTAATTATTAAGCATCCGTTACCACCCCGTCTGTTGAATAAAAAAAAAAAAGGAAAAAAAAAGAAAAAGAGAAATATTTTCGATCAAGGTACCGCACCCTCGTGCTTCTCGGACCGATCTTGAGCGAGGGTTAGATCGGGTTACGTTCTAGAGGATCGCCCTATTGGTTGGACTGGTTCGGATTCATTAGCGCAAGACTGCCGATTGGCTCTTCGTGAGCGAATCTTCTTTTTGCTTTCTGGACGTGTAATGACGTGGTGCGCTCCGCTTCTCGTCCTATACGCAATGGAGCGATCGTGCATGGCAGATAGGTTCTTGCTTGCTGGTGTGAGTGCATAAGTGCCTGCACACACGCTCAGGAAGTAACTGGGCAAGGTAAAAGGTAAAAGGTGGAAGATACCTTAGGCTTGGGGTGTAGAGTTACCTGTATCGCAAATGGGACTTGGCCATGCAGTCTTGACTATCAACTCCTGGCACCCCTCCTTCCAAAGGCGCAAGGCGATCAAGGGAAAGTTAAATTGCCGGATCGAACGCCGCTAAATTTCTCGGGCTTCAAATTACGAGTTCACGTAGAATAGTACAGTTAGGTTGGGGCGCAGAAACCCTCAGCACGGTTTCCTTTAATCTAGATTTGAGTTCAGTGTCGTTGTTGACCCGATTTTCAATGGCGGTCAACCGCTCCGGAAAAAATTCCTTGTAAACTTATGCAAGGAATCAACTTTTCCCGGAAGTTTTTGTTGCCCATATATTTGATAAATATAGTTGAATTAACTGTATTCCCATAGTAAGACTAGTTAAGAATGTAATTAGATGACATCTGTCCTGTTTTTTTTTTAAGATATTGTTTTTATGGGAGCGTGCCTTAGTTTTGAGGGATTTTCAAGAGATCGCGTTAAGTGCAGTATATCGCATCGAGGCATATCGTTCTATATGCATAGCGAAGCCTCATCATGTGGTCTTAGTTTTCATTAGGTTTACCGCAATGTAAAGAGCATGATTTTTGTAGCACTAAATATGTCAACTTACGTACTAATGAAGCAGAATTTGCGGAAAGTTAAAAAAAAACGTTTTAAAAAAGTGGTGATTTCGACACGGAGGACAAAGAACAGACTCATGGTCTGTCTGAGCAACGATTCACTTCTTATGAAGATGCCAAAAATGGGTCGATTCGTGGAATAGCTTCAAAAGACGAGTCGTTTTTCCGACGTGATATCCGTATGCTACCAGAAATATTAGAAAAAGTAGTGACTAGCGACGGACAATAGTTTTAATGATCAACTGGTAACTACTTTTTTAAAAATAAGCCCGCCATTTTACCCAAAAAATCCCGCAAAAGTAATGCACGCTCCCAATTATTAACTCGCCAGCCTTATCAGTAAGACTACGTGAATCAGTCCTACTTCAGGGACCGCACTTAAATTAGCTAACAGCTCAAGGGGGTGGCCGCAATTTTTTTTTTAATAAATAGTTATGGAAGGGTGGAGGGGTTTTTATTTTATTCTTTTGTTTAATTATGTACATAATTTTTTTAAATTCCCAGAAACTTTCTTCTACACATTATCTTTTTAGTCATAAATTTTAATATTTGGTTAAATATTTAACGATTTTTATCAAAAGACATCCTTATTGGATTGCAAAGTTCACTCTTTTTTGTAGAATATTAACCTTTTGTTTAGAATTCATATTTTGTTGCTGATAAGGCAACTGAAATTTTTTGCAAATTAAATTTCAAACCTTCTTTCGAAAATTTATCTTTTTGATCTAAAAATTCGCAAAAAATTAACTTGTTGTTTATAATTTTTATTCAGGTGTGGAAAAGTGCACTGGAATTTTCTCTGGATGAAAATTTAACTATTTTTTTTAAGTTTTTTTTTTAATTCATCTGTTTCAGAAAAAATGTCATATTTCTTGAATAAAAAAGCAACTTTTTAGTGGAAAATTCAACTCTTTTTTGAAAGTTTTTTTCTGATTTTAAAATTCACTTGCTTTAGCAGAAATTATATCTTTCCTTTTTTATTTAACTAGTTTATACAAAATTTACTTTTCGTTTCAAGTTTATATTTTGGTGGTGAAAAACAAACTTGGATAAAAATAACACTATTTATTAGAGAATTGAACTTATTTATTGAAAATTAATTTTTTTGGATTGAAAAAATTCGTCTTTTTAGATTGAAAGTTCAATGTTTTTCGTTAAATCTAATTTCTTGTTTAAAAAAGCTTTTTGATCCTAAAAATTTAACTAACATACTTTTTAACAGAAAATTCAACTATTTTTTGGATATTTTATCTGTTTAAATTATAAATTCATTTGTTTTCGTAGACAATTATTTTTTTAGTTCAAAATCAAACTATTAATTTAACACATTAGTGGAAAAGCCTTTTTTAAATTAGTTTTTTAACTGAAAATTTAATATTTCCATTTTTTAAGGCTGATCTTTTTCAGTTGAAAATTATCATTT
Organism: Belonocnema kinseyi; assembly: GCF_010883055.1. Classification (NCBI taxonomy): domain Eukaryota; kingdom Metazoa; phylum Arthropoda; class Insecta; order Hymenoptera; family Cynipidae; genus Belonocnema; species Belonocnema kinseyi. The sequence continues at coordinate 161,792,108 of NC_046658.1, read as the reverse complement.
TTTGATTTTAAAAAACTATTCTCTTGGTGCGCAATTCGATTTTTATTGTTTAAAAATTCGTCCTTTCGCTTAAATGTTCAATATTTTAGATAAACTTTTATTTATTTATGAAGTAAAAAATCTTTATTTGTTGAAAATTCCTCTTTTTGGTCTTAAAATTCATTTTTTTTTTAGATATCAATTGCATATTTTTTATTGAAATATAAACCATGATTCTTTTTTGTTAGGAATTTATATTTTTAGGGTAAAAATTCAAAAGATTGTATTATTTGTTCCTTTATTAACTTAGACTAGTTATTTATTTAAGGAAAGCAATGATAACATATTGCCTGTAACGCCGTTATCTGGCATGCTCGTGAGATAACGACTACTTATGTATATATTTGTAATCTGATGACGCAATGAAACCAAATTATTCACTAAATCATTGATTAGTTTGTCTTCTACTTTGAGAAAATGAGGATACTATATAATTTTGTTTTAACTTTGGCGGCCTTCTTCAATTCATTTGGTAAATATAATAATATTATAAACAACAAATACGAATTTATTAGAAAATAGTTGAATTGTCAACCTGAAAAGGTCAATTAAAAAAAGGTCATTTTCAACCATTGCCAACTAGTTGAACTGCACCGACTATAATACGATTCCAAACATTTCCAGAATATAAAGTTACAGAATTTAGAAATATCAGATCTTATAGATTTTACGTAAGGAAGAAAATTTATGCTATTATGATTTTTTCTGATCTATTTTGATTTTTACTGTTAATTTTCAAATGAATTATTGAAAGTTTTTTAACCTTTTTTTAAAGAAAATAATAATTTTATCTTAGTTGTTCTACAGTTTTCTCTAAACATCAGGTATTAGGTGTGCTCATTAAAAAATACAAGAAGTAAATGTAACAAACGAAAACATGGAATTTGGGGAGTATATTTAAAAATGGTCTCGCATAAATTTGTTTAAATCATCAGAAAGATGCCTTCTGCAAAGAAGTATTGAGTTTAGCGAAAGGTATTAGACATCGATTTGTTCAACAAAATACACTTAACTCTCGTTTTAAGTCCCCCCGTTTTCAACCTTTCTAGAACTGCTATCCGCTGCAGGTTCTCAGGGGAGTAGGGCAAAAGCGGTTGCAACAATCGTCTTAGAAAGGCCGCAGTGCGCTAGTACTCAGTCAAGGATATTGCGCAATAGCAGGCATTTAAGTTGAAAACGGTTCAGGCGCTCCTGACTGTTTACGTTGCGATTCCCCAAAATTTAGTCCACGACTATTTGAAGGCAACCCCCGACACTCGCCTGAAAGCGAGAGTTCGGTGTAAATGAATCCTTTATTTCTTCTTGCAGAATTAAGTTCACAGTCAAGTAGCGATTGGCCTTCCACTCGTCGCCTGGGTCCTTTGCCATCCTCTCATCTTCGACGTGCACCTCAGTTGTTTCAGGAGCCTCGTCTTCGTGAAAGGTCCAGATCACCAGGCAGGCCTCCTTTTCTTGAAGTACTTGGATTTTCACTTGGAAAACTTGGATATCTTCGGCTTATCCCCCGCAGAAACCCGAAAAGGCAATTTGAATTTCGAAGACATGTTTTTCCTGCTGGTGAATCAATTAGATTGCGAATTGAAAAGCAAAAATATATTCCCGTACCAGCCCAAGAACATATTGTATTATCATCAGATGATGACATTTTAGCATTATTAGAGTATAGCGGAATTCTTCGCGGAATGCATAGGACAAATGTTAATCGTACGAGGGTAAAAGTAAATATGATAAGCGGCGCAATTGTTAATATGACACCAGTTGAAGTTTGGGATTGTCCAGTAGGCAGTCGTAACCCAATCTTCCCACAGACTTTTATTAAAGTTATTGCAAATTATGATTCACTACAGCGAGACGGGATTCCTGATGGCGAACGTAATGTTGGCTCTTCTTCTTCTTCTGGCAGACAGCATTCTCTTGTCAGACAACATTCTCCTGACAGGAGTTCTCCTGAGAAGCTGCCTCTTCGTGACGGTTCCACGTCTCCTCCTGGCAGACCTCCTTCTACTCGAGTACTTGGATATGCACTTGGACAACTCGGATATGTTCGACTTATTCCTCGCTCAAATCCGAACCGGCGATTTGAATTTCGAAGATATGTTTTTCCTATCGAAAAACGAATTCAATTGCTAGTAGGGCCTGCTAAATATATGCCCGCGCCTACACGAGAGTATATTGTATTATCAACATCTGCTGGTGACGTTTTTGCAATATTGGAGTATACTGGCATTCTTCGCGGAATATATAAGATAAGTAGTGGTCAGCGGAGAATAAAAATAAATATGATAAGCCGCACTGTGGAGAATATGAAAGCAGAGGAACAGAAGGAATGTCGTGCAGGCATAACCCTGCCACAGAATTTTATGGAAGTTGTTGCAAATTACGATTCACTGCAGAAAATGTATCAATAATTTAATAAAATAAATAGTAAACTAATATATTACAATCTTTGTCATCAGAAGTACTATTAAGATTAAAATAAAACATTAAAAATTTTTCCTTTCTGTCTTTCTTTCGCCAAGGCCCCAAAGGGTTAAACAAATTTTTTTTCCTTGTGGACAAAATAGTCTATCGTATATAAAAGGAGTAAAAGAAGGAAGAAATAGCGTGATGCATTGAATGCGTAGCGGGCGTGAGGTTTTCTGTATCGGGCGTAAAGTAAAGTAATTTTAAATAACATACTAGGAATAACGTCTTTTTGATGTAAAAGTGTATTCTTGATTCACGTGGATTGAAATAAACTCATTTTTGCGCTGTTATACTTTTAGAAGTAAATCGATATAATAATTCCAGCGTTTGATTCACAAAAAACAATTGTTTCCAACACACTAAAAGTTGAGTTTCAAGTTGCGCGTAGTAAAGTGCGCTTTCAATGATTTGTCGAGGACTCTTGAATCCAACTCAAGTGCGACCCCGTTCTCTCTTGAGATTCTCAGATATAGGGGTGCACTGTTGGGTGTACTTATATTGTTTTTTAAATTCTAAGTGACAGAAACGACAAACAACTAGTTAGGAAAAAATAGAGATATGCAAAGGAAAAAAATAAATTTTAAATTTAAACATGTTATGATTTATCCTTAAATTTGTTGAAGTAGAGTAGATACGATGGTATACTTCTCATGCAGAATGAGAATGAAATAAGAAATTCAATTGACAGTTGATAAGGGGTGTTAATAATGAAAATTAAGGCTCTAGTTAAATCAAATATAGTTGAAATGACAATGATTCTTTACTAAAAATATTATGGGCATACTGTTTATTCAACTATACCAACTTAGTAACACCTAGTAAACGACAGTTAATTTAATCAACATGGCAACTCTCGATGATAATGATGAATATGTAGTGTATTAGATTCTCGAGTTTTAACATAGGAATTTGGTGTTCAAAGTTTGGAGTAAATACGACTCTTGGAAATTTCTAATGTCTAACCACTTCCGTTGTTTGAGTCCTTTGATGCGTGAAAGAAATCTGTTGGTTGTAAAACTTTTTTCTTTAAGTGCAACACAAATGCGAGTAAAAAACACATTTTTCGAAACTGTGATGATAGTTTTCGAGATTCGGAACAAATCTATTCATGCAGGTTAATATTAAATATACATGATGCATTTTAGAATTATTAAGATTTGGAACTCAATTCCATGCGTCTACAATGCTATTTCTAATTATTGAAACTATTTTGTCTTGTCCAAACAGATAAGTATTTCAGTTTCAGTGCTTAATTTCTTTGTTTGTTTTTACCAAGAAGAAGTTTGTAATTATAACTAGGGTTGTAAACACAGAAAAGCAGTGGATAAAAAAACTGTAACATGATCATACTTGGATTCTTTTTGTCCCGTATATAATTTTTCTTGCAACTCAAAACAAATCAAAACAAAAGTTGGCACTTGTCCTTGCTAGACAAAATAATGGATTTTGTGTATACGGTAACAATGAATTTTGTTTGGTTTAGTTTATTCAACTATACCAACCTAGTAACACCTAGTAAACAAAATTTGTGTGATTAACATGATAACTCTTTTTGATAATGTTGAATATCTAGTGTATTCAGTGCCGTAAAGAGTTGCATTTGTGTCCAAATCTTGATTTCTTGAAAAGGAAATTGGTGTTCCAAGTTTGAAATACACACGACTTTTGGAAGTTCCTAAGGCCTACCCACTTTTTTTGTTTGATTCCCTTAATGCGACAAAGCAATCTGTTGGGTTTAAGACTTTTTTCTTCAAGTGCAACACAGGTACAAGCAAAAGAAACAATTTCTGAAACTGTGATGGTAATTTTGAAGATTCCTAACAATTATATTCATACAGGATTATATTAAATATATGATACACCTCAGGATTATTAAGATTTGGAACTCAATTCCATGCGTCAACAATTATCTTCTTAATCATTGAAACTATTTGCTCTACTCCAAATAGATTAATATTTTAGTTTATGGGCTTATTTTCCTTGTTGTCTTTATTAAGAAGAACTTTGATGTTGTAACAAGGGTTGCAAACACACATAAAAAAACGGTAACATGATCATAACTGCATTCTTTTTCTCCAGTGTCTTATTGTTCATGCAACTCAAAACACCTCAAACTATGAATTTTGTTTAGTTTAGTTTTGATTGGTTACATAATGTAATTGTCAACTATTAGCAACATTTTGAAAACCTTGACTCTTGTATAACACATTCTAGAACCTTCCTAATTTAAAATTGATTTCATCCGAGTACAGTTTCAATTTCATTTTATTGTTTAGTGACTTTTTTAGTGTCAGATGCACCTTGAGAAAAATTATCGCTGCTGGTGGGCCCGCTACTTTCGCATACCTCGGCAGTTTTGCACGCGTGTAAGAGAACTGCGAGTACGTACGTTTCCCATGTACCTGGTACGAAAGTACCCGAAGTACCAACCATGTTCGACGTTGCTTTGGTATGGTTTGCTACATAAAGATGCGTTCGGAAAGATACTGAGTGGTAGATGAGGGCGAGGTTTATAAACGTGAAGGTACGCAATGGTGCCAGGACTCTGCAATATTCCTGTGTGCATAGCTGCATGAATGTGTGTATGCACTTTTATATATGTTTGCTTCTATATGCCATGAGCGAGCCAGAGTCAGAGGCGTCCAGGCCTATCATTATGGCGGCAGTAGACACTCCCTCCTTATCGCCGGTTTCCAACACAAGTCCTGGCCGAACGCGTTCGCCATCATTATATTTTCCGCGGCATAAGAAGTCTAGTATGTATCCTTCGAGACCTCTGGGGGAACCACGACTCAAAACACATTACTTCACTCCTCCACGTGAAATGCAGCGTTATAAGTTTTCTAGGAAACCTGGCCGTTTGTCTCTGAAAATGGAGCAGGCTCGTTTGAGCACAACGGTTGTTCGTAAAACTTACCGAATTTTTCGCGTTCCACCTTTTAACTCGCCTGCGGAATGGCACTTTCTCGAGGTTTTTTATAGAGAATTAGCCCCGAAGGCTAAACGATTTATCCCAGGTTAATTCTGGTGATGAATGGGATTAAAATAACCTACTTTAATCGAGAATAAACCATCTATAATCCAGATTTATACACTTCTTTTCCAGGTAATTCAAATTAATGTAGGCAATCCAAATAATCCAGATAATTCAGAGTAATTCTCGCAAGTAATACAAATAGTTTTTAACTGTGTTTTTTTAATTTGTTATTTTTTATTATTAATTTCTTTTAACTGAATATTTCAATATTCCATTTTTTGTTAAAAATTCATTTTTTCCGTTTGAAAATTCTACTATTTTGGTAGAAAATTAATTTCTTTGGTTGAAAATTGAACAACATTATTGAAAATTCGTTTTTATTTCTTGGGTAAAAATTAATTTTTTTAACTGTAAATTAACCTATTTCAACTTTAGTTAAAACTTCCACCACTTGGTTAAACCTTAAACTATTCTGTTAAAAATTCATTTTTCTGATTGAGCTATTCCGTCTTTTATTTTAAATTTATATTTCTTAGTTAAAGACTCAAATATTTTATTAAAAATTACTATTATGTTGAAAATTAACATATTTTCTTAAAGAATCGTCTTTTTGATCAAAAAAATTAATCTTCTTTATTGAAATTCATCTTATTGGTTGAAATTCAACTGCTTGGTTCCAAATGGAACTCTTTTACTGAAAATTCATTTGCTTGGCTTAAGATTCATAATTTTAATTCCTAATTCATCTTTTTGGTTGAAAATATAACTATTTTCTTTAAGACTCTTTTTTTTTAGTTAAAAATTAATTTTTTAACTGAAATTTTAACTATTTCATTTTTGTTGAAATTTGTATTTCTTAGTTAAAAATTCATGTATTTTGTTGAGATTTCGTCTTTCTGATAAAGCATTAATCTTCTTGCTTTGAAATTCATCTTTTTAGTTAAAAATTAAATTATTTTCGTCAAAGATTTAACTATTTGTTGAATGCCTTTTGAAATAAGTTAAAAAAAATAAAGATGTAACTATTACAATTTCTGTTAAAAATTTATAATTTTCAGTTTCAAATTCAACTATTTAGTTGAAAATTTATTCGCTTTGTTGAAAATCAGTCTTTAACGGTACAAAATGTATCTTCTTGGTTAAAAATTAAATCATTTTGCTAAAAAGTATACTCTGCTTGAAGATTCAGATTTTTTAAGTCATTTTTTTGGTTGAAGATTTTTCATTTAAGTTAAAAATTCATCTTCTTAGTTAAAAATTTAACTATTTTGTTGAAAATTCTTTTTTGGGTTGAAAAAACAATCTTTTAAAGTACAATTTTTTATTCATATATTTTGTTAAAAATTCGTTGTTTTTGGTAGGAAATTAATCTTTTTCTTGATAATTCAAATTTTTTGTTAGAAATTATTTTCAAAGTGAAAATTCAACTATTCCATTTATTATTTTAAATTTATCTTTATTAGATTCAAATCTAACTATTTGGTTTAAAAGTAGTCTTCTTCGTAGAAAATGTATTATTTTCGTTAAAAATTTAACTACTTAGAAGTTAAACTACCATTTTTAAAATTGATTTTTTTGTTGGGATGCATCGTTAAAGTTGAAAAATCATCTCTTTCTTTGAAAATTTAACCAATTTTGTTTAAAAATCTTTGTTATCTTGGTTAAAAATAAATCTTTTAATTGACAATTTAACTATTCAAGTTGAAGATTGAACATTTTAGTTTAAAACAATCCCTCTTTTCGATAGAAAATTTATCTGTTTTGGTAGAAAATTAATTTTATTGATTGAAAAATAATTAACTGAAATGGATTATTGACTATTTTATTTTTTGTTAAAAATTAATCTGTTTTAGTTGAAAATGTTTTCTGTTGTTAAAAATTAATTGTGCCAACGAAAAATTTAACTATTTCAGTTGAATGATTAATAATAAATGGAGCTGGAAACGGGATAAAATAATTTATAAAACCAAATTTGGTCAGCCACCATAAAATATTCCTATTGTAATTTGAAAAAAGGTTTTTAAAAAAAAGATAATACTTTGCCTAAAAAAGAAAAAAATTTGGACCGTCCTTTCTTTTTTTGATCACTTTTATCGTTTTTAATTTTATTATCATCCAATCACAATAAAAAAAAATGTGTTTCATTTTTAGTTTTTTAAATAGGATCTTTTTTCAAATTACAATAGGAACACCTAATCGTGCTTGTTTAAAGTTGGTTGTTGTTTTTTTTTACATTTAGGAATGCTACACATTAACTTGAGTATGGGACTGTAAATAGGATTTTTAATTGTATTTGATTCTAATTTAAATTTCTTAAATTTTAAGGATAAGATTTTTTTTAATTTGATTATACAAATAGAAACTGAATACTACATTTATAGTCGATTATGTCTGTTGTCAATTTCAAAAAATACCAAGAATCAAATAAAATATGATTTCCTGCTATCAGTTCTCAATTATTAGTCATAAAACAGAGACAGCATAAAGCGAACTCATAAAATTCTACTTGTGTTCTATAGTGATGTATATTTAAAATAAAAAAATTTAGGAAACGAGAGCAACATGAATAATATTTAACCCTTGTGCATTTCTATAATTTTTCAGGTTACGTAAAAAACGAAAAAAAATATTTTTGCATTTGTATTGCATTTGTGTTATGTTGAAATTTGAGTTTGCAAAAGAAAATCAGTTTTTAAAATCTTAGGATGGGAGAACTGTAAAATCATGCAGTCTGGAATAAGTGGCAATTTTTCTATCATCTTTCGTGCCTTCTTAGTCTTTGAGTGAATTAATTCGAAACCAATTTTAAAGTATGAAAATTTTAACTGATACTTTTAACTTTCTTTTTTAGCCAAATCGTTACTTCTGATAATTAAATTGTACCAGCAAGTAATAATACTTTTCTTTCTTCATCCAATTAAAAAATAAAAATGAATGGATTCCTAGGTTTATCCCACAAAAATGACTAATAATAGCTACTTGACATTTAAAAACTTTGACATTTGAATAACTTTATGTAACAACTAACAAGAGAAACGTTTAAAATTAAAGAAAAATTTGTATTGGAATAAAAACTTATCTTTTTTCTGAGTTTACAACTGCAGTTATAAAAATTCTTATTTAAAATTGAAAATAAAATTTAAAAAAAAAAAATTTAAATAACTACGAACTTAAAATAATTATTTTAAATTAAAAAAAAAATTTCATTGGTATAAGACCTCATTACTCTAATTTAAAAAACTTTTTTTGCATCAAAAGAGCCTTCTTTAAAACAAAAGAAATTTCTTTGACTAATGGCCAATTTTTTTTTCTTTTATTCAACAAAATTTTCTTTGAATCAAATTTTTTTTCGGCTGAGCTTGAGTTTCTTAAAAAATTAAATTTCGCTTTGCATTCAAGAATCGTAAAATTTTCATTTCATATAGTGTTAAAAGTGAGAATTTAATTTAATTTAGAAGGGAGATTAAATCGCAATTTCGAGCACCTTTCATAATGCTTAATTGCGTGAGGAATTCTTTAAACTTACCTTAATCAGTGTTGCATCCAGGACCAAAGTGCTAAAGCTAATTAATCGCTCGTCACGCTTGTAAATGTTTCTTCCTGCAAATTAAACAAGCGAATCGTCTTTTATTATCGTTGAAAAAAAATCTTCTTAAACTCAGGAAAAACATTTTTTGATCCAAACAAAAAAAATGTAGACACTTAGTTCTAGAAATTTAATTTGATCGATAAAAATTTATTTGGTTCAAAGAAACGATTTTTTGCTACAATAAAAATGCTTCTTTAATTTGAAACAAATATTTTTCTAAGTAGACTCGTACATTTAGAAAAAAAGATTCTTTTATTTAAAGAAAATTAGTTTGAATCGACGAAATTTTTAGTTTTCACACAGCCAACGAAACATTTATTTGATTGAAAGAAATTCCTTTAAATCAATTAAAAAGATTCATTTTCTCACAGTTAAAGAAAAGTTCCTATAATTCAAAGCAATTCTTTTATTTAAAACAAATATTTTTTCTGTCCGGACTCGTAGACTTGGAAAAAATATTCTTTCATTTAAGGAAAATTGGCCTGAATCAATGAAAATAGTAATATTCTAACACTCAAAGAAAAGCTTCTTTGGTAATAAGACATTATTTTTTTCGATTAAACAAAAATTATTTTTGATTAAAAGAATTTTTTTAATTTAAAGAAACGATACAAAGGAAATTCTTTTGATTAAAAAAATAATTCCTTTATTTGAAGGAAGCTTCTTCAGATCAAAGGAAAGTTTTTTTCTTACAATAAAAATTTGTTTCCTTATTTACAATGATTTTCCTAATTTTAAAGTTAGTTTTGTTGAGCAGAAAAAAAATTATGTTAGAGAAACAGTTTCTTCAACTAAATAAAAAACATTTTTTCAAGTTGACTTATATTCGCAGAAAAAAGATTCCTTAATTCAAAGAAAATTTCTTAAAATCACAGAAAAATATTAATTAGCTTCTAGCCAAAGAAAAGTTCCATTGATTCAGAAATTTTTTGTCAATAAAATTTTATCTCGAATTTCAAATCATTATCTCCGATTTTTAGTTATTTTTAAGGAAATGAACAAAATTATGTTAAACAGTTTTTTTTCTTAATAAAAAAGAAAAATATTTTTCTGAGTCTTTTATTGTATAATAAAGAAGCGATTTCCTGTGTTTAGAAATTTATTATTTTCTTCCAAAATATTTATATTCGTGAGAGCACTGTTAATTTTTTTTAGGGAAATTTCTGAAAATTTTGATATTGAAATAAATAGAAGAATTTTGATAATTTTCTTAAAAATAATTGGAGGGGGGAAATTCTGTAACAAGTTCGATAAATTTAGAAGGTATTTTAGAGATTTTTTCCCAAAAAAAAAACTTCGGAAAAATTGTGTAAATATTTCGGTATATTTTTTAGTTATTTTCAAAAAAAAACCGCCTAAAATATTTTTCTGGAAATTCCTAAACGATTTTAATAAATTTCAGTGTTTAGGAAATTTTACTGATAGTTCTGTATTTTTTAAATTTTAACAAGAAAACTGCTAATGGTTTATGAAAAATTATCTACATATGCTATGAAAATATTCCCTTTTAAAAGACAATTTTTCTATAAATAATCGAATAATTTCTAATTTGATGAGAAAATCCATTTTTATTATACAAAATAGAAAATTTTGCCTTCGAACTTGTTGACAATAATGCGGAAATTTTGTAATGTCCACACAAGATTTATACATGAAACAAAATCCTTAAAACATTCGCATTCAGTAAAGAAAAAATAAATCTAAAATTAGGAATTCGACATGAAAAAAAAATATTTAAACAAATATTTTCTTTATTCGACCATGATTTTATATCAATCGAGTTACCGGCGGATAAACATAGCGTCGCTCAAATAGTCCACAGATGTTGCACATCATTTTCTTCGGAATTCTTTTTGCAATTTTGGGCTCTAAAGATGAACTTTTTAGAAAGAATTCTCAGTAATATTTTTTTTTTTTAAACAAGGTTATCTTGTATTTTCAAATTCTTTTTGTCTGTAATAATATTAGAACAGATGAAGAGTTTGGTTTAGTATTTTTAAGGTATGAATCTTTTCTTTAAATACATACCGAAATAAACTATTGATCATAAATATAATGATTGATTGATTATAAAGAATTATAAACTAATTCTTGACTGTTATGCTTTATCTGCTGAAAATATTGTTTTAATCTAAATTTTGCTAAATGGACTGCTTGAAATCGATATATAATAAACACTCATCACTATACATTAACATTTGATATTGTTATAAACAATTTTATCGACAATTATTTAATTTGTGTTATTATGTTTAGGCAATAGTTTTCCTTCCCATTCAACCAAACTATTTTTTATTTGTAATAACACATTGAAATTGTTTAACACAAGCTGTTTTCAATATTGAAAATTTTAGTATTTTTGGTCTACCATAATGTAGATTTGCATTAAAAAATAACAGTCTTAAAGTTAAATAATAACAAAAATTAGAACATTTTAATTGTTGACCACTTTATATTTAAAAAAAAAAAAATAAATGTTCGAATAGTCAAACAGCATAGTTAAGAATTATGTTGTGATAATTAGGATTAATAATTATAGAATTACTTATTTTCTACAAGGGCAAAATAAATTAGACTGAAAATTGGTAAATTTATTTCTGCATTTGTTTTAGATAAAAAATTACATTGTTAAATTTCAAAGTTAATTTTTTTAATACCATTGCACAGAAAAATAAATTGAAAAATACAAGCTCGATAAGTTTAAAAGAAACTAATGCTAATGCTTAAAACTATTATCACTTATTAAGATGGATATCCTCATTTAATATTACTATTATTACCTTTTCGCGGTAACAAACTTGTAATTCTTTATCAATCAAAAAAATAAATAATGTATGTAAAACTTGCAAGAAATAGTTCCTAGAAGTGAAAAGGAATCTATATTGATAGAAGAAACTATCCTTGTTCCAAATTCCGCGTTAGGTTGTGGTTATTATGAGGTTATGGGCGCTGGATATCCTTAAACAACTGATTCTTTTGTTTGTTGACTAGGTGCTTGTATTGAAAAAAGAATTTGATAACCCACAAATATTTAGTATAACTAGCTAATAGTACAGAGAGACTATGGAAGCTGCAACTTCTTAAATCAATCACTAACGAAATTAGTATCATTGTTATCAGATTTCCTTCTGATTTTGCATAAAATAAAAAATTTATGTGTGCGCCCTTTTTTAAAACTGATTACCTAGAGAATTATATCGCAAAAATCATGAATATAGGATTAGAAAGCCTTGAAGAGCAATACCAGTGGAACCAAGAGTAACATAATAAATCTGGGAAACAACAACACTAACCATAAAAACACAATACAGAAAGGGTTAGAAAAAGCTTTTTGATAAATAAGGTTTCAAAGTCGCACTACGCTTCACAAATGTTTTTTTAAATAAAAAAAAACCCTTTGAAAAGAGGTCTAACAAAGCACACTATCTATGGTGCTAATTACAAGGGAAATAGATGTCTTTGTATTGACCAGTCTAAAAGAGACATTGATACTAGAATAAGGAAACCTAAAAACGACTGCAGACACGATAGAAGTTCGGCTTTAGTTTATCATTCAGATAGAAAACATCATCATTCTGATTTTGAACATTTAATTATGCTTTGTATTGACAATATCTTCGATTGCAATATCATTCCGCAATAATCCGAATTATGATAATAGGATATTTATAGAACTTTTTATTTGATTTTGGGAAACGTAGTAATCAAATAAAGAGGTTTTTCATCTAACGGCAAAACGTTAAACGTTTCGTAAATGAAAATTACAAGGAATGTTGTTTGTATGAGTAAAAAGAAACCTAATAACAGAAGTATCGGTGTTCTGATTTACGCCCTATCACAGATTAGAGAGAATGCTGGTAAATTTGAAAATGCTGTGTATGATAGAAATTCTTATCTATTAAAAAAATTTGAAAATTTATGTAAAACATACTGAAAATGTCATTATTCTCAGAAGTGTAGTGAAATTTTAGGACAGAACTTCATTCTTTATTTGGTTAAAAACTCCTTTCTCAATGTTTGATGTTTCGGTATAATGCGTACCTTTTTCAAAAAGCCTAAACCTAAATAATTAAATTTTTATAATTAGGAATATTAAAGAGAACAATCATGATAAATAAAAAACAAAAAATCAAACGAACATAAAAACGCTGTTATTTGGAAATTCTTTCCAGTCAAAAATTTAAGTCAGTTTTAAAATAGATGAAAATGTTATTTTGAAGTCTCAACAAATTTAAAGAGACTTAAATCAATTAAAGACTAAATTTAAAAAAAATAAGAAAGGTACTTTATTGTAGGTTAGGAAGGACGAACAAAAATTGACAGCTTAGAGGTACATACAAACAGTGTACGTGATGAATGTTGACAAACAATGGACTGATTTTCATTGAAACAAAAGATGAGGAAGCGTGAAAATAAGTTTAAATTGAAATGGAGAAATTTTGCAACTAAAAATATGACATAATTTTTTAATAGTTTGATTTCGAAATTTGTTTATAAAAATAGGCTCAATAATACGTCGTTGATAAGTGTTTTCTTTTGTAGCTAATATGTGTAAAAACTCGCAACTTCACATTCTCTTTTGCGTTCAGCAATTCTGGTTTTTAATCTCCAGCCAGTCTCACCTATATAAGATTTATTACAACATTTACATTTAATTAGATGAATGAAACCAGATAAATTTTCAATGTAATCACTATCTTTTTTCTTTAATAAATAATTACATAAAGTATTCGTGTTTTTAATATAAACGTTGATGTTAAATTCTTTAAGAGAATTCCTTAACCGTTCACATAGACACTGCATGTAAGCTAAGGTAATATTTAAATTAATTCTATTGTGAATATTACTTTATTTGTTTTTTAAATAGTTTTATTACTGTTATTGTAAATCTTATGAATGCGTTTCGTAATAATGTCGTTAACTAATTCAAGATATAGTCATTATGTACTAAAGTTGTTTCAAATTAATTTAAATTCTTCTTTTCTGAATTCAATATCACTTAATTTAACACATCTATCTACTAAACCTTTTATTAAACCAATTTTATGACAAAATAAATTGTGGGAATTATAGTTCAAGTATCTACCAGACCAAGAAGGTTTTTTGTATCAATTTGTTAATAAATCACCATTTCGAGTTTTTTATAATTTTCAAATCAAGATAGTTAATAACATTATTAATCTCACATTCTTTTCTTAATTTTATATTATTTTCAATACTATTAAATGCATATAAGAAAACTTTAATCTCCTCGGTAGGAACAATAGTTTTAAAAAATTAACAAAGTGTTTGTATAATATAGGTGTGAGATCTAATAATTATAGAGCTCTTTTTTCAATATCTTTTTAAACCCAACTAGAAACAACTGGAAATAAAGGGAAAACCATAGGGCAACCCGAAATTTGTTTATAAAATATATCGTTAAAGGAGATAACAGTACCATTAAAGATCGCTCTGATAGCTATTACATTGTTCTTTTTTTTGTTTGTTTCATAAAAAAAAATGTTACATTGCTGTAAATGTTGTTATATTTTGTTCTATGAAAGTAATTGTTTGCGTCCAATTGAAAAGGATTACCAGAAAATGTTGTCGTAAAGTTTATGAACATAAGATTACAAAGCATTGAAGAAGAAAGTAATAGAAACACAAGCAAATTTACAAATGCGGAGACAAACAAAAATAACAATACAAATTTAATTTTACCATATAAGGCATAATATTCAGCACCAGTTTAAAAAAAGTTTTCATTAGATTAGGTTTCAAGTCGTACCACACTTCAATCATTACGATTTTAAATGTTTTCAAAATTAAACAGATCTAAAGAAGTAAACTGGCTATGGTGCTTACTGCAAGGGATGTGACTCTTTCAATATTGACTAGTCTGAAAGGAACATCTATACCAGGATAAGTGAACGTAAAACAACGTTAAACAATGACAATATCCTAGGTATTGAGAAAAACTGTAGGCAAAGACTTTTCACAAAAATGTGAAAGCCACCAATGTTTTCGATTAGTAGCCCATAGTGCTAGCACAACATGCAAATCAATAGGATTAATCGAGTTTTCATGATAATCAACACCATCCAAAATGTCTCACATGTAAAAGTTCTTAGTCCAGTTCTAATCATTTGAAATAACATTCATCAATAATCCGAACTATCGGAAGAGGTTTTACTTGAATTGCGTGACGCGTTTTTCTTTTGTATACATTGTAGCATTCCATTTGGCTTTGAGGAAACGTGATTATCAACTCTATGTTATTATCTGTATTCAGCTTCTATTCGGTTTCACCAAAAAGATTCTTCGTCAAAGAGCGAGACATTGAACGTTTCGTAAATAAAATATCAACCGGTATACTTTCTTATAAGATATCCTTGAGAGAAGTATCAATGCTGGTTTCGATTTCCGCGTGACTGATGCAGGTTGCAGATAACACGGGTACAATTTGAAGGTTTTAGGCAATAAACAATAGATATCCTTATTACCTAACAAAATAAGAAATTGATGTTGAACTCCCTAGAAACGTTGTTTCAGGAACTGGAAGGGAATTGAATGAATTGAACATGTTCCGATTTTCGCGCGAAGAATGCCATTGGTTGATGAAAACACCAGTAGTTGTGAAGGGTATGGACCATAGACATCCTTATCATTTAATAAAATAAGAAATGTATCCAAAACTTACTAAAAATTATGTTGTTTCTAGACTCGAAAAGAAAGCTAATGACAGAAGTATCCAGGTTCCGATTTCCACGTTGATGTATATTGGAGGCAACACTGGTACAGTTGCGAAGGTCAGGGCCATCGATCCTTCCTGAATCACTTCCATATTTCATATTATTTTTGAAAAGTAATTTTTGATTTCCGTTTTAACAAAAGGACACTTTCCACCAGGAAACACGAAGCACCAACAAACATGTGACAATCCGTTCTCATCGAGGACCGAAGAGACTATAAGGTGGTTTCCATCCCCCAATGGCAGACTGGCGCTGGCGGACCCGCCGCTGCAATCATTCCCGTAATGATTGTCATTACAGAGACCGACAGGGCAAGAGCGAGGGAGAGAGCACGAAAGGGAATTACAGAGAAGAGAAAAGAGATGGAGATTGCGGGTGGACGAGAGCAGGATTGGCTTGTATTTGCGATTGCGTTTCCGTTTGATTCCATTGGTCGACAAATTACTCTGGATGAATTTACGTCTCTCTACCTCATATTCCAAAGTTTGCACCATCAAAACTAGAAACTACCTTCAGGCGGATTGCCGGCTGGCTCTGGATTTCGCTTCATTTTTGCAAGAAACCTGCTCTAGACATTGGTAATGGTCCAAACAGGTGATTAACTTCCCCGAATTCGTCGACTAGTTATGTTCCAGAGCAGAACTAATTCACGAAACTTCGGAGATAACTATTGGCTACAGTTCCAATGTTTGTCGAAATCTTCTGATCTTAGGTTTGACTGCCATGAAGTTCCCAGGAATGGGTTAAATTCTCATGATTTTATGAAAACATTTTCTCTAGCGGCTCAAAAGTTATATTTTGATAGAGGACGGAAAAGAATATTTCCTGTGAGCTAGTATAAATGGCCATCAAGGTTTTCTTCTCACTGGTAAAAAAACATGTAGTTTGAGTACTTTATTCCAAAAAAAAATTAACTTGTAAACAACCGTACTTAAATTACGTAACAGCTAAAGGGGAGGGGGGGTGAAACATTTTGTTACGATTTGTTACTATTCGAGGAGGTGATCCTCTACTCGCTTACGCAATTTTTGCAAATTTGTAAAAAGTTTCTTCTGAAGATTATCTTTTTAGTTATGAATTTTATAATTTGTTTGAAAATTTAAAAATTTTCTTTAAGAAAATCCTTTTTGTTTGCAAACTTAACTGTTTTCTTGAGAATTCGTCTTTGGGTTAAAAATTCAACTCTTTGCAAAACATTAATCTTTGGTTTCAAATTCATATTTCATTGTGGATAAATCAACTGAAATCTTTTTTGGATGAAAACAATTTGTTCTGATTTGTTTTTTTGATTGAAAAGTTCATCTGTTTTAGTAGAAATATTGCATCTTTCTTTGATAAAAATGCAACCTTTTTTTTTGAAAATTAAATTACCTTCTGGAAAATTTACTTTCCGTTTAAAATTCGTATTTTTGTGTTAAAAAGTCAATTTCAATCTTTTTAAATCAAAATTCAACTCTTGTTTTTTTATTTGTCTTTTTTATTCTAAAATTCACCTGTTTTGGTATAATTTTGATCTTTCTTGGATAAAAATGCAAGTGTTTTGATGAAAATTCAACAATTTTTTTTTTTTAAAGTCAACATTTTTGGTTCAAAGTTTTACTCTTTTTTTTTTTTGAAAATGTAACTATTTCGTAAAAAAAACTACTGAAAAAAAAACTGAAATCTGTTCCAAAACTATTTTGTTCCAATTTTGAATTTTACGTACAAAATTTACTTCTTCTTCTTTAAAATTTCTATTTTGGTGTTGAAAAATAAGAATGCATGTATTTGGTAAAGAATTCTTTTTTTTTTTTAATTCATTCTTTTTGGTTGAAAAAATTCTGTTTTTTGCTTTAAAAATCATTGTTTTTTTCGTAGAAATTTATTTTTTGTTTAAAAAAAAATCATATTTTGATCTTGAAAAATTATCTGGAATCTTTTTTGGATAAAAATTAAGCTGCTAAAAAAAATCATAACAAAAATTTATCTGTTTTAAGAGAAATTTCATCTTTGATGGATAAAAATGCAACTATTTAGAAACTATACAGAAAACTATAACAGAAAATGTAGCTATTATTGTTTGAAAATTCATGTTTTGTTTTAAATACTCTTCTTTTTTAGTAGAAATTTAATTTTTTTTTAAATAAAAATCTAACCTTTGAACCATTTTGTTGAGAATTTAACAGTTTAGTAAGCCTTGATTTAAGTTAGCCTTATTTTTAGTTCCATTTAGTTTCAATTTTTTTAAGATCAATCTTTTTTAATTGAAAATCCTCCTTGTTTTGGTCAAGTAAAATAATTTGCTTGGTTTTAAATTTCATTTTTGTTGAGTACAAATACATTAGTTTCATGGAAAATTAATTTTTCTCTGAAAAGTTATATTTATTATTTGAAAATTTAATTTTTGTACGGAAAATTCGTTTTCCGACTTGAAAATTAATTAATTTTGGTAAATTTTTATTTCCTCCTTAATTAAAAAATCATTATTCTTTGAAAATTCTAGCAAAAATCTAAGAATTTTTAAAATAAACTAAAAATTAAAATAAAATTGAATATTTTAAATATAACCCTCATGAGTTTTACCGTCCTCTCTCGGAATCCGACGGAAGATGTTGAAAAACTGAAAAATCTTATTTTTTCCTTAGACTGAAAAAATGAATTTCGCTTAATTTCCTCTAAGAAATGACATACCATATTTAATCACTGTAGGAACTCTTATGAATTAAACACTTAAAAAAATGTTTAGTTGTTCGAATCAAAGTATGATTGTCCCAACCAAATTTTATGGTTGGCACAGAAGCAACAAAACTGTTTGGTTGTGCCAACCAATTTATTTTATCGTACTGTTTAGTTAATCCAACGAAAGGTTTTTTTAAGGAAAAATTTTTATTTTTAGATATAATTTGAAAAAATTATTTTAATAATTAAGCGTATCTTTTCTATACAATTGCAAAGATATAAAAAATTCATTGTTCGATTTTTTGCAGTTAACGGTCTTTTCTCAAATCACAGCAGTGTTCGAATATTTATTCGCATGTATCACAGATTTCAATTAATATTTATAAACTTTTTTTTTATTGTTATTGATAAATTTGCACATGACCTTTTCATTTCTGCAAAAAAAATTTTAATGTTAATTAATTCTTTAAAATACATTTAACGGTTTTGATTGGGATGCTAAAATTCCGGAAACAGATAGTAACGAGCAGTTATGGCTCTCTTCAAATTACATATTGTTAATATTATTACTAATAATTTTTGTATTTCTAAGTTTAAATTTTTTAAAAGTAATGCCCTTTAATTTTGAAACATTTTATGTAAAAGTTTTGCATATTTAAAGAGTTAGAATTAAAAATTCTTTTTTTTCTAATTATAAATTTGAAATTACAAATTATTTTATTTTCAAGAATTGGAATTTTGTCAAATTCAAATCAAACAAATGACAACAATTTTAATTTAAAAACTGGAAACTCGCGTGATTTTTAAATGGTAAATTTAGAAAATTATAAATTCTTAGATTTTGAAGATTAAAAATTCCAAGTTCTACAATTTTAAAGATTTGCAATTAAAAATCTTCAATCTTAACAATTAGCAGTTTAAAAGTTGTCAGTTTTAAACAATTTTCACCTAAAAGTTTTTAATCTTGAAGTAAAGTTAACATTCACTAATTTTTTAGAATTATAATTTGAAGGTATGTAATTTTAAATTTTTTTCTTTAATACGTAATTCAGTTTTAAAGATTTAGAATGGAAAATTCTTTAAATTGTAAAGTTTGCAATTGAAGACTCTTCAATATATAACGTGTATTATCGAAATTGTTTTTGAAGAAGTTAAATTTTGAATAGTTAAAATTAAAATTTATTTAATTTTCATGATTTATATGTTAATGCTAGGTAATTTTGAAAACTTTTTTCAATATTTAGTTCAATTTTTAATATTTAAAATGGAAATTTATTAATTTTTCAGATTTATTTTTTAAAGGTATGTGATTTTGAAGTTTTTTAAATATTCAATTCAGTTTTGAAGACTTACAATGAAAAATTCTTCAATTATGAAGCTTTTCAACTAAAGACACTTCAATATTTAACGTTTATTATCGAATTTTTTTAATTAGTTTTTCTTTTAATTGTTAAAATTTAAATTCATTTAATTTTCAAAATTTTTATTTTATAGCTAGGTTATTTCAAACAGTTTTTTTTCAAAATGTAGTTAAATTTTGAAGATTGAAAATCTAAATTTAATTATTTTTAAGATTTTTATTTCAAAGGAATGCCATTTCAATGTTTTTAAATATTTTCAAACTAAAATTATTGTTTGAAAAAAAGATCCTACTCCTTCATCACTCCATTAGGAGTGAAGATTTTCATTTAAAAATAATTTTTTAAGTCTGTAATTCAGTTCTGAGAATTTATGATGAAAAGTTCTTTAATTTCAAAGAGTTTTTTATTGAAAACCATTTAATGCTGATTGTTTATTATCGAATTTTTTAAAATAGTTTAATTCTGAATTGTGAAAAGGAAAATTTATTTAATTTTCAATATTTACAGCAAAAAGTTCTTAAATTCTAAAGATTTTCGAGTTAAAACTCTTTAATTTTTAAGATTTTTAATTGAAAACTCTTTCATTTTGAAAGATGTATAAATACCAATTCTCAAATTTTTATCATTTTGAAACTCAAAATTCAAGTGTTTCGAATTTTAAATTATTCGAAATTGATAAAATTTCAAATGTAAATCATCAAAAATCCGGAATTTTTAATTGTAAAAAATGCAAATTTTATCGTTTTTGAACGTAAATGTTATAAATAAGAAATCTTAAATTCTAATTTTTACAATTTTGAGGAGTTGCAATAAAAAATTTTTGAACTTAGAAAAATGTAGATTTGCAAATTATAGCATCAACATGGAAATTCAACAATTTGATTGCAATTTTTTTCCTTTTTTAATCGAGAATTTATATTTTCGCATAAAAATTTTGTATTTTTATTCAAATAAATATCATCTATTAAATATTAACTATTACATTTATTTGTTGAAAATTCATCTTTTTGAATGAAAATGAAACTACTTCGTAAAGAAAATTAAAATAAATTTTAAACTAAAAATAAAATGATTAAACTGCCAGTAAAAACTTAATTTTCAATAAAATCAAAGTAATTTTTTAACAAAATAATAGTATAACTTTCTACCAAGAAAATTACACTTCTATCAAAAAAGATGAATTTTCAAAAAAAAATATAACAGTTACATTTTCAGTTAAAAAAATTAATTCTAAATAATAAAATACTTATTTTCAACCAAAAATATCAATATTCAATTAATAAGATGAATTTTCTACCAGAACAGACCAATTTTTAACTGAATAATTACATTTTTAAGAAACAAAAGCAAAGTTTTTTAACTTAAATGAGCGATCATCAACCAAACTATTCAACCGATTTCGAATTTTTTTAAATTAAAACTTCTGACATTTCTAACAAAGATGTCGAGGTATATTTTTTAAAACAATTTTCAATGATTTTTTATTTCTTAATAAAAATTCATTATAAAAATTTGGAAGATGCCATACTGTGGGAATTTATTCAATTTATGCGGAAATACAGAAAATTAGTAAAGAAACTTTTGCTTAATATTTTCCAGCAATTTCCGATATTTAAGCTATTGTTTACAATTTTTATAAACAAGTTAATCAACAAAAGTCAGATTTTCAGTAAAAATAATATATAGCTACTTAAGATATGTGTTTTTATATGAAAACCTGCAGAAGAAAAAATTTCGATATCACTTTTAAAAAAAATAAAGACCATTTGTTAATTATTTATACAAATTTTATAAAAAAATGCATAATTTCGTAATTTTAAAATGGATTCGTTTCGTTTTTCAACACAAAGGACAATAAATAACTTGCTCAAACCTTATTGTGCGATTATTTTATTTCAGACATTGAGTGTTATTTGTTTAAACAAAATTAATTAACAAATGCGTAATCTTGTCATTTTTTCAGTAAGAGAAATTCTTTTTTTCAAATTAACTTTAGATATGTAAAAAATACCTCTTGATATGATACTTGGTTATAGAAAAAATAATTTCTGTTAGCTTAAATAAATTAAATAAACAAATTTATTGTTTTTCCATTTTTCAACATGTACATTTCGTTTTTTTTAGAGAAAGAAATTCTTAATATCTTACTCGTAATTTGCCAAAGTTATTTTTTTATTAATACTAACAATTAATAATTGTTTATTAACAAAAATTAATGAACAAGTGCATACTTTTGGCCATGTTTAAGTAGATAAAATTAGTTGCTTTAACAAAATCAATTAAATGTGTATTAATAAAAATGATTTATAGGGAGCAACTAGCAAGACTTCAGGAATTTATTTCTCTGAAAAAACGAAATCTGAATGTTGAAAAATGGCAAAACATGAATTTGTTTATTCAATTTGTTTCAAATCAGAGAAATTATTTTTTTTATAGCCAAGCATCATATCCAGAAGCATTTTAAATTAATTTTGTTTAATAAAATAACACTAATTTTCTGAAATCAAAGAAATGGCACAAAAAAGCTATAAACAAGAAACAAATCTATTTGAAAATGTCGAATTTATGCATTTTTTTATCAAATTTGTTTGCATAATTAACAAATGGTCTCTATTTTTTTTATAATAAAAATTGTAAACAATTTTTTAATTATCTGATACTTGCTGGACGTCATTTGAGACAAGTTTCCGTGCTTATTTTATAAAAGAAAACTAATTAAAGAAATTTAAATGAGATTAAAATCAAATTTAAAATCCTATTTAACGTCCAATAATCAAATTAATTTGCAGAATTCCTAAAAATAAAACCAAGAATCCATTGACCAAATTTGGAGAACCAGCATAAAATGCTCCTATTGAAATTTGAAAAAAATAAATAAATGAAGAAAGAAAAACACTTTTTTCTCCTAAAAAAGAAAAGAAAATAGTTTTCCTCCTTGAATAGAAATAAAAAAAGAGGAAAGAAAAATGTTTATTTCTTTCGTCTTTTTTTATTTTTATTATTAACATATAACAATGAAGAAACATTTCAAAAATTAAACACCAACTTTTCGGCACTTATACAGCACATTTATCAAGGAAAAAAAAAAAAATAAAAATACACAAGCAGGCAGGAACAGCACCAACACCACGATGCTCTTTTTTTACACTCGAGAATAAAAAAAAAGGAAATGAAAACAAATTTCATTTTCGGATGTATGGAAGAGAGCTTGGGTAATTTTATTTTATTTTTTATTTTTGCCTCGATGAGGATGCTTTATGAGTGCCAAAACGTTAGTTTTTAATTTTCAAAGATGTTTTTTCGCTGCGATTTGATAATAATAAAATTAAAAAAGACGAAAGAAATAAAAAGAGAAGAAGGGGGATATTTGGTTGGTTGCCTTCTTATTTTTCTTGACTCTTTTTTATTTTTGTCCAACAAGAAAAATTATTTTCTTTCCTTCCTTAGAAGAAAAAAGTGTTATTCTTCATTTGCTTTTTTCTCAAATTTCAATAGGAGTATTTTTTCGTGGTTCTCCAAATTTGATAAATGGAATCTTGGTTTTATTCTCAGGAATTCTACACATTACTGATTCTATATACATTCGCATAAATTGGATAAATTCCCACAAACTAGCATCTTCGATTTTTTTGCAATGAATTTTTATTATTAAATAAAACATAATTAAACCACTTTTTTGAAAACGTGCCTCAAAAACTTTGTTCGATATTTCTTAAGCTTTCATAAAAAAAAAATTTCGAATCGGTCGAATAGTTTGGGCTAAAAGTTAATTTGTCCGCGGACACCTCATTTGGCCTCATTGCGCGCAGGAGGGGACTGGAGTGTAGCCAAAAAATCCTCCGCCCGAAAAATTCTGGCCGGCGAACGTCCGTTTATTAGGGCCGTCTGCCGTATTCACGTGTGGCCATTGAGTGGAATGCAAGTAGCGAATTAACCTGGAACGCCCGAGTAACTTTTCTGAATGGCAAATTACTGGGTCTCCGATGTAGAATGAGATCATGGTTACCTCACATACAGTACTTATTACAATGTGTGAGAAATTCATCGGCAGTCCAAGAAGACTGCTCGTTGGTGTCCTGCCGAGCTGATTTGTCATAAGCACGTGTCTTTATCCACATTAAACTTCATGCAATCAAAGGTGTGATGAACATGGTGACAAAAAAGGACTTTTTATGACACATGCTTCATTTCAGCCCTTTGCGACGCCTCTAAATCGGGGCTAAAGCTCTACGTTTTGTCCCGAGGGAGTAAAAAGTACTTATTTCTCCACAAGGAGCGAAAAGTACTTTTAATTTTTTAGATTGTTAAAATACTTTTTACTCCCTAGGGCGACAAAACGTACTTTTTACTTCCTAGGGCGAAAAACGAACTTTTTACTTCCTAGGGCGAGAAACGTACTTTTTACTCCCTAGGGAGAGGAATGTGACGTCAGAGGCGAATAATAAAAATTATACATCTATGAGCTGGCATTGTGCGCTAATCAAACCACTCACATTTAAACTCGAAAAGAGAATTTAAATAGCATTTAAGCGAATTTAAAGCATTTATTGTATAAACAAATATATATCATAATTACAAAATTGATTTTTACAAAAAAATTCTAGAGTGAAAGAAACATACACTGTTTTTAATTACAGAGTTGTTATAAATCAGGTAATTACAGAAAATCAGAGAATGTCACGAAAAACGTGAGAGAGTTGGGGAATATTCGAAAAACTAAAGTTGGAGTTAACTTTATTATTATGTTTATAAATCGCAACTATTTTCTTGAAAATTAATCTTTTTGGTTGAATCCAGCCTCCTGTCGTCGAGAGTTGAAAATGGTTCATGTGTTGAAAACGGCCAGCTGGCGGCGCTAGTAGTAACTTTGTTCTAGTTTATTTGACGGTTATAAGACTTTTGTCATATGGAGCCGTTACAAAATCTTCAAAATGTATCAAGAATATTGTTTATTTATGTGTAAAAGAAAAGTAAAAAAATAGTAGGAAGAATTCATTTTAGAATTAAGTTGAACTACGACGTATCGTTGGTACCACGGCAGTAAAGTTCAACTTTATTGCCTAGGTACATAATCTACTATTAGATTCATAGGAAATTTTAAAATAATTATTTTCTAAGGAATTTCAAGAAAATTTTCTTTTTAAATCACAAAAAATTTTGAATTATTTCCTAAAATTTGTAAAAAGTGTGTTAAAGATTTTAAAGCTAAATTGTACCATTTTTCCGTATTAAATAATTTTAGAAAAAAGAAGAATCTGAAAGATTTTAATGCAATTTTTTTAATTTTGCAATAATAAATAAAAATGCCAGAAAATTTTAAATAATTTTTAGATATGAAAAGGTTTAGAAGGTCTGATAAGTTAAAAAAAAGAGAATTTTCCTTATATTCGTTTGAAAATTTAAATAATTGTTTATTTTGAAAAATGAACCTTGAGAGAAAATTAAAAGAGGTTTTTAAGTATATCAAACCGTTTCCTACACTTTCGTAAAAGAGCTTAGAAGATTTGATAAAAAAATCTTTTAATTTCGTAAGATTACAAAATAAAAACAAATGAAAAATCGAGTTTTTTGTATAAAATTAAAATCCTTATTGGTTGAAACATTAAATATCACGTTTTTTTATGAAGAATTTATTATTTTTGGCTGAAAGCTCATTATTTTAGTTGACAAAGCTTTTTTTTGTTCGAAATTAAATTGTTTTGTTGAAAATGATTTTTTGTAGTTGAAAATTAAAAATTTTAATGGAAAATTTAACCTGTACATGTTTGACATGAAATTGAAAATTCGAATTTTGCGGGAGAATATTTCATCTTCTTGGCGATTAATTTTTTTTTACTTCTTTACGAATATCTGGTTCAAAATGTATGTAATTTGTTAAAACTTCACCTGTTTTAGTAGAGAATTCATATTATTAGTTGAAAATTAATCTATTCACTTGGAAATTAATTTTTTCTGATTTAGAATAAATTTTTTTAACTTACAATGTAACTGTTCCATTTTTGTTGACTATTTATCTTTTTCGATAAAAATTTAACCGTCTTCGTTAAAAATTATACTATTTCGTTGAAAATTGACTCTGTTTTTATTAAAAATTTAGTTTTCACTAAAATGTTATTATTTTATTTATAGTTGGATTTTTTTCTGTTTTAGGTGAAAATTTAACTATTTGTTGAAAATCTGTCTTTTTCAGGTAAAAGAATAATCTCCTTATTTGAAACTTCATCCATTTATTTAAAAATTAATTTCTATTGTTGAACATTTTATTTTTATTAGAAAATTTATCTTTTTAGTTAAAAATTAATTTATTTGGTTGAAAATTAAAATTTTTCTAGTGGATTAAGTATTATTATTTTAGTTGAACAAACACTTGATATGTTCCATTTTTGTGTAAATTTAACATTTTTTATACACTTGTAATATTTTTTGTTAAAAAATTTTCTGTTTTGTAAAAATATTAACTATTCTTTTTTTATTGTAAATTAATCTTTTGGATGGAAAATTCCAGTATTTTGTCAAAAATTCATATTTTTTGTCGAAGATTCAGCACCGTGATTAAAAATTAATTTCTTTGGCTGAATATTCGTTTCCCTTTAGTTGAAAATTAAGTTTCTTTAACTTTTATTGAAAAAATACTTTTCTCACTGCAAATTCAGTTATTCTAGTTTTGGTTTGTAAATTTTCTTTTTAGTTGAAAAATCATATATTTAATTGAAATTTGATATTTTTCGGTAGAAAATTCATGGTTTTAAAATCAAATTATTTTTTTAGAGTCCATTTTGTTGATCGAAAATTAATTGTTTTAACTAAAAATTTAATTATTTCTAGTTTTGGTTGAAAAATATTTTTTTTAATGGAAAAAATCCATTTTATTTAAAATTTATCTTTATCGCTGGTGTAGATATTTTGGCAATAAAAAACATTTGATTTCAGTAAATTACAATCATGTGAAATAATATTTAATTGAAATTATTTGACGTTACTTTTAATGCATTTTAATTACGAAGCAGCTTATGTCATTCTGTAAAATATTGTTAAAATTTTTATTCGTTCATTTAAAAAATATATTATTGTGTATGTAAGGTGGGCAAAATTTTTTTTTTGGGAATTCTGGCTTAAATTTGGATTTAAAAAAAAAGCAATCTTGAGGCACAATTAAAGAAAGCATAAGATTTTGAAAAAGTACAAAATGGTTTCTGGCCAGATTTGAAAAAAAATGAAACTTTATATTATGGTCCAAATTGTCTGAAATTCAGAAAAAATTACTTTTTGGACATTAGAAGAAAATCCCAATTTTGTCTTTGTGTGGAAAAAAGAAATTTCATATTTCTTTTTAAATTGGTCATTTCTTCTAAATCGTGAAAATGTGCTATTTTTTGTTTAGCATATTTGGGAATTATTTAAAGAAATTTATTTGTTTAAACAATTTGTTTCCTATAAACAGTGAAAATTTACTATTTTTTAACCCCAACGAAATCTATACGAAAAATAACTATCCATAACGTAACTGAAAAAAAATTTTAGAGAGCTTAAGTTTGTATTATGCTTTCTAAATTAAAATAACATTTGGAAACTTGAAACTATTTTTTCATTCAAAATTTGTACAAATAAAAATTTTTTGTTATCCCAGTAATCGTGAAACTTTGTTATAATTACAATACATTCAATACATTTTTTGGTTGTTAATTCATTTCTAATTAAAAATGTAGCCAGTTTATTGAATTTTTTAAAACTAATTTTTATAAATTGAAAATTTTACTATTTTATTTTTGGCTTGAACATTCAGAAATTTGGTTTACACTTTTTTTCTTGAATAAAAATCTTTCATGCTTGAAAATTAAACTTTTTGGTTTGAAATTCAGCTTTTGATCGAACTCAATTTTTTTTATTTTTTTCATTAAATATTTTGATAAAAAATTCAACTAATATTAATAGATTATATTTTTTTGGTGAAAATTTTTGGCTGAAATATTAACGATTATAGTTTTTATTTAAAACTCCGTCTTTTAATTGATAATTTATCTATTCTATTGAAAATTGATTTTTATTATTATTATTTTAAAGTTGATTCTTTTCAATAAAAATATTACTATTTTATTTTTGCCTTAAAATCTCAAAAATTTGGTTCACATTTGTTTTGTTGATTTATTTCAAGTATTTTTTTCAATTTAAGATTATTCATTTTTGGATAAAAAAATTTAACTAAAATTCAACTGCAACAGAGTTAATAAAGTTTAATTTTTTGGATAAGAGCTTAATTATTTAATTGAAAATTTTCTTTTTTTTTGTTCAAACTTCATTTTTTATTGAATTTAACTCTTGAATAAAAATCCTTATTATTAATTAAAAATCCAACTTTTTTTGTTCAGAATTCGTTTTTTTCGTTAAGTTTAATTAGTTCTAATTTAAAATTATTGTCGTTTTTAATAGAAATATCAACAATTATAATTAAATCTTTAATGATTAAGATTACATTATTACCACAAATATGAATTTACAACAAAACAAATCTTTATTCAATAACTTTTTAACATTCAACCACATAGTTAAGTTTTAAACTAAAAAAAAGTAATTTCTAAAGAAAATAGTTTAATTACCAACAACAATAGTTACATTTTACTTTGAGAAAATTAATTCACAACCAAAAAAAAGTGACGAATGTTTAGCAAAATAGAAACATTTACGACGAAGAGCATCAATTCCCGATTAATAAATCAATAAATTTCAACTAAACATGAAACTGTAAAATTTGTAGATAAAAAAATTCATTGCGAAACACAAAAATTTTTCTCTTAAAAAAAAACGATTTTTAAAGGAAATATTTCATTCCTTAACAAAAACAGATTATTAAAAAAAATTGTACTTTCATTCCAAAAATTGCATATTTAGCCAATAAACTTTTAACTTTTAATTTAGGAAATTAATTTTCGACCAAAAAAAACAATTTTCTAAAAAAAACAATATGAATTTTCAACGAAATATTTGAGTATTCCACTAGAAGGGAACAATTTTGTATTAAAAATATCAATCATTAACCAAATAGTTGAATTTTGAACTAGAAAGGATAAATTTAAATTGAAAATATCAAATTTAGATTCAAAATGAAAAAGTTATATTTTCAGTTAAAGAAGTTATTTGATAACCCAAAAAAACGAATTTTTAATTAAATATGTTAAGATTTTCATCCAAAGAAATGAATTCCCAACACTCATCATGATTTTTCAAGAAAAAATTAATTTTTCATATATCAAATAAAAATAGATTAACTTTTAACCAAGAAGAATATTTTTAAAAAAATGGTACAATTTAGTTTTTATGGAATAAAATTAACTTCCATAAAAAAGATAAATTTTCAGCAAAATAGTTAAATTCTTAACAAAACAACTGAATTTATAACTAAAAAATAAAGAATTTTAAATAAAGTTGTTCAATTTTGAAGCAAAGTTGAGATTTTTTAATAAAATAGTTTTATTTTCTGAAAATTAATTAGATTTTCAACGTTTAACCTTTGAGTGTGATCGTGCGGTCTCATAGACTGCACCATAATTCTAATATGTAAGTTCCTTTTTCCATAAACTTCCTCGAGGCCAATTATACCTTATTTAAGCAAAAAGCGACACATCAATACAGACGTGTGGCCGTGCGGTCTCATAGACCGCACGAAGCTTATCATATATGTATCGCTTTCAAACTGATGTAAAAGATTACTGATAATAAATTTTGGTAAAATTTAATAATTTATTACATATTTCAATGCATCTTTATTTACTTGTAGAAGTTAAATAACAAAAACTTTCTTGCTTATTTAATTATATATTTAATAATGTTAATATGTGATGATGGAGTATAACAAGTAATTTCGTAAAACCCAGCCGATTTTTTTTATGTTGCAATTATCTATCGACATAATGATTAGTATCAGAGAACCGAGTACGAAGGCAATTTATTGCGTGCTAAGAATCACACATTTTATTTGATTACATATGTTTTCATGCTGATATTATTCGAATGATACTCAAAAATGTTCAATTATTCACTTATATACAGACAATGTAAAAATAAACGGAATTTTGTCAGGAAAATTAATATTAAATGTAATAAGATTAATAGTAAATATTAAAACATAATACATAATTAAAAATCTTATCGAATTTTCTGACTAATTAATTGTTCAAGTTAAATATTAAATAGCGTTGATTAATTGTCTATTATTTGTTGGAAAAACGAGAAAAAAATCTACCTCAGCCCGGATTTGAACCCAGAACGCTACTTTACATGAGTGGGGCGTTAATTATTTACACCACCGAGTTTGTGGTGGATCATTTCTTGTTTCTGATATATAAAATAGTACAGCGGATCTGCATCTATTTGAACCAACGAATTCACTTATTCACTTTTTGCTTGCAAACTTAACCCTTTTGTTAAAAATTTATCTTTTCGGGTCAAAAATTAATCTTATTTATCGGATATTCTGCTTTTTCGTTAAGGAGTCAAATATTTGGTTAAATAATCGTCCTTTTTGATTAAAAATTCTTTTTTCTTCTTCGAAAATTTAACTTTTCCCTTTTTGACCGGAAATTCTTTTTTATTTTTGTAAAAATTAATTTTTCAAACTCAAAATATAACTATTCCCTTTTAGGACGAAAATCCATCTTTCTTCAAAATTAATTTCTTTATTTAATATTAACTTTTGTAGGTGCAAAATTCAGCTATGCACCTAAAAATTCAACTAATTTGTTGGAAACTCAATTATTTTGTTGAAACTTTGTCCTTTTGGTATGAAAATTCATCTTTTACGCTAGAAAATAAGTCATCTTTGTTTCTTTTTCATTGAAATAAAAATATTGTTCGTTTGAAATATCAAGTATTACTTTTTACGTTTAGAATGGACTTTTTTTTGCAGAAAATGAATTTTTTTGGTTGAAAATTCATCTTTGTGGGTTAAAGACGCAACTATTTGGTAAAAAAGTCGACTCTGCTGTTCAAAATATATTTATTTAGTTGGAACTTCTATTATTTTGTTAAATTATTCTTTTTTGGTTGAAAATTAAAATGTTTTGTTGTACTGGTCCTTTTGGCTTGTAAATTCATCGTTTATCGTTGAAAAGTCTTATTATTATTATTTTAAATTGATATTCAAGCGTTTAAGATCAACTTTTAATTTTTTGTTGAAAATTCAAGTCATTCATTTATAATAATTTTTAATTAATTATTATTCGGCACAAAGTTACTTAATATATTATCCTTGGCATTAGTTTTTGAAAAAATGAATAAACACTAAGTTTTTTCCTTGTTTTGAAAACAACATAAGAAATTGATTCAGATATCAGTCACCAAGGCAGACGTTGTCGTTGAAAGAATAGAATTCGAGTGAAGAGATGACATCAAAGCTTGGGCTTTTCATCGCTGCCATTATCGCGTTACTTCCGCGTGGTCGGACGTCATTTGCCTCACACCCTCACGATGATTTGAGGGCAACCAAACCACCACCACTACCTATACCCTAACGGGGTCGTTCAGAGTCCATACTGTTCTACAGCGGAATCGATGTCACCGACAATCTTGCATCACTCATCTCTTTTACATCTATCAATTTTTTAAAATTTGTATTTGTACTGACACAGTTGTTTAATGTTTATAAAAATTTCCCTTGAATCTTCACCTCATTCGCTTGCTAGCGTCCTTTATCTTCAATTCCTCTCTTACATCCTTCCTATACACCCCATGTGTCCTCGTTCCTTTCTGCACTTTCACTTTTTCTTCTTTTCGAAATGCGTCCATTCCCTTGTTTCCCAATATAAATTTTGCTACTATTTTCCACCTTCTATCTCTCTCCCGTCCCTAAACTCTGTGGTACTCTTTTTTTACCACCTTAAACCATTTATTTTTATTCCTTAAGCACATCCCATACTTCTACTCATAAATATATCTCTTTTCCTAAATAACCCCCTTATTCTTTTGATCTAGTAATTTGTACAACCCTTCCTCTCCTTTCCTCTAACACCCTTAAAGACTATTTTCCCTTTCCCTCTCTTCACTTGCTAGATTACTTTATTTTCAATTCCACTCCTACATCTCATTCTTCTTCTTTCCATTCTGCTCTTTCTGGTCTCCTTCTGTTAGGAAAACTTCCTTTTCCTTGTTTCGCAATCTATATCTTCCTTCTCTTTTACACCTTCTATTTCTCCATCCCGTTCTTAAACATTGTCGTACTCTTTTTATATTACCTTATACTATTCATTTTGATTCCTCAAGCACACCCCATATTTCTACTCATAAATATACATGCTTCCCTAAAGAACTCCTTTCTTTTTTCGATCTAGTAATTTATAGCCCTTTCACTCATTTCCTCTAACACCCTCAGACACTATCTTTCCTTTCTTTCTCTTAACTTGCTAGCTTACTTTAACTTAGATTCCACTCCTACATCTAATGCTTTCTCTTTTCATTCTTCACTTTCTGCTCTCCTTCTTTTCGCAACACATCCCTTCCTTTGTTTTCCAATCTAAGTCTTTTTTCCACCTTGTATCTTTCCATCCCGTTACTAAACATTTTTGTTTTTTTTTTCTATCATCTTATACCATTTATTTTGATTCCTCCAGCACACCTCATATTTCTATTCATAATTATATCTCTTTTGCTAAAGAAGTCCTTGCCTCTTCCAAGCTTAACTTCTATAGGCCTCCCTCTCCTTTCTTCTAACACCTTCAAACACTCTATTTTCTTTCCCTTCTTTAGCTTAACCTCAAACTTCCATATCCTCTTTGCGCTTCTTCTCTCACCATTTATCCAAGCATCCTCCAGTCTACCACTGGCATGCACTTTATCTTTCTTGTATCTTCTCCATCTCTTTCCTTTTCTTCCATACCTATATCTCTGCTCCATAGTGTACTAAAGACTATACCAGCGCATCAAACTATCGCATTTTTCTTCTCTAAATAATTTGTAACCTTCTTCTGTTATTTCTCCATACCCTTATTTTTTCTTTCAAGTCTGGGCTTATTATATTAAATAAAAATAGGCTCGGAAGAAAACATCTTACTTCTTAGACTAACAAAAAATTTCCTAGTTCCTCTACTACCCTTACCTATCGCCCGTAAAAATTTGCGATACACTCTTTTTTATAATCTCTCTTATTTCCTTTTTCATTTTAACTTTATATAGCTTGTCTCAGACCAATGAGGCAAATACTGCATTTAAATCTTTTACTCAACTTCTTTCCTTTACATCTCCGATAAAACAGCTACTAAATCATATAATGATGGCTTTACCATCTATTCGCTATAATTTTGAAGATCCTCCCTTTTGAATTTTTTCACTGCAGATCTATCCACTTTTTCCATATCTCGGGCTATTACTTCCTTCTCTATAATTTTTAGACTTCATTTCGGACCTCATCTACAACTGGTGTCCTCCTCTTATTTTTTATTACTACTAACACCTTGTTAATTTCTTTCTTTGTTATGTTCTCTTCCTCATCTCTCTTCCTTTATACTTTTTTTTATTTTTATAACTTTCTTCTGTGCCCCTCTTAGCTAAAATAATATTTTGCTTAATCCAACCTCTTAATATCCGTGTTTACACGAGTTCTTCTGTTTCTCTCTCTGTAGACTATCTTCCAACCCTCTTCTTCCATCCTAGCTCTCTCCACTTATACTGCAAACCTTTTATTTTACACCTGCTTCTTTTATAACAGATCTCAGTCCACACATTTCGGAACGAAAGAGGTGAGCAAATAAAACAAGAAATTAGGAAGAAAGAAGAAGCGGAAAGGAAAAAGGAGGAAAGAAGAGAGGAAATAAAACGAAAACATTAAAAAGGCAATGACCGCACTTAGAAAAGAGATGAAGAAATAGGAAGAGAATAGGGAAAATGTAGAAAAAAGTATGCAGGATTTAGATCAAAAACTAGAAAACTAGGATTTAATTAGAAGGAAAGAAAAGTTAGATGACGAAAGGGTAAGAAGAATACAAAGTAGAGGAAAAAATATATGATTTTACATGGGGAGAAAGCAATAAGTATATGTTAGGGAATAGCGGAATTTGAAAGAAAGAAAGGAAAGAGAATGTGGGTGTAATATAAAGGAGATAGATAGAAGGTATATGGTAGGATTGAGAAAAAGAAAGGGAAGAGGTAGTAAAACTTAAGGTAAAGCCCCCGTCACCCCATCAAAGAACGGGAAATGAGGAATAGTAGAAAAAAAGTTGAGAAGTGCAAGAGGAGAAGAATCAAGGATATACTACTAGAATGTAGCAGGCTTGGAAATAAAGGATCGGGATTTTCTGAGATAATTAAAGCAATCGAATGTGGCATTAATAATAGAGAAATTGCTAGATAAAAGGGAATGAGAAAGAGCTTGGTGAAGGTTACCAAAAGATTACAGACGACACGCTAAAAATTCAAAGAGAAAAAATATAAAATAAGTCAAAGTCAATAGAAATTAGTCAAAACAAATCGTACCCGATCCTATCTTATTATCCCCTCACCTACCCTATAACCACTCCCCATTCCATCAACTGCTTTTCCACCACTCATTAGTTTTCTTCTCCAAACTTGTCCCATAATCTTCTCATATAATCTTCGCAGTTATTCTCCCTGCTTTTACTCCACCCCCCCCCCCTCTCCTCCAACTTACCCAATATTTTTCCACTCACACTTTTCACCCATTCCTCCACTTTTCCTTCTACCTTTTCATCTACTTTACCTCATATGTGCTCACTTACTTTCCGCTAATCTGCAATTTAATTCCCAATTTCCTATTTTTCCTGGAAACAAATACGATAGTTAGAAGGACACCTAAACAAATGCTTAAAAGCTTCTGCTTAGATCAATGGGAGTAATGTTGGTGAAAAGGGATGTATAGCGGAAAAGGATACGAAAAAGATTAAATAAGAAGGAAGCGGGTTAAGAAACAAGAAGAAGAAATAAGAAGAGGCAAAGATGAAAGGAGGAAGGTAAAAGCTAGTACGGGTGTATGCATTCAGAGATAAACAAGAAACAACTGAGATGATAGAAGTCATCAAAGAAAGAAAAAGGGTTAAGCTTATAATAGGAGGATATTCTAATGCTAGAAAAGACAATAGAGAAGGAGGGCTATCAGGGAATATTTACTAGAGAAAAAAGAAAATCAAAAGAAAATATACTAAATCGGGAGGAAACGAAATTGGGTACAAGCTTAGAGGAGATGGGATGTTTTATAAAGGTTTTCGAGGAAAGAGATATATACGCTTAAGAGGAACAGTTTTCCATAACTGTAACATTAAAGATAGAAAGGACTAATAGCTATATAAATGGAAGTATATACAAATAATGGACAAACAAATGGTTCAATAGAAGGAACAAAACAGTCTCTAGGAAAAGGTGAAGAAGATCGAAATGTGATCGCGCAATCTAAACGAAGACAGAAATAATGATAGGAGAAATAAGAAAGAAAATTATAGTGCACAGGCAAACAAGAAGTTAGTGAAAAGGGGGGTAGAAGTGGATCGGCCGGCAAACGTAAAGAGGAGAAGAAGGACAAAAAAAGATTAAGGAAATGGAGAAAAGGAAAAAGTAGTAGAGACGAATGTAAAAGAAGAAAAAAAGACAGTGATAAAAAAAGATGAGGAAAATAAAAGTTTTAAGGAAGTGGCAGAGAAGTCTAGGACGAAATAAAGAACTTAGAAGATAGTCAATAGAGGAAGAAACTGAAACAAAGGAGTAAAGTGATGACGAAAACGAAATAAAAAGGAAAGGCATAATCGAAGTGTTAAGAATAAGGGAAAATTGGAAGGCGCCTGGTCAGAGTTATAGAAAAAGGGATACTGTTACTAGGAATGCGAAAAGGTAAAGGAGAAGAGATTACATATAATGAGCTTAAGAAAAAGAAGGGAGAAAATGGGTTGCGAAACAGGAGTAGGTAAAGTTAGAAGAAGTAGTTTCAATAATGGGACTGGACTGAACTGAGAAGAAAACAAGATAAATAGGCAAAGAGAATTAACAAAAAGATGGGTGTGGTTGAGGAATGAAAATAAATGATATGAGATGATTGAAAAGGAAAAAATTGCACTGAATTTTGAAAAGGGGTGAGGAGACAGTAGATTACCAAGAATGGGAAGATTTATATTCGGAAACCTTCATGCTGCGATCCATTCTGGAAAGTTTCTTGTGTCGCTTGCGTTTTGTTCTCCGCCGGAAGCGCCGAATAAATGGAAGAAGAAGCGGTGAAGCGATGTGAAAGCTCGCGCGTGAATCCCAAGATCTTTACAGTCGATTGTCCTGAAATTATGGAACCATTACTGTGGTGCTTACCAATGACGTCACGAAATCGCGAATTCTAATGTGAACGGGCAGCTTGAAATGGCTCTTCTCCCTCTGGTAAGAGTATATTTTCTCTTTCTCCTCGTCTCTTGCATTAAGCACTTCGCAACGACAATTTACGATACATTTGCAAGAGGTGCAATACTAGATTCAACTTCGTCCTCTTTCCTGAAAATTCTCAATTCTCTGCAAAGAGCTAGAACTAGGATTTCTCTCCACGGAAAGAGAATTTTAAGGAGGTATACTAGTGTTAATTTTACGAAATACATTTATTATGCAATGACTGAAAGGTCATTAAAAAGGTCATTATTAAGGAATGACTGGACTAAATATAAAAATATTGAAACTGAAAAAATTGAAATGAGATTTAAATCAAATTTAAAATCCTATTTAGCGTCCAATAATCAAGTTAATGTGCAGAATTCCTGAAAATAAAACCAAGAATCCAACGACCAAATTTTGACAAACAACATAAGATGTTCTTATTCCCATTTGGAAAAAGATAAAAAAAATTCAAAAGAAGAAAAGAAAACAATGCTTTTTTTGACAATAGCCAAAAAGCCGAAATAAAAATAAAAAGGTAACCAACCAGATGCCCTTCTGTCTCTTTTGTATTTCTTTCTTCTTTTATTATTATTATCATTAAATCACAAAAATAAGTATTTGTAAAAACAATAACCAACGTTTCGGCATTCATACAGCACCGGCACCTGCATATCAAGGCAAGAAAATTTTAAACAGGCAGGAA
Organism: Belonocnema kinseyi; assembly: GCF_010883055.1. NCBI lineage: Eukaryota > Metazoa > Arthropoda > Insecta > Hymenoptera > Cynipidae > Belonocnema > Belonocnema kinseyi. Next base: position 161,755,240 of record NC_046658.1, on the reverse strand, counting down.
CAGCAACGAAACCACGATGCTCTCCCAGATACATCGTGGTTTCGTTGCTGTTCCTGCCTGCTCAAACGTTCTTAAAAACTAAGTTTTTTTATAAGAAATTCTTGATTTTAGTTGGAAATTCATTTGTTTCTTTGAATATTTAACTATATTGCCAAAATTTTGTTTGCTTTTCAGTTGAAAATTAGTCTTCTGAATCAAAATTATATTTTATGGTAACAAAAATATTTACTTTGTTGAAAATTCACGACGTTGAAGTTTGCCACAGATATGGATTTCAAAGTTATGCAATTAATATAAAAAAAACTAAGAGTCACATCAAAAAAGTAAGAACACCTCTGGATTCGTCTTGGAAATATCTGGATGTGCATTTTTCGCTGTTTTGTTTAAAGAATTTTTTTAACAATTACGCTTTTTGTTATCTTTCTGCAATTGTTATAAACAAAGTATGCATTGGATCGAAAAACCAAGTGCACCAATGTATTCCTCTCGAAAAAATCTAGATTTGCATTTTTTTGTTTTTTCGTAAACCCATTTTTTAAACAATTAGAGCATTTGTTGTTCAGCGCTGTGTTGCTCCGTGCCCGTAGATATGGATTTCAAAGTTGTGTAATTAATATAAAAAAAACTAAGGGTCACATCGAAAAAGTAAAAACACCTCTCGATTCGCCTCGGAAATATCTCGATGTGTATTTTTTGTTTTTTTTTTTTTTAACAATTTTTAAAACAATTACGCTATTTGTTATTTTTCTGCAATTGTTATAAACAAAGTATGCATCGGATCGAAAAACCAAGTGCACCAATCGAGATATTTCCGAGACGAATCGAGAGATGTTTTTGCTTTTTCGATGTGACTCTTAGTTTTTTTTATATTAATTACACAACTTTAAAATCCATATCTGTGGCCAACATCAACGTCTTGAAAATTCGTCATTCTCGTTAAGAATTCTTTCTTTTTTAAGCAATTCCTGTGTTTAATTTTGAACTAAATTGCGAAACACTCCTTGTTTTACTTAAAATAATACGTTGTTTGCTTAAAAATTAACTATTTATTTAAAGAATTCAACTATCGAACTAGAAATTTATTTAATGTTAGTGATAAATTAATCTTATACTTGAAAATGTAGCTAATCCATTTTTGGTTCAAAATGTTTTCTTTATAATTTCAATTATTTAGTAGAAAATTCATGTCATTTGTTAAAAATTCTTTTATTGTTGGTCATAAGATTTTTAACTGTTGCTTTTTTGTTTAAACACTTATCTTTTTTAGTTGAAAATTCTACTTTTTGTTCGAAAATTAATCTTATTATTTAAAAATGTATTTATTTTCTTAAGAATTCGCCTTTGTGGTTGAGAATCAATTTTTTTGGTTTAAATGCAACTGTTTAATGAAAAATGATTGTGTTTTAATTAAAAATTTAACTTCTTTTTTTAAGATGCATTGATTCTTTCAGTTTCAAATTAATTTTTTTCACTAAAAATTTAAATATCTGGTTTCTTATGCAATTATTTCGTAGAATTTTTTTCATTAAAAATATAGTTCTTTAATGAAAATTTATCTTCTCCAGTTTAGTTTGAAAATGTATCATTTTTAGTTTATAAATTCAACTATTTTGTTTATGCTTTGTTTTCTCTTCTTCAAAAATTAGTATTTTTTTAAAATAGAAGTTAACACATTTCCACTTTATATAATTTTTAATTAAAAATTCATTTATTTTTTTCGAAATTCAACTTTTTTGCAATAAAATTAATCCTCTCGGTTAAAAATGTATTTATTTTGTTAAAAAATCGCCATGTAATTAATTTTTGGTTAATAAATTTGTTTCAACTGAAAATTTCACGATATGCTAAAAAATTCAACTGTTGAATTGAAAATTGATTTTTTATCAAAAATGAAAATATTGTTTCGAAAATGCGTCTTTTTGGCTTGAGAATTCAAGTATTTGTTAGAAAATTCAACTATCAAGTACCAGATTTAGGTTTTTCGTAAAAAGTTAGTTTTTGTATTTAAAATATATTTTTTTTTAATTTGAAGATATATTTTAGTTTCCAAATTCAACTGTTTGGTTGAAAATTCTAATTTGTTCAAAAATTGTTATTTTTGGTAGAAAAAATATTTTTGTTTGAAAATTTAACTATTTGTGTAAAAATATATTTATTTTATGAAGAGATTTTCTTTTTTACCAGAAAATTGAATTATTTAAAAAACATTTAACTCATTTTGTAAAAACTTTCTTTATGTTCAACTCGACTATTTTTAACATGAAATGAAAAACTGCTTCAGGTTAAAATATCAACTATTACCTTTCTGACTGAGAATTCATCTTTTCTTGATTAAAAATTCTTTTTGTTTTTTGTCAAAAAATTCAAAATATTAGTTAAAAATTTACCTCTTTGATTAAAAATTAAAACATTTTGTACAAACTCTTTTTCTTTCTTGGAAAGCCCTTTTATTTGAAATTAATCATTTTTAGTCGAGAGTTTAATTTTTTTTATTTATTCTTTTTTTGTTTAATTTAATTGTTTTTCTATTTAAAATAATAATTTTTGCTGATCGAAATATCTTCAATTACATTATTCCTTGCAAATTCAATTTTTTCAGATTAGAACTACATTGTTGAAGGTTGAACCACTTTGTTAAAAACTTTGTTTTTGTTCAAGATTTATCTTTATATTTAAAAAGTTATCATTTTGTTTACGAGTTTATCAATTTTGTGAAGAATTGACCTTTCTTAATGTTAACTGTAACTGCATAAGTAAAAAGTAAACTATTTTTAAAAAATTTAAGTACTTTGTTAAAAAATTCTTTTTTTTTGTTGAAGGTTCACCATTTTGATTAAAAATTTAGTTATTTTGTTAAAAATTCATCTTTTTGGTAGAAATCTGATCTTATTTCTTTTGACTTGTACAAATGAAAACAAATTTATGTTTTGGCTCAAATGTTTTAAAATTTGGATGATTGAAAAGTTATCGTTTTATCTGCATATTCCACTAATTTCTTTTATTAAATTTTATTCTGATATTTTTCACACGAAACAACAGCGATTAAAGTAGTTTATAAAATATCAATCTGTTATAATAATGTTTTTTATTGTTATCAGAGGTTGAAAAATAAGAAAAACGAAATTTTTTTAGTTTTAGACCACTATTATCTGGAAGCTTTTCTTGCCTTTAATTTTTTCTGATATGGTACAAATTGGTGGTTTTGTCATGGTCTTGTGTCAAAAAATGTTTGTGGGGAAGTTTCTCTTTTTATGTGTCTCAAAAAGGATTTTTTGCAGAAAAAATTATCATTTTGCGACAAACTGCACGTAATCTGCAGACAAAGAGGAAAAAGCCCATGCTTTTGTTTCAAGACAACATTGTCTCAGATTGCATTTACTAATCCTTCAACCAAAAATTTCTTAATTTTCCGAGATATTCTTTATGAAAAATGAGAAGGGTGGAGAGATTTCATTTTTTTGACTAATATTAGCTAAAGCTTTTCTCTTAGACCGACATTTTTTGAATATGATGCAAATTGATGGTCTTGGCATGGACTTGTATCAAAAAATATTTCTTCACAAAACTTCATTTATCTAAAAAAAAGCTTTTTCTCTTCGTGAATTTACGCATCATTCACCCGAACATTTCTTAACTTTTAGAGATGTTTATTAAGAATGAAATTTGTCATGATAACATTCACAACGTTTTTCCTTTTTAACTTCTTGGAAATTGTATTATCTTTCTTTAAACAAAAGAAAAAAGCTCGATTTCAATTATGATTGATCATTATGTTATAGTGATGTTTTTTGTCATCAAAGGTTGATATTAAACAAGAATAAAGAGATTTCATTTTTTAGTCCACTACTAGTTGGAAACTTTTCTATTGGTCCGATTTTTTCGGGCATGATTAAAATTAATTTTTTTGACATGCTCTTGTAACAAAAAATGTTTCTGAACACAAATGGAAGTTCCTCTTTTTGTTTGCCTCAAAAAGGATTTTTTGCAGAAAACATTATCCTTTTGCGACAAACTGCACGTAATCTTGCAGACAAAAAAGACAATGATTTGTTTCAAGACAACATTTTCTCCGATTGGATTTACTCATACTTTAACCAAAAATTGCTTAACTTTCCGAGATATTCTTTATGAAAAAGAAGAAGGGTGAATATGGTGCAAAATGATGGTCTTGGCAAGGTTTTCTGTAAAAAAATGTTTCTTCACAAAACTTTACATGTCTAAAAAAGTATCTTCTTGCAGCAAACATCATCAGAATCCATTAACTTGCAGACAAAAGAGGTAAAAACCCTATGCTCAAGTTTTAAGAAAACTTTTTTTCTTCGTAGATTTACGCATCATTTTAACAAAAATTTCCGAACTTTCAGAGATCTTGTTATCCTGTTCAACTTCTTCGAAATTTTATTATAATTTAAAAAAAAAAAAGATAAACGTTTAATTATAGTGATGTTTTTTGTCATCAAAGGTTGATAAACATGAAGAATGAAAAGATTTCAGTTTTCATACCACTATTAGTTGGAAGGTTTTCTATTAGCCGCTTTTCTTCGGGGATGACTCAAACTAAAAATCTTGATATGTTCTTGTATTCTAATAAAAATATGCTTGATACAAATCGAAATTTGTCTTTTAATGTGTTTTGAAAATTATCTTCTGATAGCAAACATCATTTCGCAACAAACTTCACATAATCTTGCAGCTAAAAAAGACAACAAAAAGACGATGATTTTTATTGAAGAGAACTTTTTCTCTAAGTGGATTGACACATCCTTTAACCGGAAATTTCTTCACTTTCCCATACCATACCTGAATGAAGGAACATGAAAAATCCTTCGTCATTGGGAAGGCGACGATTGACTCGTCTTTGAGGTCTGAGCCCTAAAAGCATCCTCGGCACGTTTTAACGGTTCTTAATGAACAGCATTACGGATGGTCCTGGGCGTTGCCTTATCTTAGTAGTAATCTTGTTCGCACGAGGATTTCTTCAGATAAAGATCCAAGTCGACTGGTCTAAGTCTAGGCAACACCTTGTGTCTTAAATCAACAAATCACTAATGCTCAAGATGACTTTACGAGTACTAATGAAGACATGAGAATTTAAACTGAACAAGAACTATTTTTTATCAATTGTCTGTCACTTTTTTATCATTACAGTAGAACCTCGATTATTCGAGGTAATGTGGAGAGTAGGTACATTGGATAAGCGAAAACTCGGATAATACGGAAGAACTACAAAATTCGAAAGAGTTATCTATTTTTGATATATTTTAAATAAAAAAATAAATATAAACATTTAGCAAATAAAAGTAAACAACTGACGAATGTGGATTTATCTTTATGGTACAAAGAATTGTGACTAACGTGGCTCAAGGAAGTCGGTAATAGGGTACTGTTTCAATCTACTCAGTCTTTTTTTTAGCTGCAATATCTGTTTTATTAATGATTCTCCGTATTATCCGAGCATACACCTCGGGTAATGCGGAGTGCTTGGATGAGTCCCGTTGCCTCGGATAACGCGGTGCTTCGGATAATCGAAAGACAGATAATCGAGTTTTTTGATTCAAAATAACGCACAGCCCACAAATATTGACGGATTTAGACCAACAAAAATTTCAAAAGAAGCTGTTAAGATTTCTAAGAGAGTTGCCAAGTCGGATTTTTGAATTAGGTTTTCAACTTCTTATAAATAAATAAACATGACGAAAAAAATTGCAATTTTTTCTATTTGACGTTCCCGGTGCTCGTCAATAGAAGTAAAATTGTTGAAATTGCCTAAGTTGCTCGGAGTAACATTAGTTAAAGATGTTACAATATTAGACAGTGAACAAAAAAGATTTATAAACAAATTTTTTGTTGAAAATATGTTTTCTACGATTTTTCATAATTATACGTTTTGATTAAGTTATATTACAAGAAATTTGAATGGAAACAATGTAGAATATTTGTAAATTTTTTTAAGATTATAATTATTTATATAATAAAAAAATTTAATAAACAAAGGCACTAATCAGGCATTTATCAACAGAAAAATCGTTTTTTTCTCTGTCAATTTTTAGTAATTAGGAACTTAATAAGAACTTTAGCAAAATTCATAATTTATTGATTACTCTTATGATTTTTTAAAACAAATTTAATGAACAAATGCATTATTCGGGCATTTTTTGGCAGAAAAATTCGGTTTTTTTAAGGCCAGTCTTTTCTGTTGGAAACTTCATGACAATTTCAGCAACATTCATAATAAGTTGATAAATTTTATGATTTCTTTAAACTAGTTCAATAAACAAATGCAGTAATCAGCCATTTGTCTACAGAAAAAATCGTTTTTCTTATGATAACCTTTTTAATTAGGAAGTTAATGATAACTTCAGCAAAATTCAACATTTTTAAATTAATTTTATGATTTTTTACACTTATTTAATAACTAAATGCATTAATTAAGCATTTATCGACAGAAAAATTCGTTTTTTTCGATGTCGATTTTTTTAAATTGTGAACTTCATGATAAATTCAGAAAGATTCATAATTTTTTAATAATCTTATGATTTGTTTGACAAATTTAATGAACAAATGCATCATTCGTGTATATTTTGGCAGAAAAATACGTTTTGTTCAACGCCAGTCTTTTCAGTTAGGAATGCTCAAAGAGAATGATTGGTCACATCTCGAACCCCTTTTCCAGCTCTCTCTTTTAAAAAAATACATTTTAATAACTTCTAAAGAAAAGTGATTAGTCAAATCTCCAACCTCTTTTCCAGCTCCCCCTTTAGAAATATTACGTTTTAGCGACTGGTTACAGAAGAGTGACAGGTCACATCTTGAACCACATTTCCAGCTCCCCTATAAAAAATAATCTATTTTATAAAAAAATAGGATTTATAATTTGTAAATATGCACAAATTACGTAATTCTTTATTTTGTTAAAACTATTCAATTGAATAATAAAATTTGACAATAAACATAACCTCAACTGTCTGAAGATTTCAATCGATTTTATAAAATGATTTGATTCTTTTAAAATTTCCTCAAATATTTCGACTCCTTTTAAATCCCCTTTTTAATCTCTATTTTTGATCCTGTAGAGACTGTCAGGCCTGCAAATGGCAAGAATCATTCAGAATGAGCCGCACCTGCGTGAGACTATCAGAGACTACTTTATTGTTGCTAAAGATTCCAAATAAGTCAACGATTACAATAAAGCCTGAAATTAATTGCTTCCTGCAAGCGAGTATGGGACATTTGGATCGTTTGTCTTTAACTTTGTACATCCATAGAAAATCGAGCCCCGCCTATTTTATCCGCGTCATCTTCTACACTTTACCTCGTATCCTTTGGACGTAATTCTCCCACGATCAGACGGACACTCCTATTATACCTAATGCTAATGACTGCATCGAGCGATATATTCAAACTTCTTGTCTCAGGCTTCACATTATTTTTTTTATTTATTTTTTTTTTATTCCACTCCTTTCACTAACAGTATTTCTATTTCGAAATATTAAAAATATAAATCATTTCAAAGTCCAGAATAACAAATTTTTTAATATGGCTAATTTACAACAGTTTCGAAAAGTGTTAATTGATTTAATAAATTATTATATTTAACAGTTAATATACCCGACAGAGAACCAACTGAGATTTTCCACTTGTAATTTGCGTAAATTTATATCATTTTTTAAATAAAATTTTTATTAAAAAAAAATCTTGTCCTTTTGCTCCACTGGGAATCGAATCGCAGAACTTATGATATCTGGTCAAGTGCTTTTCCATTAAGCTATTAGAGAGATCGGAATAAGAACTATTATTCAAGAAAATGAGGTTAATTTTTAGCAAGATGTTAGTGGTACAAATTATAATTTTATTCAGTTTTATTCATCTGCAATAATTATTCATACTATTTAGAGTAATTCAACGATTTCGAAATAATTCACTTGTATTTGCAGTAGTCTACTTATAATTAAAAGTAATCCAATTTTTAAATGGCGTAATTCAGTTCTAATATAAGGTAATCTACTTTTAATGGGGATTAATTCCAGTTACTTAGAGTAATCCCAATATTCCGTGGTAATCCACACGCAATCTGAGTGTAATCCACTTGTAATCCAATTATAATACACTTAAATACATTTTTATCCACTTTAATCCACTTTTAATCCACTGGTTATTCATATTCATTTAAATCCTTTGGAGTATTCCGAGGATTCCGAAGTAATCAACTTGTAATCAGCAGTAGTCGAATTTTAGTTTGAATTTAACAACTTTTTAAATGGATTAATCTTGTTCCAATCTAAGGTATAATACTTTCAATCTGGAAAAACTCAAATTCCTTTGTGTGATCTCAATATTCCGTTGTAATCCACATGTAATTTACTTGTACTGCACTTGTAATTCATTTGTATTTCACTTGTAATCCGAATTAATTCAAATCATTTGGAGTAATCCCAGGATTCCGAAGTAATCCACTTGTCTTCGGCAATAGTTCAATTGTAATTTCAAATATTCCACTTCTCAAATGAAGTAATCCAGTTCTTTTCTAGGTTAAACTACATTCAGTTCGGAGTAATTCAAATGATTTTGAGTAATCTCAAAATTCCGCGATAATTAACTTGTAATCCACGTTTGGTTTACTTTCAATCCACGTTTAATTCACTTGTAACCGTCTTGTAATCCTCTTGTAATCCCCTTTTAATCTTCTTTTATTCCTTTTTTTAATTCTCTTGTAATGCGAATTAATTCAAATCATTTGTATTGACCCCAGGATTCTAAAGTAATAAACTTGTAATCCACAGTAGTTCACTTGTAATTTAGAGTAATACACTTTTTAAACTAAGTAACCCAAGTTCTAATCTACGTTATTTGCATCAAATCTAGAGTAATTCAAGTCACCGGGAGTAATTTTAACCTTCCGTAATGATCGATTTGTAATACACTTGTAATCCAATTTCATTCAAATCATTCATAATAATCCCAGGATAATGTATTTTCAGTCCGGAGTAATTCAAATCGCTTGGAGTAATCCTAATATTCCGTGGTAATCCACTTGTAACCCTCTTGTAATTCGAAATAATTCAAATCATTTGGAGTAATTGCAGGATTCCGAAGTCATCAACTTATAATCCGCAGTAGTCCACTTGTAATTTTAAATAATCCACCTCTCAAATTGAGTAATCTAGTTCTATTCTAGGTTAATTTACTTTTAATCCAGAGTAATTCAAATCACTTGGACTGATCTCAATATTTCGCAGTAATCAACTTTTAATCCACGGTTAGTTCACTTGCAATCCTCTTGTGATCCTATTGTAATTATATCGTAATCCTTTTGCAATTATCTTGTAATCCTCTTGTAATCCTCTTGTGATCCTCTTGTAATCCTCTTGTAATCCTCTTGTAATCCTCTTGTGATCCTCTTGCAATCAAAATTAATACGGATCATTTGAAGTAATCTCAGGATTCCGGGGTAACCACCTGTTCGGCAGTAATCCAGTTTGAACCTAGGATAATCCACTTTCAATCCAGAGTTATTCCACTCACTTAGAGTAATCTCAATATTTTGTAGTGATCTATTTGCAATCTACATTTATCCGGCCAGTTTCAAAATCATTTAGAGTAATCCCACGATTTTGAAGTAATCTGCTCATAATTAGAGATAATCCACGTTCAATTCACTTGTAATCCACTTATAATACACTTTAATACAATTTTATTCATTGGTACCACACTCGTAATCCACCTGCAATCCACTTGTAATTCAATGCGGAGTAATTCAATTCACTTGGATTATTCTCTATATTCAGTAGTAATCCACTTGTAATCCGAAGTGTACGAGTTCTAATCTAAGGTAATCTACTTTGATTCCGGGATAATTCAAATAATTCGGAGTAATTCCAGAATTCCGAAGTTATCTACTTGTAATCTGGAGTAATCACGTTCTAACCCAGGGTATTCCATCCGTAATCTGAACTCAATCAGGTAATTCGATGTAATCCAAGTACTCCGGAGTAACTCCCTTGTAATCCGGAGTAATCTAGTTCTATTCTAGGGTAATACACTTGTAATCCGAATTTAGCTAAGCCATTTAACGTATTCCCAGTATTTTGCATTAATCCACTTGTAATTTTTGGAATAATATACTTGTAATTAAAATAAAACAGTTCTTATATGGAGTAATCTAATTTTAACCCAGAATGACTTAAATCAATTGGAGTAAGCCTTGTATTCTAAATGAATACACTTGTAATCTGGCCTTATCCTCTTGTAATCCGTTGTAATCGTGTTATAATCTAGGATAATCCACTTGTAATCCGAAGTGATATAAACCATTCTAAGGAATCCCACGATTTGAGAGTAATCCACTTGTAATCTGGGACAATCTAGTTCTAATCTAGGGCAATACACTTGTAATCCAAGGTAATTCAAGACATATGGAGTAATCCCAGTATTCCATATTGATCCCCTTGTAATCAAGAGTAATTCAGTTCCAACCTAGAGTAAGATACTCACAATACAGGTAATTTGAGTCATTCGGAGTAATCCTAGTATTCTGGAGTAATCTAATTGTAATCCCCTGTAATTCACTCATGATGCGAATATATACAATTCTTTTCTAGGGTAATCCACTCTTTACCGGAATTTATTCAAGTCACGTGGAGTAATCACAGTATTCAAGAGTAATCCACTTGTAAGGCGGTGTAATCCTCTTCTAAAATAAAATAATCCAGTTCTAATATCGGTTCATCTACTTTTAATCCGGCATAATGTAAGTCGTTATGAGTAATCCCAGTAATTCAGAGTAATCCACTTCTAATTCGATGTAATCCACTTGTACTTCAGAGTAATCCAAATTTAATATTGGGTAATCTTTTTGTAATCTGAACGGATTAGGTCATTTGAATCAATCCTAAGATTTCAGAGTAATCCACTTGTAATTCATGGAATTTAAGTCATTCTCAGTAATCCTTGTATTGAAAAGTAATCCACTCGTAACTTGAAATAAGCCAGCTCCAACCCAACGTGATTTTCACAGGTAATCCTAACAGTTTTAAACCATTTTTTTAACCATTTTTTTGTTGAATTTTCTTAATTGGAAATTTAAATATTCCATTTTGTCTTGAAAATTGACCCTTTTTGATTAAAAATTCATGTATGCTGTTAAAAATTCATCGTTTTGATAAAAACTCAATCTATTGTGGTGAAAAATCCAATTATTTTTAATGCAATTATTTTTTAATTTGTTTATTTGGACTGAAAATTTAAATATTCAATTTGTTATTTATAATTATCTTTTTTAGTTCTAAATTCATGTATTTTGTTAAAAATTAGTCTTTCTTGGTACAAAGTTAATATTAGTTGAATCGACAATTTGTCTTTTTGAGTTGAAAATTCAATGATTTGTTAAAAAATTGAACCATTTTTGTGAGAAAGTTATTTTTTTGGTTAACCGTTTTTGGATGTTTGTAATTAATTTTTGTTATTGTTAAAAATTAAACTGCTTGTTTGATAATTCATGCATGTTTTTAAAAATTTGTCTTTCTTCGTATAAAATTAATATTAGTTTGGTTGACAATTTGTGTTTTTGAGTTGAAAATTCAATTATTTGCTAAAAAAATTGGACCATTTTTGTAAAAAAATCCACTTTTTTGTTTAAACGTTTTCGCAGGTCGTAATTAATTTTCCGGGTTAACTATTTAATTTTTTTGTTAAAAATTAAACTACATGGTTGAAAGTTGAACTACTTTGTTAAAAAAATTTGAAATATATACATAAACTTAGTTGAAAGTTTAACTATTTGGTTGAAAATTTATGTAGTTTAATAATAATTTATCTTTTTTACAGAAACTTAATCTTGTTTGAAAATTTGTATATTTGGTTAAAAATTCAACTGTTCCATTTTTGATTGTAAAATTTGTATATGTCAAAAATTTATGTATTTTGTTTTTAAAAAATTTTGTTGGTAGACAATTTACTTTTTTTAATAAAAATAAATGTATCTTGTTCAAAATTCGTCTTCTACAGAAGAAAATTAATTTTTTTAGTTAAAAATTAATTTTTTTAAATCAAACGCCCTGTTTGAAAATTGAACTACCACGTTAAAAATTTTGTTTTTTGCATGAAAATGTATAATTTTAGTTGAAAATTAATCTCTTTAGTTGAAAATGTTATGTGTTTCTTTAAAAAATTGTTTTTTCAAAATTAATTTTTCAATTGAAAATGTAACTATTTCATTTTATATTTAGATGTATGTTTTCAGTCGAAAATTTAACTGTTTGGTTAGAAAACTATATTTTTTTGTTAAAAAGTCTTCTAATTTATTTTAAATTCTTCTTTTTGATTGAAGATTTAACTATTTTATTCGAAATTTGTCTTTTGTTCATTCAACTGTTTTTATTTTTAAATAATATACTTTGTTGTTCTTGAAACATCAACTATTTAATTTTTCGTTAAAAATGTATTACTTTTGATGAATAATTACTCTAATTTATAGAAACATTCTCAACATTATTTAGAAATTATTTCTTAGGTTGATGATTTCTGTAAAAAAGAAATTTACTGTAATCTTTACTGTTAGAAATTAGGAAATTAATTAAATTATTTTTTTTGGTTGAAAAATAATTTTTGTTCTTAAAAATGAAACTACTTGGTTCTTATGTAATTTATTGATAATTCATCTTTTTAACAGAAAATTGATCCTCTTAGAAAACTTATCTATTTGGTTAAAAATTTAACTATTCCATTTTTTATTGTAAATTCATCTTTATAAACCGAAAATTTGTGTATTTTAAAAAAAAATTTGATAGACGGTTCGACTATTTTGTTAACATTTGAATTTTTTTCACTAAAAATGAACATATTCTCTTCTTAAATTTTTCTTTTACGGAAGAAAATTAATTTTCTTGATTGAAAATGAATTTTTTTACAAAATCAAACTCCTTCTTTGAAAATTGAACTACAGTGTTAAAAATTTTGTTTTTTGCATGCAGATTCATATTTTTAGTTGAAAATTAATCCCTTTAGTTAAAAATGTTATTTATTTCTTTAAAAATTTGTTTCATCAAATTTAATCTTTTAGTTGAAAATGTAACTATTTCATTTTGTATTAAAATGTATGCTTTCAGTCGAAAATTTAACTATTTGGTTAAAAACGTTACTATGTTAAAAAGTATATCTTTTTTTAAAAAAGTCATCTGATTTATTAAAAATTCTACTTTTTGATGGAAGATTTAACTATTTTATTAAAAATTCGTCTTTTTTTATTCAACTGTTTTTACATTTTAATTAATATATTTTGCTGTTTTCAAAAAAGCAACAATTACATTTTCCGTTGAAAATGTATAACTTTTGAAGAATGATGAATTAAACTACTTGTTTAAACATTTATGTGATGAATTAATAATTCATATTTTTAACAGAAATTTGATCCTCGTTGAAAATTTATATATTTAATTGAAAATTTAACTATTCCATTTTTTATTGTAAACTTATCTTTATAAGTCAAAAATTTATTTATTTTGTTGCGAGAAATTTTTTGGTAGTTACATTATATTGTTAAAAAGTAATTTCTCAGGTTGATGATTTCTGTAAAAAAAGAAACTTACTGTTATTTTTAATGTTCGAAATCTAAAGATTAATTCAATTTAAAAAATTGACTATTCTTAATTAATCAATAAAATAAAATAATTAAAAATGTCCCTATTGTCATTAAAAGTATTAAATATGTATCAAGAAGAGCTAAACAATTTGGCTAAAATGTCTATAATGAAAATTTTATAACACTTTTTTACAATAGTAATTATAACAATATCAGCCAAAATATTTGATAGACTGATTTTATTTTTATTGTCCCGATGAAAAATTCTGTTTCTAAAACCAAAATCTAATTATCAGGAGACAAAGAAGAACCAATTAATCATCTTCTCATGCCGGGTATCTCGCAGCGGAAATGACCCGTGGATGAAGAAGAAGCTGAATACGAAGGGATGAAGGAGAAGAGAATGAGAAATAAGCATGAAAGACATCTTTCGAGGGAAAAAAATTTGATCGAAAAGTATAAGGTCTCTGTCTCTCTATGGATAGGGGAGTGTGGTCCTAGGTCGGCACTATAAGAGATTTTTTCAAAAACAGAAGGTAAACAGTGTTTAATGGCGCTTAATGTCTTCAGTAAGGCATCACAATTATTTACGTTAAATTCTACGTCGATTAGAACAGTATGAAGTGATTCGTCCTAAGTCGGCACTCCCTGCTCCTGAGCCCTAATGCGCGTCGAAGCGCAAGGTTATCACTCTTTGAAACAAGCAACCTGCAATCAAAACACAAGCAAAATCCATTTTAAAAAAACAGCAAGAGATCAGTTAAATGTACTTGAAACACAACAAAATAAAATAATACAGAAATAAAAACAAAAGCAGAAAAAAATTGTGCCGAATCAGAACGACATTGTTGGTGCCGACTCAGGACCACAGTGGAAACTAGTTAAATGGTTGAGCAGAAACTCGCGCCATCTCTGGGAAACGCAAGGAAGTTGGCTCAACCCACAGTGCCGACTTAGGACCACTCCAAGATTTGCAAGATTTGATAGATTTTGATTAAGACGGATATAGTTGGATAAAATCTTTCAAGATTTTGGAATATTGGATTTGATACAACTTCTGTGCCGAAAAGATTTGTTATTGGTCTAATGAAAATTATTTGATAGAAAAATATGAGATTTCTGGAAGGATTGAGTTGGTTAAAATATCTTAGGATTCTGTAACATGGGATTTTATGTAACTCATGTGCCATTAAAGGACCATACTTAAATACTTGCTTTTTTTTGTCGTACAACATTTGTTGTTGAAAATTTGTCTTTTTAAATAAAAAATTCTTCTGTTTTGGTGGAATTAGTAGAATTTTCAGAAAGGCAAAAATGCAACTGTTTGGTTTGAAATTTAAAAATCTTGTAAAAAAGTTATACTTTTTACTTAAAATTCGACTATTGAGCAGAAAACTAACTTGTTGTTTCCAATTCTTATTTTGGTGTTTGAAAATAATGTTAGTGTTGAAAAGAGAACTGAAATCCTTCTTGGATGAAAATTCAACTTTTTTTTTGAAATTTTTTTTTAACTTAATATTTATTTGTTTCAAGAGAAATTCCATCCTTCTCGGATGAAGATTCAATTGCTTGGTTTAAAATTAAACTACGTATTTTGATGAAAATTCATACTTTTTGGTTTAAAATTCTACTGTTTTGTTGAAACTTTAACTATTTTGTAGAAAATTTACTTTTTGTTTGGAATTTATATTTTGGTGATGAAAAATGAACTAAAATCTTTTCTGTGTGAAAGTTCAACTTTAAAAAATGGTGGTTTTTTATTAAAAATCATTTTTATTTTAGTGTAAATTAGTACAAATATTGTTAAAAATTCATCCTTTTTGGTTAAGAAGACTCGTCTTTCTGGAGTGAAAATTCAATTTTTTTCATAGAAACTTTTTTTTTTTTAATTAATATTTTCACTTTGAAGCGTCAACTGGAATATTTTAAAGCAGAAATCCAACTATTTTTTAATTACATTTTTTTAAATTAAATTAATTTGTTTTGAATTATATTTTATATTTTTTGGATGAAAAAGCAACTAATTGGTCAAAAATTCAAAAGTTTTTGTTAAAAGGTCATCCTTTTTTATTAATAATTCATCTTTTTGGATTAAAATGCAATTTTTTTCTTAAAAAACTAATTTATGTATAAGTATTCAACTATTTTGATCGAAAGATTTGGTTGAATCACTTTTTAATAAATAATTTTCTTTTAATGATTTATATTTTAAGTAAAAAGATTCATTCTTTTTTGGGTATATAATGAATATTTTTTATAGAAATATAAAGTATAACAATTCTTGTTGGGAATTTATCTTTTTAGGTTAAAAATTCAACTATTATGTTAAAAATGTGATTATTTTGTTGCAAATTGAAGTCTTTTGTTAAAAAACCATTTTTTATTGTAGAAAAGATATTTTTTGTTTTAAATAAATTAATAAATTCGGTAATTTTAAATTTGTACCTGAAATCATGTTTTATTCCGTTCATAAGATTTTACTTCTAAAGCATTACTAGATTAAAATTCTGGTATTTGAATAATACAAAAATGCTGCTTATCAAAATGTTATCATATCAGTTGTGAATATTATGTAACAAATAAAATAGAATCCGAAAAAAGCTTGGTGCCGTTAAGTTTGTATAGAGTTCCAACGAGAAGCTGTTGATAGAAAAGTATAAAATTTCTCTATGAATAGAATTGGATAGCAATTTTCGCAATTTTTTTCACACAAAAATCCTACTTCTCAAAATTTTTGTAAAACAGTTGTGAATTTTATATGAGAAATAAAATAGAATCTGAAACAAGATTTGTGCTGTTAATTTTGTATAGAGTTCCAACGAGAAGCTGTTGATAGAAAATTATAAGAATTTGAAAAAAATAGAATTAAATAGAAATAGAATAGAATAGAAAAAAAAATAGAAAAAAAGAAAAAAGAATAGAAAAAAAAGATAGCAATTTCCGTCATTTTTTTCACACAAAAGTGCTGCTTATCAAATTTTTGCAAATCAGTTGAGAATATTATGTAACAAATAAATTAGAATCCGAAAAAAGATTGGTGCCGTTAAGTTTATATAGTATTCCAACGAGAAGCTGTTGATAGAAAAGTATAAAATTTCTCTAACAATAGAATTGGATAGCAATTTCCGTAATTTTTTTCACACAAAAATCCTATTTCTCAAAATTTTTGGAAAACAGTTGTGAATTTTATGTGAGAAATAAAATAGAATCTGAAACAAGATTGGTGCCGTTAATTTTGTATAGAGTTCCAACGAGAAGCTGTTGATATAAAATTATAAGATTTTTCAAGAAATAGAATTTGATAGCAATTTCCGTCATTTTTTTAACGCAAAAATGCTGCTTATCAAATTTTTGCAAAACAGTTATGAATTTTATGTAACAAATAAAATAGCATCTGAAACAAGATTGGTGCTGTTAATTTTGTATAGAGTTCCAACGAGAAGCTGTTGGTAGAAAAGTATCAGATTTGTTTAAGAATAGAATTTGATAGCAGTTTCCGTAATTTTTTTCAAATAAAAATCCTACTTCTCAAAATTATTGCAAAACAGTTGTGAATTTTATGTGAGAAGTAAAATAGAATCTGAAACAAGATTGGTGCTATTAATTTTGTATAGAGTTTCAACGAGAAGCTGTTGATAGAAAAGTATAAGATTTTTCAAAAAATAGAATTTCATAACAATTTCCGTCATTTATTTTCAAACAAAAATACTGCTTATGAAATTTTTTGCAAATCAGTTGAGAATATTATATAACAAATAAATTAGAATCCGAAAAAAGATTGGTGCCGTTAAGTTTATATAGTATTCCAACGAGAAGCTGTTGATAGAAAAGTATAAAATTTCTCTAACAATAGAATTGGATAGCAATTTCCGTAATTTTTTTCACACAAAAATCCTATTTCTCAAAATTTTTGGAAAACAGTTGTGAATTTTATGTGAGAAATAAAATACAATCTGAAACAAGATTGGTGCTGTTAATTTTGTATAGAGTTCCAACGAGAAGCTGTTGATATAGAATTATAAGATTTTTCAAAAAACAGAATTTGATAGCAAT